>NC_136948.1:959681-984681 GCF_949987615.1 Pollachius pollachius | reverse complement strand
AGCCAGTTCCAAGGACAGGAGCCGGAGCAGCAGCAGCTAATTAAAAAGTCCCTACAAGGAGCTTCAGAACAGTGTTCTGTAAACCGTTCTCTGGAATAAAGACCACATTTCCCAGGAGGCCCCTCTTGTCTCTCATCAATAAGGGCTGTTTCAGCTCCCTGCTGACGGCACTGCTGGTGTGGAAGAGTGGTAGTTGTAAAAAACCAGCTGTGTGCAGTACAGCGATGGCAGGAGGTTTGCCCATGGTGCAGTTATTCTAGCTATGCTTCCTCCCCAGTTCCATGTGCTGAAATTGCTTAGTCAGATCTTTATCCATTCGGGACAAATTGTCATACTTTTTGGAATAATTTTCTCCAAATTTCTCCTTTGGTCCAAATCTTCTGCTCTCCTCTTTTCTGTTTACATTTACATTTACATTTAGGGCATTTAGCAGACGCTTTTATCCAAAGCGACTTACAATAATTGCATTTGTTACAATAATTACATTTGTCATAAGAAGTGAAACAATATATCGCTGTCGGTACAGTAAAGACGTTCATCGAACCAAGTGCAAGTATTACAATCGCTGGGCTGTTCTGTTTCATTTTGGAGAAGAACTGTTGACATGGCCGCCGCCACTTTCCCCTCCTTCCCGCCGTCAAGTGAACAGAGAAGGCGTTCGCCCGGCACCTTGTTCCCTAAACCGCCACCGGCCGAAGACCGGCCTCCACCACAGCCCGGGGTTAAGGGCCCCGCCTTGGGTTAAGGGCCCCGCCCGGGGTTAAGGGCCCCGCCCGGGGTTAAGGGCCCAGCTCGGGGTTAAGGGCCCAGCCCGGGGTTAAGGGCCCTGGGGTTAAGGGCCCAGCCCGGGGTTAAGGGCCCAGCCCGGGGTTAAGGGCCCAGCCCGGGGTTAAGGGCCCTGGGGTTAAGGGCCCCGCCCGGGGTTAAGGGCCCTGGGGTTAAGGGCCCAGCCCGGGGTTAAGGGCCCAGCCCGGGGTTAACATTCCGATATTCTCGGTCAACAGTGTTGACCGAGAATATCGGTCAACACCTCCTCCCGACCTCGCTCGTCCCACTCTCCTAAACAAGAGCCTCTGACTCACGTCTTCTCGGGATTCAAACCCACAGCCCGGGTTGTCAGAGGAGGGGTTGGATGGGGGGGTGGGGAGCCAGTTGGATTTCTGCAGAAACGACACCGGTTAGGATGGATGATGTCACCCCACCGCCTCATCACTGACATCATCACAGCTGCACACTCAGCTGTGTGTTTGTGTGTGTGTGTGTGTGTGTGTGTGTGTGAGAGAATGTTCCTGCATCTATTTACCGGTTCATTCTTACCTGGAGGGTGTGTATGCTCCGAGCAAGACAAAGTCTTGCGTGTGTCTGTGTGTGTGTGTGTGTGTGTGTGTGGGGGTGTGTTTGTGTGTGTGTGTCTTTTCAGTGATTTAAGGATGCTTGGGCCAATGGAACGACTTCAAAATATCAGCCTGAGAACAACTGTCCGCATCTGTTGCCGTCGGGGTGAGCTCATGTGTGGAGTAATGCAGAAGTGGCGGAAAAACATTCATGACGAACCTGGTTGGTCATCAACAACAAAGTCGTAAAGAGTCAGACCAAAGCTTTTCTTTCTGCGATGGCTGAGACGGTTTCCATCTCTGGTTGAGAGGAAGAGGTGAATAGGACAGTACTATAGTACTTTACTATAGTATATGGTTCTATTGTGCATAGTATATATACTATAGTATATGGTACTATAGTATATGGTGGTGGATATATATAGTACTGGTATATAGTACTATATACTATGGTATATGGTACCATAGTATATAGTATATATACTATGGTATATGGTGGTGGATATATATAGTACTATATACTATAGGACCATATAATATAGTATATAGCACTATATACTATAGTACCATAGTATATAGTACCATATACCATAGTATATAGTGTATATACTATATACTATGGTATAGATACTATATACTATGGTATATGGTGGTGGATATATATGGTACTATATACTGTACCATAGTATATAGTACCATATACTATAGTATATATACTATGGTATATGGCGGTGGATATACACTGAGGGAGGTCCTGTTGCACGGCCCCTGACTCCATGACGTCAGCTTAAGGTTGGAGGAACTATGGTCTGTAGGGAGGAAGAGGAGAAGGATGAGACGGGGGGCGAGGGGAGGAGGAGAAAGGGGGGGGGGGGGGGGAGGAGTAGAAGGCTTGTAAAAGGATTAGCTGTGGTCGGGTTTCTGTTGGGTTGTGTATGTGCGGATGCGCGCACGTTTGGCCCTGCCTGCCCCAGACTGTGCCTCTGGAGTCTCCTGCAGCCACCCAGGGACTCCCTGTAACTGCCTCCCTCCCCTGAAGAGGGCAGGGCCTGCTGGGCTCAGCCTCCACCCCCACCTCCACCTCTCCTCCACCTCCACCTCCCCTCCTCCAGGCTCCGGTCCAGCCCTCCTGGGTGGCCAGGAGGGCTGGCGCTAACCTAAACACGGACGGCCCGTTTGAGGAGCCTTTGTTTGTTGGTGGGGCTCTGAGTTCCACCGGGCTGTGCTGATCGACTGAGCTTCAACTCTGTGGGGATAGCACTTAAGGGGGGGGTTATTTTTATATCTTCTAACAGTCGTGGTCTAGATGGTTCCGTAAACTGTCCCCACAAGAGAGGCTCCTGACCCCGTCCGAACTCCCGGCCACGTTCCTCCCACACACACGGACGCACACAGCTTACACTCCCAAAGACACATACACACACATATGCAAAAACACACACATGATTACAAAGACCTCAACAGATCTGCACCGATTCAAACATTGACTCACTCACTCACTCACTCACTCACTCACTCACTCACTCACTCACTCACTCACTCACTCACTCACTCACAAAGACCCAGGCTCACAGAAAAAACCCAAACACACGCACAGACCAACGCATAGAACGATTGTCAAAGATGCACACACACACATACACACACACACACACACACACACTATGAAACAAGACACACATAAAACACTTGCGTACACACACAAACAGACACACACACGTATACAAAGACCTTCACAGGCCACCAAAGCTACGCACTGACCTCATTCTTTTCTTTCTTGTGTTGTGGGTTTCCAAATTGAGTTAGCAAGCGCTATTTTAATCAGAGCCAGTGGCTGTGTGAGAGATGATGTTTTTCAGCTCTATTATTCACAGCAGAGGTCGTATGGGACGGCTGACAGCGTTCAGCCGAGTCCCTGGCACCAACCGCTGGACGCAAACCCTTCTCTCCCTGTTGCACCAACGGAGAATCCTGCAGGATGTTTTTGAGGAATTAGCATGGCGGCGCTAATTGTGTTTTAGCGGCTAATAACCAGCTGTACCCAGCTGTTCTAGACCATGCCCCGCTGTGGCTCCTCCACACACACACACACACACACACACACACACACACACACACACACACACACACACACAGACACAGACACAGACACAGACACCACTTCACACTGCATGGGTCGCAATGCCTACAGGTAGACTGTGGACGTTGGGGTCTGAACTCACAGACAGAGAGAGAGAGAGAGAGCAGTGGTAACCTCTGCTTGCATGAATTCAGTAATTTGCGTTTGCTAGGTCTGTATTTAGGAGGAAGCTAATTGTAGGGAAGGCCACGGTGCACTTTGAGTGGCTGGACTTTGAGCGTCTGTGATTCTGCTGACGGTGTCTGGCCGGCTCTGAGCTGCTCTCTGCTCGGTCTGAGCGGTTCGACTGAAGCCTGCCTGCTTCTCCTTCTTTATCTCCCTGAACCAACTCTCGGCTGTTTGTTGGGGACTCCTTAATCTCCGTTCATGTGTGTGTAAAGCCGTTTTCTCACACCGCGGCCATCGCCCCTTCTAATCGCTAGTCAGCGGGTCGTTAGTGTAGCCGCAGCAACCCTCATTATCAGAGAACAAACACTTCCTTGTTAATTGATTTTAAACCTAGAACACTAAGCCAGGGTTCTTTGTGAATGAACATCAGACCGGTGTGAAAAAAGCTGTCCACACGTCAACCCCCCCCCCCCCGCCCATTTTCAGGTAAAAATAGCTTCGGTCGCCCCCCTCCCCTCCCCCCACCCTCGATCCGTTCTCCAAACATTTGGCACTCAGCCTATTTATTCTCAAACATTCTTTCTTCTCCCTTTCTTTGCCTGGACCCCCCCCCCACTCCGGCTCTGACGGACAGTCCCGCAGAAAGACAGCATTGTGTCGCCCCTCGGTCCTGTTTCAGTCCCGCTCTGTAATTAAGAAGGGATTGCAGGCTGGGATAGTGGAGAGGGACGGGGGGGGCCCTGACCAGGCCTGGGAGCCGTGAGGCCCCTGTGTGTGTGTGTGTGTGTGTGTGTGTGTGTGTGTATCTAGTGTTTGGTTTGTGTGTGTGTCTGGGGTTTGTTCAGTGTGTGTGAGTGAGGCTTGGGATTGGTTTGTATGTGTGCGCTATAGAGGTGTGTGTGTGTGTGTCTGTGTATCTCTCGCGTGCAGATTGTGTGTCGTGTGGATGTGTCGTGTGTGCATGTGTGTTTAATAACGACAGGTACGGAGGGAAACAGGAAACAGCAGGGCCGACAGTGTGCACATGTGCGTGCAGTCCGCACACTGAAAGGAAGAGGTGTGTGATTTTTCTGTGTCGAAACTGTCAGGATTGATTTCTATATACGCATAAGAATTACATATTTTTTTACGATGAAAGTTTGTGTGTGTGTGTGTGTGTGTGTGTGTGTGTGTGTCATCCCGACCCTCCGCTGAGTGGCTGGTCCGACTCTCGTACCCGGCGCCGTGATTCACAACACGTGCGTTGGACGGCCAGCGTTCCGCTGCTCTGCGTCTCCATGGCGACGGCGGTAAATGCACCCAGCAGCTGGCCGGTGTGGAAAACTTTCACCGTCGTTCCGGGGTCATTCCTCGAAACAAGCGCTCCTCGTCACTTCGGGCTGGACCCTGATTGGTCGAGGCAGCGCCACATCATCATCCCTGAGTCCAGAGAGACGGGGAGAAAGAGGGGGAGAAAGAGGGGGAGAAAGAGAGGGAGGGGGGGGGGGAGAAAGAGAGGGAGAGAGGGTGAGGGAAAGAGGGACAGAGAGAGAGAGGGTTAGAGGGAGAGAGGGGAAGAGGGATAGAGGGGGAGAGCGAGAGCAAAAGAGGTAAAGAGAGGGAGAAAGAGAGGGAAATAGGAAGAAAGGGAGGGAGAGAAACACAGAGGAGAGAGAGACAGAGTGAGGTAGAGAATAGACCGTTTAAGTCCAGCCGAGGGGAGGAATGATTTCATCAAGTCCTTGGAGTCTTATTCTAAACCGTCCTAATTTCTAAACTGCCATTCTGTCTTTTTGAGTCATTTTGATTCTCCCGCAAAAACAAAACAGCCCACATGTTGAACTCATAACAGCCACAAGTCACAATCAATATACGTTTCCGACGGCAACGCATGCGCAGGAACCAGATGGTAATGGGGAACACATGCGTCTGCAGGGACTAACCGGGCTCTGCTTCCCTCAGGTACCGGAGGAGGTCCCGGGTCAGGGAGGGAGACTCCCAGGAGGCTCCACAGCTGCTGGCCATGGCAGACGTCCTGGACGGCGCGGTGGGCGTGGGGGAGGCGGCGGGCGGCGGCGGCGTGGACTGGCACCAGCGCTGCGTCTCCCTGGAGACACAGCTGCTGAGGTTTCGCCTTCAAGCGGGGAAAATCCGTGAGCTGCTGGCTGAGAAGGTGAGGAGGGGAGGAGGGGGGGAGGAGGGGAGGAGGGGAGGAGGGGTCCGATTTTTTGACTCTTTTGCTCTTCCCATTGTGTGTGTGTGTACGTGTCTTTATATCTGTTTGTATGTGTTTATGTGTGTGTTTGTACATTTTTGTGTGTGTGTGCATGTGTATGCATGGATGGATAGAGGGACGTGTTTGTGTGTGTGTGTGTGTGTGTGTGTGTGTGTGTGTGTGTGTGTGTGTGTCGACGAAAGCTTCAGGTTTAGGTTCAGTGCGTCTCTGTGCTTCTCACGTTGAACATCAGTTCCTCACAAAGACTTTGAGCTGGGGCTTGGTTAACCATCGCTCAGGCAACCTGGCCTGGGCCTTTTGCACAATGACGCCAGCTTTCCCGCCTTCTCTTCTCTGACCTCTGTCAAAACAGCCTCTCCTAAAATACTTGGTCTCAACTTAACGTACAATCATTAACGTTTCGGTTTTCCCCCCTTTCGGTTTCACCTGTTTTCTAAGAAGTCAGCTGAGCTTCCCGGCTAAGTTGACCTTCTTTGTTTCAAGCTCAAGGAAGCGGTTAACTTTGTGGGTATGGGTAAATATAGTGTGTGTGTGTGTGTGTGTGTGTGTGTGTGTGTGTGCATGTGCGTGTGCATGTGCGTGTGTGTGTAATGAGTAAGTGAATTAAACAACAAGCCCCTGGTTGTACCTCTCCTCCGTCACCTCCCGGCCGTACGACTGCAGTCCAGAGAAACGAGTCGTCAACTTTTGACTCGCTCAGCGCGGTGCAAGGCGCTATGGGTGGAGTGAAACCGCCGGGAAAACAGATGGAATTCTGGGAAGTTGTTGGCTTGTTACTCATTGTGCTGTCGTGGTGAACGCCGGCGAGCCAAGCGACGTGATTGGACGGTTGGGTTGTGTTCTGCTTTGACGGGTCCTGTTTAACTTGGAGGGTTCTCCGCTTCTATTCTCGGTTCCAATGTCTGTCTCACCACGTGGATGTTAACACCCGGTGACAGGCGAGTCCTGTCTGTCTCGTTACCACTCTTTACTTCCTGCAATGTAAACGGTGAACTCTCGTCCCTTGAAGACTAGTTAAGTATGTTTAGCAGCACGTTGGTTAGAATGACTAGTTGAGTATGGTTAGCAGGACGTTGGTTAGAATGACTAGTTGAGTATGTTTAGCAGGACGTTGGTTAGAATGACTAGTTGAGTGTGTTTAGCAGGACGTTGGTTAGAATGACTAGTTGAGTGTGTTTAGCAGGACGTTAGTTAGAATGACTAGTTGAGTGTGTTTAGCAGGACGTCGGTTAGAATGACTAGTTGAGTGTGTTTAGCAGGACGTCGGTTAGAATGACTAGTTGAGTGTGTTTAGCAGGACGTCGGTTAGAATGACTAGTTGAGTGTGTTTAGCAGGACGTCGGTTAGAATGACTAGTTGAGTGTGTTTAGCAGGACGTTGGTTAGAATGAAGCCCTGTGTCAGTTGTGGAGGACCAGAGAGTTTGTTGGGGCGAGGAGAAATCTGGACCCCCGTCTGGAGCTGATACTCCGGCGGCCGGGCCTCCAGCCTCTCCCTTAGAGCCCGCGCTCCACATCCAATCACGTGTTGACAAATTGGACACAAACACACACACACACACACACACAAAGAACCCCCCCCAATCTCACTTGCACATCGAATTGCCTTTTCCATTCCAACACAATTAAGCAATGTCAGATATTGATTGATTACAAACACACACATTTCATCCTCTATCCCAGAGATGTCAACACAAGCGTAAACATGCACGCCCGTCCAAACACATGTAGAACTCTGACGTAGACCTGAAACTAAGGGGATCCATATTTAAAAAGCAACAGTTGTTTTTCTTCTCTTTTCTGTCATTGATCTGTGTTTAACTCCTCGCTGACATAAGTGAAGGCCCCTCGGTCTCTCTCTCCCTCTCTCTGAGACTCTCTCTCCCCCTCTCTCCCCCTCTCTGTGACTCTCTCTCTCCCCCTCTCTCCCCCTCTCTGTGACTCTCTCTCTCCCCCTCTCTGTGACTCTCTTTCTCCCCCTCTCTGAGACTCTCTCTCTCCCCCCTCTCTAAGACTCTCTCTTTCTCCACTTCTCTCCCCCTCTCTGTGACTCTCTCTCTCTCCCTCTCTCAGCGACTCTCTCTCTCCCCCTCTATGCTGCTCTTTCTCCCCCTCTCTCCCCCTCTCGGTGACTCTCTCTCTCTCCCTCTCTCTGTGACTCTCTCTCTCCCTCTCCCTGAGACTCTCTCTCCCTCTCTGTGACTCTCTCTCCCCCCCTCTGAGACTCTCTCTCTCTCCCTCTCTCTGTGACTCTCTCTCTCCCCCTCTCTCTCCCTCTCTCTGTGACTCCCTCTCTCCCCCTCTCTGTGACTCTTCCACCCCTCTCTCTTGCTTTCCTGACCTCCCATCTGGGGTTAATCCAGTCCTCTCTGTGTCCGTGTGTCTCTGGGTGCCACACTGGGCTACCCTCTGTCCTGTTGTTGGGAGGAGAGGAACCGTTCGCCATCTCGCTGCTCGTACCACGGTTTGGAGCGTTCACACACTGACCCACTTTGGGATGGAAAGAAACCTGGAGCTGGTTTCACTGTGACATGCCACGTGTGTGTGTGTGTGTGCGTGCGTGTGCGTGTGCGTGTGTTGGGAGGTTGGCTGGCCCACACACCTTTAACCTGGAAGTAAGGACTCTGTTTCAAACATTTCTACAGTCGGTTGATCTTATCCATAGCATCTCATGCTTGTGTGTCGGAAGTGTTGTTAACCATGGCTCGGTGTGATTTATTTTTAAAGTCAATGAAGTTTTATCACTGGAGATTGCTCGTGTTAAGCATGTACCTCTTGGTTTGAGTTAGTTCCATTGAGCTGCAGAGGAGAACGGGGACGATTCAGTTGCTTCAAAAATCCATTTTCTTCATTAATTTTTCCTTGTCAAGGATATTTGTGTCAAAGAAAATACACTTTTATTAAACGGGCCGAATTTGTGGATGAAACATAGGACGGTAAAGTGTTAAACAATTGAAGTAGCCAAGAGATATAGCGACCATTTAGCTGAATGTTATCGCTTAGTAAGCCTGCCCCTAAGAATTGATTCTCCAACTTCCCATCGTGGAAAGCAAGTCTTTGCAAAATAAGATTGGTCAAATGTTGACCGTTATTCTCTGAGGTGCCGGTGCAAGCAGCTCTCTATTGGGCTCTCTCTTGTGGGGATTTGAAGGTGTTCATCATGATGATGGGATAGAGCAGACCACCGGGAGAATCCTGACCAAGGAATACACCACGTGGGACTGCTCCCGGCCAAACCATAAAGGGTCATTTTCTGTAAAGTGTGAGTTGCGTAAGATGGATGTGGAAATTATAACCCAATCATGCAAACTAGCGTAATTTTCGGGTTTTAAAACACCAATTAAACCGACATTTTGGGTAGAAAATCTCTTTGCACAAACTGTAAGCCGTTTTGGATTTGATGACGTTTTTGTTAGTGTTTTTGGATAGGCTAGCTAATATAGAACATATTGCATGAAATACACGAAAGATATTCTGCAGTAAATCTGGTCCTCTCCTGGTTGTCCTCATTGACCCAGCCCGACTGAACATGTGTGCAATCGGGCTCTCGTTCGTCAGTATAAACATTTATTCTAAGGGCAGGAGCTGTTTGGATCAACCCTTCTTCATAGTTCACCCAGTTCTGCTGTGCGCTACTTGGCGTAAACATTGTGTTGGGTGAGATATTTAGTCGAGTAACACGCAGCACAGTGTTGTGACTTGCTTTCTTTGGCCGACAATCCAAAGATCATGTCAACATTCAATAAATCGTTTAACTTCTTTACCCCTGAAGTTAATAATTATAACGAGAGTCGGCAGGATCTGCTGAGATTAAATTGAGTTGCAGATCCGTCCCTTTCTGTTAAATATGTTGAACCATGAGAAAGGTAGGTGTGAGCAGTGGGCTGAGTCAGAGAGAATCCAAAAACAAGTCAAATGCTGCTTGTTTTACTCCCAAGTGAATGAACAGATGAGCGGAACAGCTTGGGCTCTGTCGTTATTCATTTGTAACATTACACATAATATTTCTGAGCACAGAAGCCGTCGGTGTGGTGAAGTACTCCTCATTGACACCTTAAGCCCTGGTTTACCGCTAGCTTTCACTGTCTGGCAGTGTGGGCGATGACTAGTGCGAGAAACACACTTCTGCAGCTGTGATGGCGCCACAATCTGTCTGTCAAAGGGATTCGATCTGTTCTTCATTTGGCTTCGTTCACACGTGTTTACTCCCGGTCATTCGACAACATTCTGGGATTCATTTAAGTTGTTTTTTTTGGTCCACGTTTCTTTTTTAGTCCCTAAAGCACCGTTAACCGGCCCGGCCTCGAGGCTATGGCACCTCAACAGATGCTGAATAGCTGGCATAGTTGTCCAGTAAAGCCCCCCCCAACCACTCTGTAAACCAGTCATCACCTGTTAGACACTGTGGTCACAATCCACCACTCAGACTCAAAACACTGTTTTGTCTGGCCCGGCCCGACTCTGGTATGAGACATGTCTTCGCAGCACATTGTAGCACAGCGAACTTGTTTGACCCGTTTACCATCACGTCAACCTTTGAGTCTTCGGACCGTTGAATGTGAGGGAGTGATACCCGCCGTTAATCAACTCTAAAAGATCCCTTGTAATGGGAATGAAATGGAGATTTTAAATGAAAGCTCTCTTTCCCTCCACTCTTTGAAGGAGGTACCAGGACAGACAACGAGACCCTTCTGCCCGACCCTACCTTAGATCAGCATTCTGGTTTTTGGATGAATTACGACCAGGGGGTCCAGGACATTGATCCGTGTAAGTGGCCTCCGGTGCCACTCCAGACCAGCGTACATCCCCGGGTCTAGAGAGACAGGCCTGCTGCACACATCCCGATCTACTGACCCAGAGGTTCACCCCGACTCCTCCGCCTCCTGACCTTTCACCTTTAACCCGGGGGGGGGGAGGGGATGTGTGTTTTAGATGACCTTCGCTGATGACCTGATCTCCCAGAGATACCCTTTAAATCACTCGAATGCCTAATGGATACAAAATATGTACACAGGGTCATCTCAGCAAAGCATCAGATGTCTTGTTCTGCACGATAAAGAGTGTCTGTATATTTGGTCGGTCAGATACCTCCCATACCTCCTGTCTGGCATCAAGACCGACATGAAGATTGAAGAACACGCAGACCAGTTGGAGTCAGACCCCAGGGTGCTGTAAGCCACTGCCAACGACGGTGCCACCATGCTGACACTCTAACGTCGTCCGGGAGAAGAGTGGTTCATTATTCCGCTCGTTAAACCCTTTGACTCAACAAGTGGTTTTGGCCTTGGGGTGAAGAGTCGAACCGCCCTCAACACGTGGTGGAGCTGGCCTTCTTCTTCTTCTACTGAGTGTTGATCACAGTCGGACCAGTTAGGAGTTTACGGGAACTGGTCCCCCCACCCTCCACTCTGGAGGTGAGAGGTCGGGGCACGGCGAATCTTTGAGGTCGGACAGAGCCAACGGGAACAATGGGAGCGTAAGGAAAGACGCAGAGAGGAATTTAAATGTGTTTCCTCTGAAAGGAGTGAATCCATTAGCGTGTTTGTTCTCCATTGAACAGAGCCAGTGAACTGAGGGCTGCGGCCTTCCATATTGTGTGTGTGTGTGTGTGTGTGTGTGTGTGTGTGTGTGTGTGTGTGTGTGTTTGCCTGTGTGTGTGTGCGTATTCCATCACACTAATGTTTGGCCTTTTCAATAGTGAGCTACTTCTCCTATGAACCACTGTTGGTTTTGTGGCAAGGCAAATGTGTTGACATTCACAAAGTCGCCATACTATGAGTGCCACAGCGTCTGCCGAAGTGTGTGTTGTGGTGATGGTGGTGGTGTTGGTGGTGATGGTGGTGGTGGTGTTGGTGGTGTGCCAGGCTAAAAGTGATTATTTGGCAGCACATGGGAGGATTAAGTCTTGCTAGGACGGGAAGCCCTCGTTGGTCTGAAAGCTGTTCGGGGCGTACCCTAACAGGTATGAGCTTGACTTGCTGGAAATCCAAGAAGTTTGTTTTTTTAATTAGGAGCAAGTCTCCACTGTGGACGGGGGATCAAGAAGGTCATTTTGGAGGTCTGGGTTTCCTGTGGTCCCAGCCCCCCCCCCAACCCGACAGACGGTTGATTTGTGGTGGTAACCAGCCTTCCTCTGCCCGTCCCTTCAGATGCAGGAGTTGGAGCAGAGGGTGATTGATGCTGACCAGCGGGCGATGCACGCAGAGAAACAGGTACTGCTGGTCTCTACTGGTACCGGGTCCTGGTTCCTTTCTCCTAGGGGGTATTACAGGCTGGGTGTTTTTGGGGTGGGGGCCAAACTCTTGACACAAACAAACTGAAGTGTTTTTTGTGGAAGAACATGTTATCAATTATAATTATAATATATAAGATATAGGGTTTCATGATGATAGCGTCAAAATGGTCATTCAAACGTTTGACCAAAGGAGTAAAGTTGGTTGGATTTAGATTTCGGAGACTAAACCTGATATCTATCACAGTGTCTCTGTCTCTTTTCTTTGGATTTAGTCACACATTTTCTGTCATTACTGGGTCTTTCAGGTCTGCTCTGAAGGGGATAGTTATGTGGTACCCTTTTTCTTTTTGACCACAGAGTCGTACCTACTTAGGGCTTTGAAAGGTTTTTCTTGTCAGAGATTTAAATCCCACCGTAGCTCCCTCTTTGTCTGGTGCTCTCTACTCACTGAGGGTCCTTCCCCTTACAACCAGCATGTGTCCAACATTTCTGCTTTGACTCAACAACTACGTGTTCCAGATTAATGTCATGGAGGAACAACTGAAATCGGCCAACATACAAACCAGCGAATCAGAGAGCTCGCTGTGCAGGAAGTATCAGGACCTCGCCAATCAGATTCAAGAGAAGGACGCTGTGATAAAGAGACTGCAGGTGCAGCTGGAAAAACAAGTATGAAGCAGGCAGATGCGGACCACAAAAATGTCCATTTATGTCCATAAAACATCCGATGTAATCCGCAATCCGTATTTCCCTTGGAAAACAGATCTTGGTGAGGACCCAGGAAGCAAAGGTCATCGAAGAGAAAGCTGCGAAGATTAAGGACTGGGTCACTGTCAAGCTTAGGGAGGTAAGCTCAGACATGCACTGTCAAAGCTTGGACTCAAAGGAAAAGGCCTCATTCAAAGCTTTCATCTTTCAGGGCCAACAGTCATTCAACTTTCAAAATGTCCGATTTACTTTTGAGTTATTTCGTGATTTGTGAGTTACAGTGATGACCTCATTGCATCGCTGTGGTTAATCTGTCTCCATACGTTGTGTTGTACTGAAGGTTCTCCCTAAGCTCTATTCTCTCCTGGGTCTCAGATGGAGACGGAGAACCAGCGGCTGAAGATGGCGAACCTTCGGCAGGCAGAGCAGATCATGTTGCTGCAGGACAGACTGCAAGGTAACCTCCAGACATCTCACTACTCCAGACGTCTCACTACTCCAGATGTATCACTTCTCCAGATGTCTCACTCCTCTAGACGTTCTCACTCCTCTAGACATCTCACTCCTCTAGACGTCTCACTCCTCTAAATATCTCACTCCTCTAGACGTTCTCACTCCTCTAGGCGTATCACTCCTCTAGACATTCTCACTCCTCTAGAGGTCTCACTCCTCTAGACGTCTCACTCCTCTAGGTGTCTCAGTCCTCTAGGTCTCACTCCTCTAGACGTCTCACTCCCGTACTCACTCCCTGCCTCAGCGTGGCAAAGGAGGAGAGTGACGTAGGAGACTGACCTAACCAGCTCCACCTTTCCTCTATCTTTTCCGCAGCTCTTCTGGAGAAGCCTCCGTCTCCCGCTACCTCCCCAGTGGCGGACGCCCACCTGGTGCCCAACAGCCCTCTGTACCCCCCCAGCTGCCCAGGGACCCCCCCGGCCCTGGAGGAGTCCTGGAGACAGCCTGGTCCCCGTACCGCTGCTGGGGGAGCCAACCAAACCAAGGCCCCCCCGACAGGTGGGTGGTCCTCTCTGAGAGAGGGGCTGGACTAAGAGGCAGAATGAAGGCCATGTCTTAAATGATGACCATTGATGCTGAACACTGCCATGTTCACCTCCGAGTCTATACCAAATTTGATTATTATTAAATTCACTTTATTAATCTCAAAGGGGGGGGAAATATCTTTATGGATCTGAGAAACGAAAGCTTTATTGAAGATAATCCAGACTCTTGTCTTCTCTCTCAGATCTGAAGTGGGCCCCTGAACCAGGCTCCAAGGGCCGGACCAGGGAGGGGCCCAGCGGCATGGGGGCCCCCGGCAGCCTGGGGGCCCCGGGGAGCGTCAGGGAGCGGGGGGAGGGCAGAGACCACTCCTCAGACGAACTCAACAGCAAATTCCGCTCGCAGTGCCTCCACTCCTCGTCCTCCTCGTCCTCGTCCTCTTCGTCCTCGGCCTACGAGATGGCCCAGGGCCCCAGCAGCCCCGAGACGGAGACCACGCCCACCGGGGTCACCCCCAAGAGCCCCCTGCTGGCCCGCTCCCCCTCCACCAACCTGCCCTTCCCCCCGCCCGGCCACGCCCCCCTCCAGCGCCCCCTGTCCCCCTCGGGGGCCCTGACCCTCCCCAAGCTGCGGACCCCGCTGGCCCCCAGGGACAGCGTCCAGCTGGGGAAGAAGCACTGCAGCCAGCCCCCCTCCGGCCTGGACCGGCTGCAGCCCCCCAGCGCCAGCCCCGACCTCACCAGCCCTGCCTCCTCCTCCTCCACCCTCCACAGCACCGCCCCCCCGCCCTTCGCTCAGCTGGTGGAGGAGACGGACATCGACGACGGGACCCCCGACGCCATGGACGGGGTGGTGGAGGGGGCGGAGGCCCCCGAGCCGGCGGCCCCCGGCGGAGGGGCCCTCGCGGAGCCGGAGCGGCGGGACGCGGAGGTCCTGAAGCCGCCGACCCCGCCCCTCCACCGGCTCCCCTCCTGGGTACGGTGGTCGCATCTTTGTTAGTCTGCTTCCACGTATTTTTTTATCCTCAAACCCTCGCAGTACGACTTCATGCGTCGTTCAATAGTGTGATGTACAAATAAGTACCCGTGTGTTTTCGTACACAGATTAAACTAGGGATACACCTGCCTTGGCCTGACGTTGGTCTTCATGCGGTGCCCCGTTTCTCGTTTGTTTCTCCTCAAAGCCTCAAAGTATCACAGTCTGCGTTGGTACCAGCGTGCTTTCCTTCAAACTGAAGGAGAAATAAAGCAGAGACGACGTCTAAATGCATCCACATGCGGGCCTTCCCTCTCCTCCAACGCTCCGGGCAGAAGCAGGAGATATTAAAAGTGTTTTGTCCGTTGCCGAGCGCGATGATGGCAGAACCATAGCAGCATCATCCGTTGGCATAGCGAATGTTCCAGTGATGTCACTCTGCGACTGCTTCCATTTCTGTTCTTCTGGTGCTGGTGAGAACCAGCAGCGGTGTGTAGCTCTGTGGTTCATGCCGTTATGTAACGTATCAACCCCCCCCCTCTCTGCAGGAGAGTCGTATCTACGCCGTGGCCAAGTCAGGGATGAGGGTATCGGAGGCCGTGCCTGTGGCCAGAGGCGCTGGGAGAGGTGAGCGTTTATCACGGATGGATGGACTGGCGGATCTCTGTTATGGTGCAATCCTGTGAACACTAGAGTGCTGCCTGGCTTATAGGCACAGGCAGTTCATTTCCATGGTTTGATCTTTGGTCTTTGAGTGTGTGTGTGTGTGTGTGTGTGTGTGTGTGTGCGTGTGCGTTTGTATGTGTGGGGTTGTCTGTGTTTGCACAGGTTTTTGTGTGTGTGTGTGTGTGTGTGTGTGTGTCCGTCTGTGTGTGTGCGTGTGCGTGTGTTGTGTCACTCACCTGATGCTTAACTGACTGCGGTGGGTCCTATCTGTCTGTCATTCTTCCTATTGATGTCACTTCCTTTTCCCTTCGGGGCTTCACACACACACACACACACACACACACCTTGGCAGATGCACTGTGTGTGTGTGTGTGTGTGTTCTCAGCAGAGGACTGGGAGGGTTGGTGGTGGTGGTTTTTAATCAGCGATGAAAGAGTGAAGGCACCGTATAATTACCAGCGTGTCTTCTGCCTGGCCGCCTGCAGACTCCTGTGTGATGATTGGAGGGGTTAACGGATTGGGTTTCCTGTCTGCCGGGCGAAGAGACAGCAGGGGCTTTTAGTTGGGGATGATGATGTCATCGCTCGCTACCAGTCAGATGGTTCTCAGGCCTCCAGCTCCGCCTCCGGCAGACGAGTTGGGCGGAGACTATTTTAAGATCAAAGCTTCCACCGGGCACGGCTCGGTTAGGGGGGAGATCAAATGGTTTTCATGAAAAGACGAGTAGAAATAAAAAATAAATGTGTGGGAATAGCCTAGACATGTGTTAAACAGTTTAAGTGGAAATAATAAGTGTGTGTGTGTTTGTGTGTGTGTGTGTGTGTGTGTTGCAGGTCTCCTCCAGTACCCTGCCTCAGGGCCATTCCCCCACCTCATCTACAAGAACATCAACGTCCCCGTGTACACCACCCTGAAAGGGGTGAGTGCTCCATCCCTCAGGCGACGCTCCAGTCTATTGGGGAATTGGATTTTATTAAAGACACTTTTTTGTAGGCTAATCACTGTAAAAACAAATTGCAAAAACAATATATCTAAACTTTGAACCCCGATTCAACTTCAAATAGTAGTGTTAGTTGTGCAGTATCTTATCCTAGCAGTCTGTGTTGTATACCGGGAACGGGTTAACCTAGTGATGGTTAGTGCTTGGCACTTGGCTCTATGAACATCCTGACTGTACCAAATGTACTTAATGTGAGTCGCTCTGGATTAAAGCGTCTGCTAAACGCCCTGACTGAAAGACCTCTTCTGGGACGATGGACCAATGGGGGGAAGGGGTTTCCCTATTTAGATGAATTTCGAAAATAATACTTTGACAAAAAGCTTGGCAAAAAGTGTCGACAACTCTCATGCAGGACGTGTGTTTCGGGACGGCCACGTGGTTCCCGCCGATATGTTAACGTCTCGTGTGTGTCTGCGTCCGTATGTGCTGTCTGTGTGTGTGTGTTTGTCTGTGTCTGTTTCTGTGCCGTGTGTGTGTGTGTGCGTGTGTGCGTTCGGTGGGTGCTGTGTGTGTGTATCTTTGTGTGTGTGTGTGTGTGTGTGTACTTGCATGCGCATGTGTGTGTGCGTGTGTGTGTGTGTGTGTGTGTGTGTGTGTGCGTCAGAAAGCCACTCAGATCAGCAGCGTCCCGTTGGCCGACGAGGACTCTGGCTCGGAGGACGACAGCGGCTCCCTGGCCAGCCTGAGGACCTCGGCCCCGGGGCCCGACCGCAAGGGCAGCGGCCCCGGAAGCCCCCGCGCTGCCAAGAGAGGTGGGGGGCGGGGGGGACTGATGGGGAGGGGGAGGGACTTATGGGGAGGGGGAGGGACTGATGGGGGGGGGGAGGGACTGATGGGGAGGGGGAGGGACTGATGGGGGGGGGGAGGGACTGATGGGGGGGAGGCACTTGTGGGAAGGGGGAGGTACTTATACGTTGCTTGGCAACAGTGTTGAGGAGCTATATTTTTGGGTGGGAGAATGAGGATGTGTGTTCACCAGAGCTGTGTGTTTATTCTGTGTTAAGCCCTCTGGTTAACCAGGGGCTGATGGCTCCTGCCTCCCCCTCTCCCAGCCTCCTGCCTCACCTCTCTCTCACCCTCTGGCCTCACCCCTCCCAGCCTCCTGCCTCCCCCTCTCCCAGCCTCCTGCCTCCCCCCTCTCCCAGCCTCCTGCCTCACCCCTCCCAGCCTCCTGCCTCACCCCTCCCAGCCTCCTGTCTCCCCCCTCTCCCAGCCTCCTGCCTCACCCCTCCCAGCCTCCTGCCTCACCCCTCCCAGCCTCCTGCCTCACCCCTCCCAGCCTCCTGCCTCCCCCCTCTCCAAGCCTCCTGCCTCACCCCTCTCCCAGCCTCCTGCCTCACCCCTCCCAGCCTCCTGCCTCCCCCCCCTCTCATCCTCTGCCTCACCCCTCCCTCTCTGTCCCTCCCCAGGGGTCTCCATGTCGTCGGTCAGCTCGGAGAGCGACTACGCCATCCCCCCCGACGCTCACTCCCTGGACAGCGACTACTCTGAGCCGGAGCTCAAGGTCCAGCGCACCTCCTCCTACTCCTGCGGGAGCAGCAGTGGCCCGGTGAGTGGAGCTGGGGGGAGGAGGAGGGGGAGGAGGAGGAGAGGAGGAGGAGGAAGGGGGATGAGGAGGAGGAGGAGAGGAGGAGGAGGAAGGGAGGAGGAGGAAGAGGAGAGGAGGAGGAGGGGGATGAGGAGGAGGGTGAGGAGAGGAGGAGGGTGAGGAGGAGGAGGAGGGGGGAGGAGGAGGAGAGGAGTAGGAGGTGGGGGGAAGAGGAGCGTGAGGAGGAGGAGAGGAGGAGGAGGAGGAGGGGGGAGGAGGAGGGTGAGGAGAGGAGGAGGAGGTGGGGGGAAGAGGAGGGTGAGGAGGAGGAGGAGAGGAGGAGGGGGAGGAGGAGGGGAGGAGGAGAGGAGTAGGAGGTGGGAGGAGGAGGAGAAGGAGGAGGGGGGAGGAGAGGAGGAGGAGGAGGGTGAGGAGGGGGGGGAAGTGAAGAGGAGGGGGAGGAGGAATGGAGGAAGGGGAGGAGGGGGGAAGTGAAGAGGAGGGGGAGGAGGAATGGAGGAAGGGGGGAGGGGGGAGAGGAGGGGGGAGAGCAACAGCCTCCCGGTGAGTAGACCTGGGGAGAGGAGGAGAAAAACAGGAATGGAGAGGAGGAGTAGAGGTGAGGAAAACAGGAGAGGAGTAGAGGGGAACAAAACTGAAGTTGGGAGGAAGAGGAGAGTGGAGAAGGGGAGAAGTTAAGCACCAAGAGGAAGATGAGTGATGGGTTAGAGCGGGGAGGAGCTGGTGATGATGATGATGATGAAGGGTGGAGCGGTGGTGTTGAGGTGTAGTCTGTGGACCGTGTGATGGTGGTGATGATGATGATGAAGGGTGGAGCGGTGGTGTTGAGGTGTAGTCTGTGGACCGTGTGATGGTGGTGATGGTGATGATGATGAAGGGTGGAGCGGTGGTGTTGAGATGTAGTCTGTGGACCGTGTGATGGTGGTGATGGTGATGATGATGAAGGGTGGAGCGGTGGTGTTGAGGTGTAGTCTGTGGACCGTGTGATGGTGGTGATGGTGATGATGATGAAGGGTGGAGCGGTGGTGTTGAGGTGTAGTCTGTGGACCGTGTGATGGTGGTGATGATGATGAAGGGTGGAGCGGTGGTGTTGAGGTGTAGTCTGTGGACCGTGTGATGGTGGTGATGATGATGATGAAGGGTGGAGCGGTGGTATTGAGGTGTGGTTCTGTGGACCGTGTGATGGTTGTGATGGTGGTGATGATGATGAAGGGTGGAGTGGTGGTGTTGAGGTGTGGTTCTGTGGACCGTGTGACGGTGGTGATGATGATGAAGGGTGGAGCGGTGGTGTTGAGGTGTAGTCTTTGCCCCTGTGATGGTGGTGATGGTGATGAAGGGTGGAGCGGTGGTGTTGAGGTGTAGTCTTTGCCCCTGTGATGGTGGTGATGGTGATGAAGGGTGGAGCGGTGGTGTTGAGGTGTAGTCTGTGCCCGTGTGACGGTGCAGGAGGTGCTGGAGAAGTCAGGCTACCTCCTGAAGATGGGCAGTCAGATCAAGGCCTGGAAGAGGCGCTGGTTCATCCTCCGCAACGGAGAGATCCTCTACTACAAGTCTCCGGTGAGAAACTCACTCTCACACTCTGTCGCACACTCACTCACACACTCACTGACTCTCACTCTCTGTCGCACACTCACTCACACACTCACTGACTCTCACTCTCTGTCGCACACTCACTCACACACTCACTGACTCTCACTCTCTGTCGCACTCTCTCTGTCGCACTCTCTCTGTCGCACTCTCTCACACACTCTGTGTTTTTCGACCAGGCACGGCTTGGTTGGGGTTTATATCAAATAGTTTTCTTGAAAAGACGAGTAGAAATCAAAAATAAATGTGTGGGAATAGCCTAGACATGGGTTAAACAGTTTAAGTGGAAATAGTGTGTGTGTGTGTGTGTGTGTGTGTGTGTGTGTGTGTGTGTGTGTGTGTGTGTGTGTGTGTGTGTGTGTCTGTGTCTGTGTCTGTGTCTGTGTCTGTGTCTGTCTGTCCTCAGAGCGATGTGATCCGGAAGCCCCAGGGCCAGATGGAGTTGACCTCGTCCTGTCGGATCGCCCGCGGAGAGGGAGCTCAGACATTCCAGGTGAGCTGACCCCCACCCCCCCCCCCCCGGTCACCTGCTGACCTTTGACCTCTGCATGCTTCTTCTGGAGTGAATTCTTGATTCTTCTTCGGCTGAGGTGAGCAGCGAGTATACTGTAGGGAACACACACCATGCCACCGCTCGGGGGAGGTGTGTGTGTGTGTGGGTGTGTGTGTGTGTGTGTGTGTGTGTGTGAAGAAGCTCTGCATTCCAGCGCCAGGGCTTAAGATGACATCAGGCCCTGGAATGTCTCTCTCTCTCTCTCTCTCTCTCTGTCTCTGTCTCTGTGGGTTTATCCAAACAGCTGATCTGATCTGCTCAGACATGACCACGGTGAGGGTTGTGGTGGTGAAGATGATGATGATGAAGGTTGTTGTGGTGATGTCTGGGATGGTGGGGTGGTCATGGCGGTGGCGTTGGTGTCGGAGGTGGTTGTGGCGCTGGTGGCGACGAGGATGATGATGACTGTGGGCTCTCCTGGTTCTCAGCTGGTGACGGAGAAGAAGACGTTCTTCCTGACTGCCGACTCGCCCAACATCCTGGAGGAGTGGATCCGCGTCCTGCAGAACGTCCTGAAGGTCCAGGCCAGCGGGCCCGTCGCCGCGGAGACCGCCTCCAAGCCCGCCGCCAGGGGCTGGCTCACCAAGGTGTGTGTGTGTGTGTGTGTGTGTGTGTGTGTGTGTGTGTGTGTGTGTGTGTGTGTGTGTGTGTGTGATTAGTCTCTGACAGCTGATTGACAGCTTTGAGCTGGTTCAGTACTGGGCCCCGCCCATCGGGCCCCCCCCCCTCTGGCCCCGCCCTTTTCGGGGCCATCAGTCTTGTGCAGGTCGGGTCCTGGCCTGGCGCTGGTGACCTCCATGACCTCCATGACCTCTGTGACCCTGATTAGCTGACGCATAGCTGTGGTGACAATGATGAATGATGATGACGATGATGAGGTTCATCTTCATCATCATCATCACGTTTTTTTCAAAAGCCTCTTGCGTCGTGTTAGCGGTATCATCCCCACTCTTTTTATTTCTTCAGTTGGAGTCCGTAAGGTCAGTATCTGTTTGTCAGTTGGCCTGGATTCCCCCATTCCCCGCATCGCAATGCGGGGTAACCAATGAACCAATGACGCAACCAATGGTTATCTTTAAGTAAACAGTGAACCTTCCAGGGATGCTTTGTATATTTCTGTAGACTTAAGTTTATTACCTCAAAGGAAAGAGGACTTTCACTTTAGTTGTATTTATCCTGTGTAGCATCGTTGCTAATGTCGTAGCTATTTAGGAGCTAACCGCTAACGTCATCCCGTCTGTTTCAGGTCAAACACGGCCACTCCAAGCTGGTGTGGTGCTCTCTGGTTGGCAAGCTCTTCTACTACTACCGCAACCAGGACGACAAGGTTCATAAAACAAGCCCCCCTCTGACCGAACACGCCCCACGCTTAGTGCTGACGACTATCATACGCCGACGTACTGTATAACGAAACACACGCCAGGGATAATATCTGCTATTTACTATTTAATCATTTTTGTAGATCCATTTCAACTGTGAGTGGGTTGGGCATCGTGCTGGAGTTGTGGTTTTGGACCCAGAACCTTTTGGTCGGTGACCAAACAGCCACTAGACTGCCTCCAGCGTTAGACATCGTGATTGTAGCGCCATTCTGTCCGAAAACGGAAATAACCGATCCTGAGAACGAGGAACAAGTCAAGCACCACCAGTCCAGGGGTGCTCGAGGGAGGGTCTGACCACATTAACTAACCCCCCCCCCCCCCCCCCCAGCTCCCCCTGGGCCAGCTGCGGGTGCGGGGCGCGGTGGTCCAGGAGGTGGACCGCTCCTGCGACTCGGACGAGGACTACGAGGCGGGGTCCCGGGGCCCCGCCCCACGGGGGGCGAGGGGGCGGGGGTTCCTGTCCTCCCACTGCACCCTGGTGGTCCAGCCCTGGGAGCAGAGCCCCACCTACCTGCTCATCGGCACCAAGCAGGAGAAGGTACGGGGGGGGGGGGTGGCGTGGTTGCTGTGACATGGTTAAAGCCCGAAGCACAGGACCATGTCGGAGAAGACGCAGCATGCAGTTTTCATGCACAAAAACATTCAGCCTCTTTGTATAATTCAATTTCTTGCGTTGGGTTTATTTTTCGTGCCCCAAACGCACGGATAAATCCAGCCCTGTCCTCGCGGCGTGCTTTGGGAGTTGGGCTTTGAAGCTCGACAGTGAATATGGAAGAATATAGAAATGTGAAGATAGAACTGACTCAGCAAGTGCATTCTGCAAAACCTAGCAGAGAGAGCAGAAGCCAGGTGAAGATGACTTGAGGCACGAATTATGGAAAATAAACGCAGGTCACGTTCTGTTATTTGGTTGGGCTCCACTTTCTGCTCCGATGTCTTTGATTGTGGCCCTGGGTGAAAGCTTCTGCCCCCCGCCCCAGGACACGTGGCTGTACCACCTGACGGTGGCGGCGGGCAGCGGCGCCGGCCTCAAGGTGGGCACGGAGTACGAGCAGGTGATCGGAAAACTACTGGACGCCGAGGGAGACCCCGGTGAGTCCGGACCTCCAGCTCCATCGCTCGCTCACTTAGACTCAGCCACTAGCAATGGCTCTCGACCACACTGTATTCTTTACAGTGGCTCTCTCTCTTCTCTCTCTCTGTCTCTGTCTGTCTCCCTCTCTCTCTGTCTCCCTCTCTCTCTGGCCCTCTCGCTCTCTCTCACTCTCTCTGTCTCTGTCTCTGTCTCCCTCTCTCTCTCTCTCGCTGTCTCCCTCTCTCTCTCGCTTTCTCTCTGGCTCTCTCTGTCTCTCCCTCTCTCTCTCTCTCTCTCTGGCTCTCTCTCTCTCTCTCTCTCTCTCTCTGGCTCTCTCTCTCTGTCTCTCTAACTCTCTCTCTGGCTCTCTCTCCCTCTCTCTCTCTCTCTCTCTCGCTTTCTCTCTCTCTCTCTGGCTCTCTCTCTCTCTCTCTCTCTGTCTCTGTCTCTCTCTCTCTCTTTCTTGCTTTCTCTCTCTCTCTGGCTCTGTCTCTCTGTCTCGGTCTCTGTCTCTCTCTCTCTCTCTCTCTGTCTCGCTTTCTCTCTCTCTCTCTCTCTCTCTCTCTCTCTCTCTCTCTCTCTCTCTCTCTCTCTCTCTCTCTCTCTCTCTCTCTCTCTCTCTGTCTCTACACGCACACTGAGACATCTGGTTTTAACCTTGTTAAGGTAATCAGCCGATCTCCTAACAGCCACGGTTAAGGAACAGGTTTCAATGTGCCCGCTGCATCATACAGCATCATGGATTCAGTCCACAACGGCAGTCAGTGGCTCCTGATCTTAACCAGTGGCTCTGGTATGAGCGGATCAGCCGCAGTGGGAGTCAGCTCCTCTCCATGTCCCAGTAACAGCTGCGTTTATAGATCTGTTTCCAGGCACTAAAACAAGCCCGTAGAACGACTTTGTGATTATCATGGTTTGTAGGCACGGTGCTTAAATTAGACGTCCAATGTAACTGTATATCCTCATAGTTCGGACATAAGTGGTGTGGGTTGCGTTGGTAAATGAGTCAAGTTGTTATCTGAGGGCGACACATGCGCCGCAGGGCTAGTCACGGGTCCTTCTGTTAGCATTTAGCCTAGCTATTTTGATCTGGGATGCTAATCCAGAATGCAGACGGTGCTTATGACTGATCTGCTGGGGAATGATTTTCAGATGCAGGGTCGCTCCAGTATAACCAGATCTGTGTGTGTGTGTGTGTGTGTGTGTGTGTGTCCCTGTGTCCCTGCCCCCCCCCAGACTCGGTGCTGTGGGGCAGCGGGGTGCTCTGCTGCTCTCAGGAGGGTCTGCGCTGCTCTCTCACCACGCTGCCGTCCGACGCCCTGCAGACCGAGGCCCTGAAGCTCTTCAAGGTTACACACACGCCTGCTACACACTCCATCTACACACGCCTACTACACACGCCTACTACACACTGCAACTACACACGCCTACTACACACTGCAACTACACACGCCTACTACACACTGCAACTACACACTCCATCTACACACTCCATCTACACACGCCTACTACACACTCCATCTACACACTCCTACACACACGCCTACTACACACTCCTACTACACACTCCATCTACACTCTACTACTACAAAGTCTCGACTTCAACCCTTCCTACACACTTCATTCCTACAAACACGCTCTCCCCTTCAATTCTCTCTCTGTCTCTGTCTCTGTCTCTGTCTTTGTCTCTGTCTCTGTCTCTGTCTCTGTCTCTCTCTCTCTGTCTCCCCCTCCCTCTGTCTCTCTGCCTCCCCCTCCCTCTGTCTCTCTGCCTCCCCCTCCCTCTGTCTCTCTGCCTCCCCCTCCCTCTGTCTCTCTGCCTCCCCCTCCCTCTGTCCCTCTGGCTCTCCCTGTGGTTGTCCTCTGGATCTGTGTGTCTGGCCCACTCTCTCTCTGAACTATAAATCATGTGGGAAAGGATCTGGTAACCAGAGGTCAGAGGTTAACTATGCCACCAGCACTGGGCAGCCATGATCTCCCTCTCTGCTCTGGCTTATGTGTCTGTCTCTCTCTCACACTCTCTGTGCCTCCCCCTTTCTCTCACTCACTCTCTCTCTCTCTCACTCACTCTCTCTGTCACTCACTCACTCACTCACTCACTCACTCACTCTCTCTGTCTCTCTGTTTGAATGCTCTCTGCCGTCCAGTGGTCCGGCCTCGGACACATCAAACACTCTGGGGGGGAACCCCAGAGGGGCCCCCCCCCCCAGCTCATTAAAACGTGTGGTGAAGGGAGGGAGAGAGAGGGATGGGATGGAGAGGAGGGGGGGGGCCTTGATTATCAGCCCTGATCGGGTGCTAAACGCTCCCCTGGTTTACTAGGCGTGTGAAAAGGAGGCGCCACTTGTTTAATGGAGGAAGTAACTCGGGAGGTCAAGGCTTTGGTGGGGGGGCGAGGAGGGAGGATAAAGGATGGAGGATGATCAGAGGAAGACGATGAACCTTGACCTTGAACCGAGGCTCTAGTTTCTCTGTCCCT
>NC_136948.1:934681-954681 GCF_949987615.1 Pollachius pollachius | reverse complement strand
TGGGGAATTAATCCCAAAGTTATTTTCCGTGCTGTTGTGTAGATCTGTGATGTCATCTCCAAATGGGAGCAGGCCCTGAAAGAACTGCATCCTGGGAAATATGAGGGGACGCGAATCGTTCGTCTGACGTACAAGAGCAGGTGAGGACTTAAAAAAATTAAACTTTAATTTAAACTATTTTATTTGGGATTTAAACTTTTTACCTCAAAGCAAATTACAAGAAGGTTTCACACCACGCGTTGATTTTAAACAACTTACTTTCATTCTACTAAATTAGAATGTGATAAATAAATAAAATGAACATTCTCCAGTTAGAAACTTTGGTTATTTTCCTTCAAGCTGGGAATCTTTACGTTCAACATCCCATAATAACACACACAATGCATAGATGTGATTAGATTTGATCATGGAATTGTTACCTAAACAGAAAGCTTCATTTCTTAACTCCTCCTCCACTAACGTGCCCGTGCCGGCAGGCTGTGTTTCCGAGCTCACGCCAAGGGCGAGACGGAGCGAGAGCGCCTCCTGCTGGCCTACCAGGTGAACGACGAGGTGCAGGGAGGACACTTCCCCGTCAGCAAGGAGCTGGCGCTGGAGGTGGCCGCGCTCATGGCTCAGGTCCGTAACAGGGCGGGACGCAGGGTTACGGGGGTCTGATGGGTTAAGAAAAGCAGAAGGCTAACATCAAAATTGTTTTCCTGTTTTTTTTTCGTTTAAGAATAGATGGCAAACACTTTTTATT
Organism: Pollachius pollachius; assembly: GCF_949987615.1. Taxonomy (NCBI): domain Eukaryota; kingdom Metazoa; phylum Chordata; class Actinopteri; order Gadiformes; family Gadidae; genus Pollachius; species Pollachius pollachius. The sequence continues at coordinate 953,939 of NC_136948.1, read as the reverse complement.
TTATTAATAATACTCAAATAATCAGGATTTATTTTGGTCTCTCAGCCTAACTCTAACCCTCTCAAGTAATTCTGATTCAAAGCAGCCACTCTGAGGCCTACGCTTTTAACTTTTTAATAATTAATTTCTAGTTGGGTTGTTGAACCTCCTGATCATTCCACCCATCTATCTCTCAACTCCCTGGACCCCTCCACCCCTCTCTGTTCTCTGGCGCCCCCACCTTGTAGGTGGAGCATGGGGACCTGGAGCGACCCACGCCCCCCTCCTCCTCCACCTCCTCCTCCTCCTCCTCCTCCTCCTCCTCCTCCTCCTCCCCCGGCCCCCCCTCCCCCAAGGCCCAGCTGGTTCTGCTGCAGATCATAGAGCGGTTCTACCCCAAGCGCTACAAGCAGGACTGCACCTCAGACCAGCTCCGGTACACACACACACACACACACACACACACACACACACACACACACACACACACACACACACACACACACACACACACACACACACACACACACACACACACACACACACACACACACACACACAGCATGGCAGATGTTGGTCTGAATTGTTTACTGGAGTTTCTGAACAGAGTAAACTTTGAGAGGGAACGTTTCAAATATCTTTTCTCTGATGCATTTTTATGACACGAAATCTGTTCTAAATGTATCTTTTTTATTCATATTCATTTCATCAAATGTTTATTGTTCTTATCCCTGGGCTGGGTGTATTACTTTATTATGTGATTTTTTTTCACAGCATGCCTCAATCGGTTTTTCACACAGTGTATAATCTTCATGTCTTAAATCAGTGTGGGATGTGTCAGGGATATGTCAGGGATATGTTAGAGATATGTTAGGGGTGAAATAATTGTTCTTAGGAATGTATTTAAAACGAGCAGCAGACCACAATGTTCAAACCTCCACCACTTTGCCTTTGTTTTTCTCATACCTCTCTATTTTATTTTATTATTTCATTTTAATGTATGACGATGTTTATATGTGAAGAGCTTTTAGTCTGCCTCTTGTATGAAAAGGGCCACGCCTTAAAACGGTCCGTTCCTTTCCCTCTCTTCTCTCCGCAGGGAGTTGACGGAGCGGCTGGCGGCTAAGTGGTCGATGCTGCGCGGCCGGAGTGCGTCCGAGTGTGTGAGGATCTACCTCACGGTGGCCAGGAAGTGGACGCTGTTCGGGGCCAAGCTCTTCAGCGCCAAGGTTCGAGTTTAAATGTTGTTATCTTTTATAAATGTGAGAAGGTGCTTACGTTTGTCTTTTGTGTTTTTTATATATAATACATATAAGATAAAAAATGTACAGTTGTATAAACATATGGGCAACGTGAAAACAAGTCACTAGGGAGACAAACATTCCCCTTCAATGTGATATTGTACATCTACAAATAATTGTCTTTTTAAAACGAAAAAACTGATCAGACATTCCTGAACCTCCTCATCTCTCTGTCATTCCCCTGGATGTCCAGACTTTGAACGGTGCTGAAGCGGCTGTTGTCTGTTATTATGGATGGAGATGCTCCGATGTGTCGCTCGTACATCGGTATCAGCCGATAGATTTGCCTCGTAGACGACCATCGGCCGATCTGCAAATTAAAGGAAATGAACCAGGGGCAGCAGCCAATGTAATCTGTTGTGTCTCATCAGTTTTTTGTCACAATCTGTGACAAAATATTTTGTCATCTTTAAGAATAGGGTATATTAAAGGTTAGCTCATAAATGTATTTGATTTAATTTGTGTGAGTTCAAATATAGTGTGATAAAGGATTGAAAGTTTAAAAAAAATAAATAAATTATAATAAGGATTTATTTGTCTCCCTGGCACATGGGGGGGATTAATAACAACATCGTGCCTCCCCACCATGGCCTTAATCCTGACTGTGCTGGGCTTTGTGTGTGCAGCCCGTTCCCCCGTCGCCGGCGGAGCTGGACCAGGCCTGGCTGGCGGTGAGCGAGGACGGCCTCTTCGTGTTGGACCACGCCATGGTGAGCTCCGGGCAGAGTGTCGGACCGTACCATTGGTGCACGCATACTTCACAAGGGGTCGGCCCTAAGTAGAAGCCCCGCCCTGATCCTGTTCCCGCCATGCCCTAACCGGGGAGATAAACGGGTTCACCAGAGGAGAGATCGTTAGTGTCGCCTGCCGTATCAGATGGCCTTGCGTTTAAACTGGAATAAACACGCTTTTCGTCATTTAACCTTTTTTTATATTTTTCTTTATCTTTTAGCAGCTTCTTTTTTTGCATAAAAAAGATTTGAGGTTCTTTCATTTGATTAAAAAAAAAATGTGGACTATAAACGATAAGTGGAGGGCTGGGATTCTGTGCTTGTTGGTTTCTAAGCAGGCCACATCTACAGAGGTATGGGGAAGTTCAGGTCTGAAATAGTTTTCCTTTCTTTGGAGACCAGAAAGAACCACAGGGAAGAAGCCAAAATGTCTGCCCTCTGATTGTCGGCCCTCACAGGGATTCTGCCACAATACAACAACATCCAGCTCTATCATTTTTGCCGGCCCCGTATTTTTCCTTACAGTTTGGGGAAGGCCCTGTTTATGTCTTCTCAGTAATTCTTAGGGGAACCGTCACTATAAATCAGGGGAAATGATGAACACATCTTCACACTCAATTTGTTCTCTCCAGTTGAAAGAAACGTTGAAAGACCAAAAACCAAACTCCCCAAGTCTGTCATGTTCGATTACAGGCTGAGCGAATAAAACATACGCGTGTCTCGTTTAAACACAGTTTATGCCTTTTGTTACACCGTGTTTTTCTTCTGCTTATCATCCTTTATTTTCCTTTCCTTCGGCAGCACACGCTGGCCTCCTACCCCTACCAGTCTGTCATTACCTTCGGCGGTTACCGTGACGACTTCATGGTGGTGGTGAGCCAGCAGAGGGAGCCAGGCGCCCCCAAGAAGAGTGTGGAGAAGCTGGTGTTCGCCCTGGCCAAGCCCAAGGTGAGCCCGAGCTATTCTACCCTCCTGTCTGCGCAGATGTGGAGCCAGAGGTTTCCGTCGAGGTCAACGGAGGCCGGCCCTTTCAGTCTGTTTTGATTATTGTAAAAAATAAAAGGGGGTGCCCTATAGGCCAATGCTGGTGAAGGCAGTCTACCGCATAGTTTCAGACGAACAACAAACTAAAAAATATTAACTGTAAAATAAAATGTACAACATAGTACTATCATAGACAGAGTTAAAACATGGAGGCTTCTCCTCTACACTGGAACATAGACCGGTCAGAGAGGATGTCTGTGGTTCCTTAGTGCTGGTGTGGGGGGGGGGGGGGGGGGGGGGGGGGGGGGGGGGGGGGTACAGAGTTTAGTTGATTTGTTTATGGTTTCGTGGACAGTCACCTTTGAGTACTTACCTTTTACTGTTCAGTAAAAGGAGCAGCTTTAGCCTATTTGGCCAATGTCCAGCGGTAGTCCCCGGCCAGTTGTCAATAGGCATGTAGGTTATAACGGGGTGGGGGGGTGAGGACAAAGGAGGGGGTGTAGCCTCCGCTCCATCACCAGCCGCGTGTCACAGGATATGCTTCCGAGCGCTAATGAGCCGAGCGGCTCGGCGTTCCGACGCCCAAAACGTCCGCGTCTCGTTACCGCCGGCGGCCGCGCTCATAAGCCTGGTTCGGTTCGGTTCCGAGGCGCTTTCACGGCCGCGCGGTTGGTCATAAAGCTCCCCCGCGGTGTCAAATAAACCCCCGCCCGCATCACAACCGGTGGAACCATTAACTCCAGCGCTCCCTCTGCTCCGTCATCAGATCCTGGAGTTGACTCTGCTCATGGCCAGCTACATCAACCACTGGGGCCCCGGGGGCCCGGCCCCCACGGCCCCGGGCCCCCGGTGGGACGGGGACAGCCGACACTTCCCCTGCATGACCTACACCACCAAGAGCCCCACGCTACTGTGAAGCCCCCCCAGGACAGGACAGGAGCCCCCCCCCCATCCCCGGCCCAGGACAGGACAGGACAGAACCCCCCCCGCCCCCCCGACCCCAGGACAGAACAGAAGCCCCCGCCGACCCCAGGACAGAAGCCCCCACCGACCCCAGCACAGGACAGAAGCCCCCACCGACCCCAGGACAGGACAGAAGCCCCCACCGACCCCAGGACAGGACAGAAGCCCCCCACCCCGACCCCAGGACAGGACAGAAGCCCCCACCGACCCCAGGACAGGACAGAAGCCCCCCACCCCGACCCCAGGACAGGACAGAAGCCCCCGCCGACCCCAGGACAGAAGCCCCCACCGACCCCAGCACAGGACAGAAGCCCCCACCGACCCCAGGACAGGACAGAAGCCCCCCACCCCGACCCCAGGACAGGACAGAAGCCCCCCACCCCGACCCCAGGACAGGACAGAAGCCCCCACCGACCCCAGGACAGAAGCCCCCCCCCCCGAACCCCAGGACAGGACAGAAGCCCCCCTGTTGGACTTTATGTAGTTTCAACAAATACATATGTCTAAATATGTAAACGATCAAAGGTACGTATGAAGAGTTCCTATTTTTTATATAGCCCAATGAAGACTGTATTTATTTTTATTTTCGGCAAAAAAGCAAAAGGGTGGATCACTGTCTCCTCTCTTTTGCTTCTGAACCGAAGTGGTTTGGTTTAAGAATTGAATACAGGGGTGGCCAGGGACGGAGCAGGCTTTCCCTAGACGTACATTTCATCTAATTTTGGCCTCGTCAAGATGAGGTGTTTTTTTTTTTTTTATGCAAGAAAGGAGGAGATGGGAGCCCTGCTGGATTTCTATACCATGGATGCTACGGCTGATCTTTAGACTCACTCTGAACATTCTTCACTGGTGTGTGCTTGTGTACGCAGACCACCAGGTTTACTGAAACCGGTTCTACATCTGTTTAGAAAGGGACAGGTGAATAGGATTCCTCTTAACGTGATCAATAGTATGTGTTAACTGTCTTTTTTTTTATCATTTTCAAATGAGTGCAATCCATAAAAGTACAATGATAAGTTGTACCAACTCGCGGTTGTAAGTACTCAGTCTAGACTATAAACTTAGTGGTACTATAAATCAACGTTTTTTGTTTCCATAAAACTTGAGATATTTTTCGTCTGTTGAGAAGTACAGGCCATATGTTTGGACTGTCCAAGTCCTTTTTGAACAATGTTTTTTACCCAGTGAAATGTTCGGGAGAATCGAAATACTGTCAGTTCTATACAGAGCTTAAGGGGAATGCCAGATTTACTTAATGTTTACCAGAACATTCAAACATACTTAAGTTAATGAAAAGATGTTTGTCATTTTTGTCTTGAGTGAGGTGATTGTTTACTTTTCTAAGCTACAGATATTAGATTCTAGCATTCAATAATTGTTATTCGCATAACTAGATGCGACAGCAAAGAGAGACATATCAGCATCCACATTTAGCAGTCTTTACAATGACAATATTCCTGTTTTTATTATAGTTTGTTTAAAAAGAGAATCATACCCTCGTCTGTCAAGGTACAGCGATTAAAATTAAAAACGGATACAGGAACATTAGGATGAGCGGGAAATCATGTTTGAATGACTTAAACTGTTTTTGGATCAAACCACTGTCTAATAAGTTATTTATTACGTTTGCCATTGTTTTTTTAAATCTTTTAAAATAGAAAATGTTGTGTTTACATAATAATAATAATAATACAGAACTTTGCCTGTCTTGTGCTACACAGTAATTGAGGATCAGGGCATGTGTATGAACAACCCCAGTATGCATCAGGTGCACGAGTTCGGACGGCTGAATGATGACTGTTGGTCTGTATGTTGTGTTTTTGATCAATAAAATAAAATGCGTAGGATCATCAGTCGGGTTTAGTTTGGTCTATGCTGTTCTACTGCATTTAAACCATTGCACACCTTGTTGAATTCAGACATCTCGGTCATTATGGAGACCTATGTTAGAATTAAATTAGTCTGGCCTTCATAATTGATGGATAGCAAGGATTGCCAGAGACCTGATATTCAAAGAGAATGTGAAAGAGACATCAACTGGTGTTTTACTGTATCTCTTTAAATCTCTTCCTCAAACTATCTAAATATACAGTTCCCCAAAGAAGTGGAAAATCCAGGACTAAAGTTGGCTTTGTTATAAGGATTGCCTTTTCTATTGCAAAGTGTAGTATTTGGGGGTAATTTGGTCTGCCCTTTCAACTTCCTCACGGTCTGATTTTTATGAATGGGAAGTTGCCAAAATTCTGCACAATGCGCAGGGCCTCCTCATATATCCCCGATCTCAATGGTTCCCAATAAAGTATAAATCATGTGGAAAGGGTCTGGTTATATACGCGCTCTCGCTTCGACGTAAACCTGGAGTTTCAAACCAGACCCTGCAGCAATCCTTTCTGAAGATACCTGTTGAGCTGAACGCCTCGACTCTGGCGTCACCAGGCCAGCTGTCCTTTACGGCCGTGATGAACTTGTATGATGAAACAGCGCTCTGGTCGTTCAGCCCACTAACCCCAATCCCTCCAGAGTGGCGTGCTGATGGCTGTGGCGTGCTGATGGCTGTGGCCTGTTTACGGTAGCCGGTTGATGTGCCTGTTCTGTCTGTGGAGGACCAAGCCGCTGCTCTGAGCATTTATTTGTTCTCCGCTTCCAGAGGGGTCACAGTAATGGCGTTCTGCTGCCAATGGCGCGCTGTAAATCGCTCGTTTTAAAGGCTTGTCCGCAGCCTCCTCGTTCCAGAGCCTCTTGTATAAACTGAGCTGCTCATTTTAGGGCTCAGTGCTGACTTACCGGGGCCTTAATTGCTCATTGCTCCAAAAGTTATATTTTTTATTTAAAAACATTGAGGAAAAGACGAGGTCTGGTCCAGAGTTCCCGGGGGAGCTATATGGACGTAGAGGACTATGAATCAACCTCAATGTTGGCAGGATTCCAATGCAGTGTTGCCAACACAGTGTTTGGTATCGGCCAAAGAAGATTTAGGCCCTTGTTCGGCTAAATATAGTAATCGTCAATGTGTGATCTGCAAGCAAGCAAATAGATAAATAAATCTAAATAAATATATCGACAAGTCTGTAACTGTATGTTGTCTCTCACAATGCGTTTTTCGCACATCTTTTTTTTTTACACTCTTTTTTTACTTGGACGCAACAGTTTGTGTACTAGGCATGGAACAAGTTTTAACTATTTGCCAATGCGCGATCTTAATCCATTAATTAACCTCAAGATCGTTTTAAAACTGATCTCTACCATTAACCTGCATTATGGCCCTATACAACTCAAGTCAAAGCCTGTCAAATAATGCAATGCTACAAATGCTTTCGTAACCTTAATCTATTTAAAAACAGTGGAGGCACGCCAGGTACAGAGCTAGTTTGGTCCACTTCGGGTCTATCAAGGTGTACAATTTAAGAGCTATTGAATCTCTCCATTGTGTTTTAAGTCTATGCATGCAGACTGTTGATCATTGTGTTACTTTCAGCGTTGCATCATTCTTTGGTCGGAGGAATGCGTTAGTAAATTCAGGCAGCAGCAGTAAAAGCTTTGGGTAATTAGGACCATACTGGAGCCTTGCCGCCTAGCTCCTAGCGCTGGTCTCCTAGCACCTGGTCTCCTATCTCCTGGCGGACAGATATCGCTGCTACGCTCTCTGCAGGAGAAGAGCAAGAGATAAAGACCTTTTAACAACGACTTCGGAAAGGAATCGCACGTCTTCAAACAGCAACAGAAGGTGCAGTGTTGCGCTCGTTTCCTCCGGAGTTGTCGGAGTTCACGTCAGGTTATTCTGCGCTCCACACTCGGGTGATAAACGAGGTGTTCTGTTCTGTGCAGCAGATACATCGGGACATGACGACCACCAAGCCACGGAGTCTGGCCCGGGAGGCGTCTCACCAGATCATCGCCGGTGGATCCGCAGGTGAGTGACACGAGATGTTAATATCATGTTAATACCGACATGCTTAATGATTACGTAACAGTCGCATGTGGACGGCGGTCGGCTAACACGTATATGCTAGGGCAGAATAGCACCCGAACGGGGTGTGATATCTTGTCTTCAAGCCCAATCAATAACAGAGATCCTCGCCGAGAAGCGTCTGAAATACATCAGATAATGTCCGCACAAACGTAAAGGTTTGTAAAACCAACGAGCGCTTTAGCGTGGGGCGCAGCGCTCCGCCGGAAGGTCTCCCGTCGTCAGAAGGGAAACGTCTGCTCGGCTCGTTGGTTCCGCTTTGAAGTGAGATGGAAAACCTCAAGGTTAGACAACCGATCGATATCTGGCAAAGCGCCGAACGGCCTGCTCATAAGAGAGAAAATAACCTTTGGATAATAAAAATACAAAAATAACGTCATTCATTGTAATTGCAATAAGTCATTATCCCTGTGGGTGGATTAGTCAGAGTGCTACGATGCATCGCGTTCCTATACACGAATATGTATTATAACTAGAGTTAGAGTTTTATATCATGCAAAGAACTAACCCTGTCCATTGATGATTAAGTGTTTCTCATGCTGTGCATTTGCATATCACATACACCCGTGGTTGTGGGTCCCAAGTGGTGCCAACACGCATCGGCATGTCGTGACCCGTCCAAAGTGTCTCACTTGTGTAAGCATAGAGAACGATGTGTTTAACCAGACCTCGGGGTCGACGTTCCGCTGCTGCCTTGACAACCGAACAGCAATGATTAAAGAGGGGTAGTGTACATGTCAACCGGTTCCCCGGGTTGTGTGTGTGTGTGTGTGTGTGTGTGTGTGTGTGTGTGTGTGTGTGTGTGTGTGTGTGTGTCAGGTCAGTGCTGACCTTTTACGCAAGGTATGTTGATGAGACCCTCAGCCCCCCACCACCCGACCACACAAATCACTCGTTCTCAAATGTACATTTCTACTAGGCCTAATCTACAATATTTTCTGTCAGTGCTTTGCGTTGCTTTTCAGGTAGCTGTTAAATACTTGAATATTTTGGCTGTTAAATACTTGAATAGGTACATTGGCTCTTAAATACTTCAATAATCTTGTGTTGAAAACGCATCCTTCAGCCAAACCAAAGTCCGGTTTGGTTTGGTGCTGTTGCGTGAAACATTAGTTTTCATGGAAATGGGTAATTTAGTTACTATGGGGCATGATTGTGATGTGTCCCCTGACTTGAACGCTAACGTGAATTCAGGTTTTCTCCCAACACACACTGAGAGCGTCTGCCCCGCTCTCTCTCACTAGAACGGGAGATGACGCATGCGCATGCGTGAGATGTTTTGAGCACCGCGGCGCGCAGGGTTCAGTTACCGATTCAGCCTCTATTCAGATGGTGACCGAAACCGAGAGGCACTACGGGAGTCACTGTCGTTCAACTATGGAATGATCGGAGCAGAACAACAAATGTTGTCATGTTTTAACACAAACGTTTGTGTGTGTGTGTGTGTGTGTGTGTGTGTGTGTGTGTGTGTGTGTGTGTGTGTGTGTGTGGGTGTGTGTGTGTGTGTGTGTGTTTTACAATATGTCTTAAGGAAATAAGATGATTTTAGATGCCAGATTTGGAGGTGTGTGCGGGGCATGGCGTGTGTGTGTGAAATTAAGTATAGCAAAAGTCGTACTATTGTAGTTCATTACGGTTATTAACTCCAACTCAACATGGCAGGCATTGCGTCATTCATTTGGGAACGCGCCCTTTGTTCCAATCAGCAGCTTGTAAAGCAACAGGTGCGCCGCGAATGACATCACATTGAGCCTATTCACGTTAAACCCACCAAAAAGGCACAACAAGAAACACAGATCAGCTACATACCAAATACCTGTCTGTAGGCACTAGACGGCTCCTACAGCCGGAGACGCCTCAGAATGCTCCCGATGCACCGCAACCGTGCCAACAAGATGTTCAGTGCACAGAACTATTGGTTAATTTGTAACCTTAAGCTTATGCCAAATGTCCTCAGGTAAAGGGTTGTGTTACCGTGCTGCGACACAACGAATGGAAAGAAATAGGACAACACGGAGGAATGACGTGTTTGGGTCATCATGGCGTCGCTGGGCCGATGTGTAGGCTACCCATGGAGCCAGTTCTGAATACCCAACCCCGTATAGGAAAATACGCTCCCAGGTTTGAAATGTGATGTTTTAAGGGCCTTAATAAGATGTCTAAGGTTTTCTAAACGTTGGCGTACTGATGTAGCAGCTGTTTCACCTCAAAGTCCCCGAGGGATGACTAAGGTAGGCTATCCATCTTATCCATTCCAATATAATGCAATCCAATTGACCTGTCGCTAAGCTCCGCCATTAGAACGCAGATGAGCCAATGATAATCCAGCCGTAACTATACTCGGACAATAATATACTTTATTTGTCAGACTGGTCTGAAATTTGTTTTGCGTACATTTAGTTGCTCCATTGTGACTTACACATACACGTAACATGAATTGTCTATAGTGTAGGCTACATTGTAGGGCATTACATCACACACCGAAAACAGAAGAACACCAACACAGAAGACATAAACATACAAGTCCCTTCACCTTCTCCTTGATCTAGAGTTTGATTCAGTGTTGAGCTGGCAGATTGATAAACTGGGGTACTCTGAATCTGCGCTTTGATGGTAGCAGTTCGTATTCTTTCCTTAAGACGTGGCTGCTGTTAGAGACGATGTTGTTAGTCAACCTTAACATGTTTTTATGGTAGGCTGTTTCGTTTATTGTCTGGAAGGGATGGCCCACAATCTTGGAGCAGATTTTTAATTGCTGCGACAATTTGGCTTTCAAGGTTGTAGACAGGCTCTTGTACCATACAGTATTGTGAAATGCTCATCATGACTTAGGTGAAGAATACATGAAGAATTTGAATACTCGCACCAAAGGATCCGGGGCGGCGGAGAAAGTGGATCCTATGTTTTGTTCTCTTGCATACAAAGTCTACATGTTCTTTACAGGGTAACAGGAGATCTGTCCATACTCCCAAATACTTGTAGGAGGAAACCTGCTTGATTGCTTTACTGGATTTATGTTGTTTGTGTAATAAAAAAAAACCATGGTCAAACGATGTGCTTGGGGTACACGTAACGCAGACAGTCGGTACACAACAGGACAAGAAAACGTGTGTAATGTGGATCAGACTGTGTGGCAGGCCAGAATACCAACAGAATTTAAGCTTGTTACCTTCTGTATGTATTTTAAAGTTTTGACTATACCCCTCCATAGCGTAATGTAGTTCCTGTTGAAATTAAATTATTTTTCGCCCACAACCTGTCAGCTGAAAGTTTTCAGTTTTTGTTGTCTTTGTTTGTCTGAGTTCGTCAAGAGTAGCAACAGGTCAACTGGCCTCTAGACTGTCTGTTGTGACACAGTCACACACTCCGGTCTGGATGTTATGTCGTGTGTGAATGAATGGCATTCTCCAAGACCTTTGACGATAACCTAACCACTATAACGGCAGCAGTCGCTATGCGTTAAGTCTCAAAGGACGAGTGTGACAGTTGTCGGTCCGTCCGTCGTCGGATTGACCCGGGAGCGAGACAGTACAGGTCGGCTCCTAGACCAATGAACTCCACGTTGCTCCTCACCGATCGTTAGCCCTCCCCGTTGGCCGTTAAGGGCGACGAGGAAGGAGTGGTGTTAATTTATGAGAGAGCCAGTCATGGCCTCTGAGTCGAACATGAATCAAGAGGAGGGCGACGCTGGCAGCGGGGGTCTTTAAAGGCAGCAGAGCGTACTTTAGTGCTCTCTGGCCGTCTGGACGATCACAGCCCAAACCGAGGCAGCGCGCTGCTGGCTACGTTGGACGTCGGTCGTCTCCCGGGCCGATCGTGGAGGAATAATTTAGGCATAAGTCTCTTTCTTTGCACAAGTACGTCTGATAGATGGCTGTTAACTAGGCACACACACGTGTGTGTGTGTGTGTGTGTGTGTGTGTGTGTGTGTGTGTGTGTGTGTGTGAGAGCCGGTATAAGCAGATGTTGTGTGGTGTTCATGGTTAATGTAGTCTCTCGAGGACATTATATATATTTGCGTCTTGCAACCACCAGGGGGTGACACTTGCTCATGTTTATCCAGTAAAGGTAAAGGGATAGTGGTTGGCTCTCGCACACGCAATTAGGCTATGCTTTCTCCCAAATTAGACGCAAAAAAATTCAATTAAAAACCTAATTTGTGTCGCTACTCTTCACTGATTCATAAATTCAGATAAAAATCGTCCTCCACTTTACAATTGTATTGGCTTACGTCCCCGACACAATGTCAGCAATCATAAGCAAAATAAATAGGCCTATCTCAGACACACACGCGCGCGCACACGCGCATTCCCCGCGCACACACGGATGCATGACAAATTAGGGCTGGATCTTGGCTTAGGGCACCGCCTGAGAGGCAATTTGTGAGCATTGTATTTATTGTTCTTTATGTAAATTGATACCCGACAGTCAAATGACGTGTGACGACATAGGACGTACACACACACACACACACACACACACACACACACACACACACACACACACACACACACACACACACACACACACACACACACACACACACACACACCTTCCAGCATTATGTCAGAACCTTATTTTAATTACAGTCAAGCTCTTTGTTGATTGAGTTGGTCTTAAAGAGTGAATTTAAGACAAGTCCGGGAAGGGGGGAAAAACACAAAGCCACTTAGCCTAAACGAAAGAGGAAGAAACTGCAGGGGAAAATCAAATAAATAAAGTCAAACTAAGCGGGGAAACTCCAGCACTCATTGGAAGAGATGGCCTCTGCAAATAAGTATTTCCTCTCTCGTGCGTCTCGATTGGCGGCCACAATCAGTAGAATTAGACTTAATATTTATTTCCAGAAACAATTGTGCATGTTGTAGCCGAGCCTTTGATTGAACTCCCGGCGGACATGTTGAAGACAGATGTTTAGATGACCTCATGTTTGAAGTAATGTTGATTTTGGAGGGGTGCTATATACTATTTCTCTCTCTCTCTCTCTCTCTCTCTCTCTCTCTCTCTCTCTCTCTCTCTCTCTCGCATCTCTCTCTCTCTCTCTCTCTCGCATGTCTCTCAGATGCGCCTTGGCTCCAGAAGGGTTTATTTACATCTTGGTTTCATATTTGATAGACACATTTGTACGTAGAGAGTTGTGGATGGTTTGGTTATAATGAAGCATGATAGCGCTAACCCATCTCTTCTACCTGGACGCAGTTGTATTTCTTTTCAGACGCTTTCTGCTTTTCTCTTCAACGAAAAGCAAATCTTTGAAATTTGGGATTAAGACTTAACAATCAATTGCATCAATATTATTTAATTACCTTTAATTTAACAGGGAGAGGTTAGGCCTATTTATTCTACTCTTCTTCTTGACTAGTTAGGATGCTGGTATGCAGCTTCATTTTAAGGAAATGTCTTTAGATGCCCTAGGACGACCCTACATGTCACTCGCTGTGTAGTTATAATAAACCTCTCATTTCCTATGGAAGAAAGCGGGATTAGAAAACATCAAATATTGTGAAAATAAACACAGGATTTAATATATCCTTCAGCTAATGACCATTTCCAGAAAATGCAATAAAAAAAAAAACGACAATAAATCATCACAAGAAATCAATTGACTGTGACCAGACACAACCTGTAATTGTAGTGCAGCACAAATAGCGTCAGCTCGGTCTGAATCCGAAAATAAGCTCTATCATGTGGACGATAACTTGCATAGATAGGCCTACATTGGCTGTGGTCGGAAACGCCATAGGACAACAACTCTTCCCAAACATGCAAGATTTAAAATATGCATTCCCAAAATATATATTCTTGAGGTATTTCCAAAAATAAAGCATGCATAAGCCTGCTGTAAAAACGTCCCGGCCTTGTGTTTTGTATCGGGCCTTGGAGCGGGGCCAGTAGGGCTCCAATCAGCGGCCTAATGACAAGAGCAGGCCGTTCCTCCAGCAGTTTGTGGGATGTAAAAAATAGACAAAAAAACTACACAATGAAGTGAAGTCAAGGCTTGTGATTTATAAACCACATTAGCAATCAAGACGTTACCTTAACGACGCGATTAATAACCAAGAAAGTGCTTCGCAGGAAAATAGTTGGTAATAGCGAGAGACTCGAGACTCTCGCTGTTTGATTTGGTTTATTTTGAATACACATTTGCGATTCTCGTATTGTGCATGCATGAGCGCGTGTTTGCACACAGGTGCACACAGGTGCATGGGTAAAACACGCTCGGTAAGCCTTCCGCGATTAAGATCCGCATCAGCCACAAGCAGGACATTAATCACGTGTTGGGCAGGCCATTCAGCAATAATGGCAAGTATTACATTGTTATGATAAGGTCAGAATCAGAGGCATAATTATGATTGTTCTGCATGGGAGGCCTTCCCGGATCATTGGCTTTTATTTTGAAGAGGCAATTATTAAGTACAGGAAGTACATATTTGCTGTACACTGCTGCTAGTGTGGTCTAAAAAAAACAAGTACATTGTTGATTTTAACCAAAATACATCCACCGTTTAAACCCATGAGGAATTTGGGGAAGTAGGTAGCAATTTTGTAGCGTGAAATGTATGGCAGACAATAAGGCTACTATAGCGGGACCTATGCTTATCTAGGAAGTAATAATAAAACGGACATCATTCAGAAATTCCATGGCAATAAAAAAAAAGGTATACACAGAACAGCACATGGCAACAATAATACAACGAAGAGGGAAATCAGCTAAACAAGCTCTGCTTAATTGAGCACTTACACTAAGTAGCCGAGGGACCGGGACGAAACAGAAAAATCAACAGTTTTGTGGACGTGTGTGTGTGTGTGTGTGTGCGTGTGTTTGTGTGTGCGCCGCGTGTGTGATTTGTGTGTGTAATGCCAAAGACACATTCACTGGGTTATGTTTCAATGCAGCATTTGAGAAATCACAATTATATAATATACATATATTAAGGCAGCGGGAGATTTCTTCTTGCATTCAGTCTTGCGTAGAGTACATAACTGCAGCCCACAAAATGGGTCACACTGTAGGTCGAGTGGATATAGGTCATATGTCACACTTTTGAGAGCTGTTTTAGTTCCATGTTGTTCAAGTTTTATTTTAATCTTAAAGCAAGGCAAGTACATGTCATGTTTAATGTTTTTTTGTTGGTATGTGACGGAAGGATCAGATAATTACAAACCGTCCCTCTCTCCATCGTACTTGCAGACATATAAATAAACATAATGACTACTGTCCTAACAACAGAAACAAAATGGAGGCTCTCCACTTAAAAACCCAGTATTACATGTCCGTGTCATGTGTGTGCATCGGTGTGTGAGTATGCGCGTGCATGAGTGTGTGTGTGTGTGCGTGTGCACGTGTATTTGTGTACGCACACGTTTCTTTCGATATATCTGTGCATCTTCCCGTGTGTGTGTGTGTGTGTGTGTGTGTGTACCTGTGTGTGTGTGTGTGTGTATTTTTGTCTGTGCATCTGTGTGTATGTTCATGTGTGCGTGCACGCCTTGTGACTCTCTGGATGAGCTGGAAACGTATGACACAGTGTTTCTCACAGGGAGCTCCCAGCCAGACAACTGTAGCCCTGGGTCTGAGTGGGGGCCCGGGGGGGGGGGGGGGGGCGCCCGGGGCCTCCCTGGTTAACACTATCAAGATGAACAGCTCCTCAGCCCACCGCCGTCACAGGGAGAGTTGTTGTTGCTCGCCGCTGCCCAATTTGTGTCTCCTTAGGGGAAGGCAGGCGGTCTCAGGGTGGCCTCGCCCGCTGTCTACCGCCCTCCCGCTTTGATGAGTTCACTTCCATCCATGATTTTGTGTGATTTCAGATCTTTGAGGGGGAGTGAGTGAGTGAGGGGGGGACTTCAGCAGAGGAACGCTGGCACAGCGAAAACAGGTCAAAGTGTCCTGATGAGAAGCCAAACTGCATTGCTTTTTTTTTTTTTCCTTTTTACATATATGTTTATGCTTCCATTACGCCTGTTGAACGCGGCGTCCTGAAGGAAAGCCCGGAATGACGCAGACTGTCACACTCGTGAAATGGTATATGAGGCACTGGGAGCGATACGCAGACGCTGTCTTTATTGTGTTTGAAATGAGAGGGAAGTTATGGAGGCCGGCCAAGATTATAAAGGGAAGAAAGTCATGGAAACGAGGCAGTGAGTGCGTGATTCCCATCAGCTCAGAAAGAATGGTGTGTGTGTGTGTGTGTGTGTGTGTGTGTGTGTGTGTGTGTGTGTGTGTGTGTGTGTGTGTGTGTGTGTGTGTGTGTGTGTGTGTGTGTGTGTGTGTGTGTGTGTGTGCGCGTGAGAAAATGACTAAAAGGAAAGCACCCTTGTTCTGTTGTGGACTTGATTTGGGTCCTAACAATAGCTTTAAAAGCATCATCTGTTTGAGTACACATCTGGTTCTAATCTTCGATTACAATTCATGATACAGGTATTGAATCGAGGATGGAAGTGTCCTTTTGGTCTTTGTATTCTTTTGGTTCCCTTGCTGAACACGGTCAACTTGCATGTGTATATACTAGAGGGCAGAAGAGAGCCACAGCCATGTTTATTATTCCTTCAAACAAATGTGGCATTTCCTCTTTGGGTGGGTGTGGATGTTGGTGTGGGTGTGTGTGTGTGTGTGTGTGTGTGTGTTTAAATTGAGCTTTGTATATTTGTCTTTTTGCTCTATACCACTAAGTGTGAAGCGTGGCAGCTCCTCTGATCCATTTGTTCACAGATAAATGGTTTCGTGTGCGTCAACGTCTGTGCAAAAAAACAAAAATAGCATAAACCTCTTTAGTGAGTGTCCATTGCGCAATATTTTTGGATTTGGAAGAGGTTTGAAAGAAGCCGTATGAACCACATTTCTGCCGGCCCAGTCCTGGCCCTGTGTGATCACAGCCCGTCCTGCTCAAACCCTTCCCTCTCAGCACATCACTGGGAAGCACAACGGTTTGTGCCACACTCGTATGGGAGATTATCTGCGGACCACCCAAATCGGCGGGCCCGTCAAGCCCCAGCGATTGAAGTCGGCCCAGGGGTAGGAGGGATGCTGGGGGCGGGACGGCGATGTAGATATCAATGTTCTGACACAGAGCTAAGTAGCGACTAGCCGGGGAGCTCTGTGATCCTGGGCCGACGGACAGATGCTTCCTCGATAAGACCCCCCGCCCCCCACCCAGACAAACACACAGGAGGAGGAGGAGGCCTCTCCACGGTGAAGGGGGGGTGAGAGGGGGGTCTCCCTGGGATGATATTCTGATGTTTATGTCTTTGGGAGAAAAAAAAACTAAGAATGTGAAAAGGAGGAGGAAGTGTTATTGTAGCAATAAACTGGCGTGGAGCCTGACCCCCCCCCCCCCCCCCCAGTCTACTGAATACCCATTAGAGCAGGTTCTTCTTCTTCTTCTCCTCCTGCTCCTGCTCCTCCTCCTCCTCCTCCTCCTCCTCCTCCTCCTCCTCCCTGTTTATTTATATATTTCCATTGTCCAGTGGGAAGTCTTGACTCTCTGCCTGTGGATACGCTCGCTTGGTTGACCGCACGTGGTGTGTGACTAGCGAGGAGGCAGACCTAGAGAAAACCTCCCCCCTTCTCCTCCTCTCCCCCCCCCCCCCCCCCCCCCCCCCGCCCGTACCGCACAAGGAGGGCCCTCGGAGCGGGCCCTCCTCCGGTGTTCTGCCGGGCTGCAGCAGGGTGTTCTGTAATAGAACGGGACCCCGCGGCCTGAATGGATGGCACCCAGGGGGCCCTCCGGTCTCCAGCCTCATCTATCAGTCCCGGGCCGGGGGAACGCCGAGCGACACGCTAAGACCTCCGCTGTTACCCCCGTCATCGTGCTACGGCCCCACAAAAAATGATGGCCAGAGATTTTTCTTTTTTTTCTCCTTCTCTCTCCCCCCCCCCCCCTTCCCTCCTTCCATATCCTTTAAAGGAAATGCCGTATGTGATCATGCACAGACTATTGCCGTTTTGCAGATGTTATTCTTGTAATTACTTGAGGAAATGTTTTGTTAACACAATCTCTGCACGGGTTTGTTTGTTTTGCAGTGGCTTTCGTCTGCTCGTCGATAAACAGAGGAAACTCTGTGGACATTGTTTGCATACCTTTAAGAAAAAAACTATTTATTTATTTTCAAATGTACTTGGTAGCCAATGAAAATATCAATCATTAATCAATTCCTTGGTTCATATATAACATCTATTATGTTTTAAAAAATGTACTCTGTGTGTAAAGAAAAGGGACAAATAGCCACATTGATATTATATATAAAGATACTACTCCTCTACTCTATATTCCCTTATTTGACTTCATATATAAATCTGTGCATCTTGGTTTTCTCTTGGTGGAAATGAGGCGAGGTAATCACCCCTGGGCCAATCAGAGGGAGCGTCTCACGAGGGGCAGTCGTTAACATAAACATCCTGGTTGGTCAACGGGGAGCAGCAGTCGGTTCACAGCCTCTGCTGGAGGCCTCTGACTGGCTGACTGCTAGTTGGTTGGTGGGCTAGGTGGCTGGCTGGCTGACTGACTGACTGACTGGCTGGTTGGTGGGCTAGGTGGCTGGCTGACTCACTGACTGACTGGCTGGTTGGTGGGCTAGGTGGCTCACTGACTGACTGACTGACTGACTGGCTGGTTGGTGGGCTAGGTGACTCACTGACTGACTGGCTGGTTGGTGGGCTAGGTGGCTGGCTGACTGACTGACTGGCTGGTTGGTGGGCTAGGTGGCTCACTGACTGACTGACTGGTTGGTGGGCTAGGTGGCTGGCTGACTGTACAGCTGACTGGCTGGCTTTAGCTGGGTGGAGGTGGTTTGCTCGTGACCAGGCCTGAGGCGGAGAGGTCCAGGCCTCCGTCACCTCCTCCATCACCTCCTCCATCACCTCCTCCATCAGCTCCTCCTCCTGTCAGCTCCTCCTCCTGTCAGCTCCTCGGAGGAGCAGCCAGGAACAGGTCAGCTGAGGGGGTGGGGTTGGTGGTCTGGAATATCTGGACGGTGTAACACTGTGTGACACACCGTCTAACAAGCCAACAACAACAACAGCAGCCAGAGTCGGCTCTAATCACAGTGTAAACAATATGTAAACAATAAGAGGGAATGATATAAACACATCATTTTATATTCACAGTGCATGTGCCTGGACACGTGTGGACATTTCTGTTAGTAATGCCGATATGAAAAAGTACACACTTTAATATTTATCGAGAGAGAGAGAGAGATCTGGTTGAGCCGGGTTCAGACGGCAGCTCGGAGCGCGGCCTCGTCCAGTGACCCCCAGCGGGCCGAGGGGACGGAGCGAGAGAAGATCGAACAGAAGACAGAAGGAAAGCGTCGATGAAATGTGGAGATTTGTGGGA
>NC_136948.1:910560-934481 GCF_949987615.1 Pollachius pollachius | reverse complement strand
AGGATCCCACCCTGGAGTTCCTGAGGAAGTTCGCCATCGGCCTGACGTCCGGGACCATCTCGTCCTGCGTCAACATTCCGTTTGATGTGGCCAAGAGCCGGATCCAAGGGCCCCAGCCCGTACCTGGGGAGATCAAGTATCGCACCTGCTTCCAGACCATGGGCCTGGTGTACAGGGAGGAGGGGTAGGTGTTCCCCCCCCGCCCCCCCCCGAATGGAAGGGGGAGGGGGGCTCTCCCTCAGCCAGTGGCGGAGGAGAGCTCTTGGGTTCTTTCGGTTTAATGAATGAATCGTTCAGTGAGCTGGATCCTCTTTAAATGCGGCGGAAGCGCGTCTTGTTTCAGCACGCGACGCGGCCGCTGGGGGCCGGTCGACCGGCCGGGACGGTGGCGATTACCTTCAGGGGACATTCGTTTTGTTTTAGTGTTTGGGTTTTGATACTTAGCTACCTGCACGGAGACGAGATTAACAACCGGCACGTTTTTTTTGGGGCGGGGGGGGGGGTCTTCTTTTAACCCAACCCTACAGGGAGCGAGACGCACAATCTCACACCAGCGTACAGGTCTGATTAATGGCGTCATAAAACGCCCTCTTCATTCGTATATTATCATCGAGTGACTTATGAGCATACGGCCCGTCAGACCCCCCGTGCCCCCCCCCAGGCCTGTCAGCCTGTCCTCCTGCTGGACGCTGCGGGCGGTGGTGTGACTGTCCGGACGGGGCTGGACTGAGCTGGTAATGACCCCCCCACCAAGGGCCCCCGCCCTCACGGGCAGCCATGCCGAACAGGGGCCGCTGACGGGCTGGTCGTTAGTGTCTCCTGGGGCCACCGCCTTCCAGGGTGCCGGCAGGGTGCTCCCTGGGCACCCTGCCGGCACGCCCGCTCCTAACGCGTCCCAGTCCGGGCTAATTAGTGGTCCCTATGGGAGCCCTCGTTAAGCGGCCCTAACGAGCTGCGTGGCGCTCGGCGGGGTCAATCCAATCAGACGGGGGCCGGGAGGAAGTGGGCTGAGCTTATTAACGGCCTCAGCAGCGGGGGGAGGCAGGGGGCGGGGGCACAGGGCACCCAGCAGTCGGACCCCCGATCACCTTGAACACATTAAGGGCCCGATGTCGTTAGTCTGTAGTGGAGCGGGGGCGGGCAGCCAGGCACGCTGCGCCTGCACACACACACACACACACACACACACACACACACACACACACACACACACACACACACACACACACACACACACACACTTGGACACTCACACACACTCACACACACTCATACACACACAGTCCCACACACTCACACACACTCACACACAGACACACACACACACACACACACACACACTCACACACACTCATACACACACAGTCCCACACACTCACACACAGACACAAACACACTCGGACACTCACACACACTCACACACAGACACACACACAAACACACACACAGATGAACACCCACAACCACATGCATTCACCCACACACACACACACACACAGATGAACACCCACAACCACAAGCATTCACCCACACACACACACATACACACACACACAAATACTCATACACATACACATTCAGAAATGGAATTACATAGACACGTACAAATACATCCATTCAAATTAGCAAATACTTACAGTTTTACACATTTGTGCAGAGAATGATACGATGCAGACAAAACGATCGCGATAAAGAACAACAAAGATACACACTTAAATATGCAGGGCAGAAATGTAGGAAAGAGTAAAACAAATAAACTCACGATGCAATCAAGAACTTCCCATATTTGATGCATACAGCCCAACCCCCAAGCACACACACACAACCCCAACGCACACACACACACACATTTATCTTCTGTACATTAACATCGTGTCCGCCTTCCCTCTTTTCGCAGGTACCTGGCTCTCTACAAGGGATTAGTCCCCAAGATAATGAGGCTTGGACCAGGTTAGTACTGCACATGCTTTCCTCCTTAGCAGACATACAATATCTATAGATCTATATCTATAGATCTATAGATATATTTAGAGAACTGGGAACTAATTATTTGTGAAAATACCCTTGACATTGCACCCGTTTTGGTAAGGGGGAAAATTATCATCCAGGAGAAAAGTAAATGTAAGGTAAATGATTGATCGGAAAGAGTTTAGCAGCTTTTAAACGCTTAAATAAACGGCGGTTTCCGAAGCAGGATATTTTACGGCAGCGCTTTTTAGAATGTCGGTAGTAATTGATTTCTCTTTGAGGTTATTTGGACGATTGGTTTTGAAACACGGCTACATAATATCATTACTACGGCATTTCCAGAAGGGTAATTAGCCCAGGCAGGGCGTCTGAAAGCATAAGCACATAATAACACACTGCTTGCATTATCTTTGTTCCGCTTTGGCTTTTTAGTGTTTTTTCTTCAATGGGATCAGGGTGGGTATTCACAGGCTATCTTTGTTCTGCGTGGCGTGAAATTAAATCTCAAGCATGTCCTTCGGTCGCTCTATGTGTGAAAGCCGAATGGAGTTATTAATTCTTCTCATTTTATAGTCTGTTGACAGAAAAGACAGGCAGGTATGTAAGAGTCAACATGCTGGGGGTAACCCAGCCGCTTCAGATCGGTCTCGGGGATTCTGGGAATCTAGGTTGGTTTAAATGAGAATCTGAAAACTCAGTTAAGTCAATAAAACTTAAATTATTTATTTTCTACTCAGTGGTGTCCTAGAAATGCCTCCGATAGGAAAACCTTGAAAAATAAAATTATAATAAAAAAATGTATTTGAATTATACAAAAGGTATAATATAAAATTTAGTATACTAAAATATTTACTATTGTTTTTTTCAGAGTATTTTAAATAATTATAAAAGCGATTTGTTTATTAAAAATAAATATATATAAATATGAAAATTCCCCTATTTGACTTGAGCTGCTGGAGATTCAAAGGTCCTTTAAGTGCAGCCGTGAACATATTTAGCCGACCGACCGAGCGTGTATCTCACATCACACACTAGCACAACATAAAAAACACACACGTCGTTTCACTATGTTTGTGTTTGTGTATGTGTGCGCGGGTGCGTTGGTTCGTGTGTTTGTGTGTGTGTGTGCGTGTGTCTGTTTGTGTGTGTATTCTAGTGTGTTTGTGCGTGTGTATGGGTGTGTGTGTGTGTGTGTGTGTGTGTATGTGCGTGCATGTGTGTGTGTGTGTGTGTGTGTGAGTGTATGCGTGTGTCTGTGTGTGTGTGTGTGTGTGTGTGTGTGTGTGTGTGTGTGCGTGCCTTACAGTCACTGCTCAATGTAGGGTAAAATAAGCCCAGTATTCAGCACGACGCACCAAACGGCACATTGGCACAAATCACCCTAAAGCAGAATCACCTTCTGCACACATTAGCACAACATAAAAGACACACACGTTGTGCGAGTGTGAGTATGTGTGCGTGGGTGCATTGGTGCATTGGTGCGCGCGCGCGTGTGTGTGTGTTTGCGTGTGTGTGGGTGCATTTGTGCGTGTGTGTGTGTACAGACAATCAATGATTGAATGAATCGTTGTTCTGTGATTGTGACGGTTGTTTGCAGGTGGAGCCGTGATGCTGCTGGTGTATGAGTATGTGTCTGGGTGGCTCCAGGAGAACTGGTAGACCCACAGGGACCCCCCCCCCCAGAGTGCCTTATGCAGTCAATTCAGCCTTCAAGCCCCCCTGACAGCAACTGAAAGGCCCCCCAGAGCGCCTGATGCCGTCCCCTCCGCCTCCAAACACCCCGACAGCGTCAACACGACCAAAGACCATGGCTGGGCCCCTCCCCTGAGCCCCGCGTCTCTCTCTTTGTTGGAGTTGTTGTTGTTGTTTTCATGCAACATCATGTGCTTCATCGGTTTCTATGCACAATGAGGATTTCAGGTCTGGGTCTCAGTTTTGTATTGTGTGTTTGTGTTTTTGTGAAATCATTAGTATTTTCTAGAAGGATATGTTTATATTCGTCCCTGGCTTAACGACAGTGTGACGGGGATCGATCTGCCCACTCATGTCTTTGAATGACGGGACAGGATCGACCTTTACAGAATACAGTTTACTAACAGACATAACTAATAACAAATGAGTCACCAAATAGATGATGATTGTTGAATTTAATCTGAATTGTATATTTTTGAATAAATCATGGTCATTTTGCTTATATTCAGTCCTACTCTTTGAATTTCATAAAGAAAATAAAGAAAATTGATATTTAATGCTACAGTTTGCTTGAATTTCATAATTAACATTATAGATTTTTTTTGTAATGGTAATGCTGTAAGGAATCTCCTACAGCTTATTCACCTGTCTGTGTCCCTTGTTTGCTTGCATCACCTAGTTATATTCAACCCCCGGAGCCACAGTTTTAATGGGGCTCCTGGCATTGAACAGAGCAGAATATTCAATCAGAAACCAACTATCTGTGCTGGCAAAAGAAAATAAAGCTTTCTTACTCTGGAAATGGATGTGCAGAATATTTTTTGTATAAATGCCTTGTTTGTTTGTGTGTGTGTTTTTCTGTGAATGAGTGATTGTGTGTGTGTGTGTGTGTGTGTACACACTGATTCATACATTTGCATTGCGCTCTTTGTCTTTATATTTCCTACTAATCCTGAGATCCATTGTATAAATGTATACCTGACCCAGCGCTACGTATTTGACTGCCTCCCTCTGTCTTCCTGTTCCAATGCTCTTTTCACTCATTAGAACCCAGAAGTAGAAAGTAGTCAACCCAAAAGCCTGTATGCATGAACTCTCTCCCCCACCTCTCCCTCTCTCTCTCCCCCCTCTCTCCCCCCCCTCTCTCTCTCTCTCTCTCTCTCTCTCGCTCTCTCCCCCCCCTCCCTCTCTCCCCCCCGCTCTCTCTCTCTCTCTCTCTCTCTCTCTCTCTCTCTCTCTCTCTCTAGGACCAGACGCGGAGGGAAGTCAGTGTGTCCGCTAAGTCCAAGCTAACAAAAACAAACCCAAGACATTCAAATGTAACTGAAAAACAAAAGAGTTGACCTCACAGCAGCGCTGATCTATCTGTTACACAAATACCCCGCCCAACCCTCACCATACAAACACACACCTGCTACCCTCTGGGTGGAGGGTCACAGAAATAACCAAACCGTCTGTCATTTAAAGTAAAACATTTTAAAATATATATATCCTGTCGACTTAAACTAAGTTAAAACAAATAAAGCAAGACAACGCAGTCACCCTCGTTCCTCACGTCGTTCCAAGTCATTCCAAAGAATTCGTCCCGGCCGTCCAATATTAAATTACGACATTATATTCCGACGTAAAACCTTAGTGCTCTGGACGTTTTTTTAAATTTTCGGCGAACATTGTTGCTCTCGCCGTGCTAGCTCTCGCCGTGCTAGTTCCTGGTTGACTGGAGGTGAGGGAGTTCTGTTATGGGATGGAGCTCTTGGGTGTGGGAGTCGCCGTTTGCCGGAGAGGAAGGTGCTGCTGCCGTCTCGCAGCCCGAGGGGCCGGCGCTGAGAGACCCGCGGCCCCGTGGCCCCGGACGGGTAGAGCTCAGGCCCCGGGCAGTCCCCAACTCGAGGGTCAGGGCCCCTGTGGGGCCGCCTGGGCTGGATATGGGGGTCATCGCAGGAGAATTCCTGGTGCCATTTTGATGTACAATTACGTAAAAAGAGGTGTTTCAAAATTGTTTTTATCATTTCTATTATCTATTAACTATTTATTGATTTAATAAAAAAATGTAAATGCTTCGTACAAGGTCCCAGAACAGCCTGCGGTGTGATTCGTAGACACGCGCTAACTAGCTAGCAATGCGCGTACGTTCAATGGGACGTGGACAGACGGCCTGTCCTCAATGGGGTTAAACGATGTGTGTGGAGAGACTGTTTCACACCTAAACTATTATACTAACAGTTCATAACCAAACTGTTATTATAACATAATTACAGTTTGGGTTGCAGGATTGTCTTCACACCTCAAATACCCGTGCTGCGCCGACACAGGAGTAAGAGCCGCCGTCCCGACCTGCCTTTGCTCCGCCATGGCGTGGGCCGGCTCTGCTTGACAACTCGTAACTTGTGCAGTGTGTCTTACTCTTGATGCTCTCTGCAACCGTCCCCGCCCCCCCCCCCCCTGTCTTTACCTGGCATTCCCATACTGGTGCTGGGCATAAATCTTTACAGCTAGCTCTGTGTTTCCGTCGTTTTTCTTCACTCCCTGTCCCGTATATAACCGCTTTAATCTCACATCCCGGGATCAGCTCAGCGTTTGACATGAATTGTTCAAATCTTTGACAGGCGTTCAGTCTGAGCTGAATGAGCCTTATCCTTTCAGTCCCGAGAATCAGGGAATAATTAGGAGATTTTTTAACATGGAAATGTCAATGTCATGTTTCTTTTTGGCGTTTCTGCCTTTGAACTCGTGACGGGGAAATACACAAAGGAAACCAGGAAACCCAATTTACAAACGTTGAATCTCTTTTTTTTTAGGAGGTTTTAAGTGTGTGTGTGTGTGTGTGTGTGTGTGTGTGTGTATGTTTGAGAGGTGAAAGCTGTATTTTAGGAATACGATTAATTGTACGTAAAGCCATTATTTTCCAAATCAAATTTTACTCAAAAAAAACAACGTAATTTGTTACATATAGCCTAATATAAACGCATGTTTTCATTAAATAAACACTTCCACACAATTATTTAGATTTTTCGCACTGCAATTTTCGGATGGGCCTCTCATTTCACAAGTTTGGAGAAAAGCAAAACTCTATGGGTCATTAGTTAAATAGAAAATATATCGTGTTAACAGATATATAATATTTTTGAATTGCAAACATGTGTAATTATGTTTTGATGAAGCCTAGCACAAATCGAATGGTGGCATTGCGCACCCTTGCCCTATTCTACTCTGGAAAATAATTAGCGATTGCTCTGTGAGATCTAAAGATAACCACATGACACTGCAGTCAGACTCAACATGTCTAACGCTGAACACATGCGGCCCCCGGTTTTAGAGGCAGGTCTATAGACCTTAGCTTCATAAAGAGGACTCACATTGCACTAGAAGAGCCCCCATTGGAGAGGGAAACGTCGACACACCACTTCTCTCTGCCGGCTTGTCTGCTTGTGTTGTTTTTCTTCTTTTTCTGTCGTTGACTTTTCTCTTAATGCTGGTATCAATTAAAAGCAGGCGAGTTTAACACCCTGCGTCGCGGGGAAATGGGTTAGAGCTGCACTCGCCCGCTGAACTTCTGCCGCGTCGTGAAGTTGAAAGCAAAAGCTGTGGAGCCGTCGGAGGACGGCGGCGGAAAACATTTTCACGCCAATCTCGCCCTAAAGTCCTTTTACGACTGAGATTTTGTTATAACTATCATTACGTGTGATGGATGTTCTGGGGCGGGGGGCGGGGGGGGCTGGCTAATAGGGCCGAGGACCGAGCTGAGGCCAGGTTACAGCGATGTGGTTCACGTACGGTCAAAGAAACACCACAATCCCCGAGCAACGGTCCGTGACCACTGCGCGCGGGGGAGACTGCTTTCCAAGTCAAATCAGCCCCTGCTCCGGAAGGCTGTTTACACTGCCGCCCGGCGCAGAGTGTTCTCCCTGCCGCGCGGGAGCAGGCGCTAGGAGAGGACCATGAGGGTGGAGGCGGGTGGGAGGTGTGTGTGTGGGTGGGGGCCACCAGACACCCACCCCCTATGGCCGTGGCCTGTGGGTGAGGCTACGTAGTGCAAGGTTTTATTAAGCTTAACAAAGGGACCTACATTTCGTCCTAGGAGTAAATACTCCGAAGAGCTTCGCAAGAGGCCTTGCCAGACTTAATCAAAGTATCTGTCACTGCAGCTTGCTGTGGCTCATTTGGTAACTTTCTGCAAGCAGGGGCCCATTCATCAAATGGATTCTGTGCTTTTTATCCTTTAGTGTAAACAGGATTAATGTGGTCCCCGTGTAAACAAAATCTATGTGTATGATCCAGTTTAAACCGGTTATATACAGTACAGCGTAAACAAGATCTATACGGTCCCGTTGGAGGGAAAAAAAGAAAGTGACTGCTCGGTGAATCTCAAAGGGTTGATGGGCTTTGGAGCGGTCGGCTGAGACTTAGATGGAAGCGGTCGGTTGAGACGTACATGTGTAATTTTGAATGCAGAATTAGCGTGGCTCATTTGACTATGGCCAGCTGCATAAACCTGGCACACAAATATGTCTCCGGTGCGTCTCTGTGCTGCCATTTGTCTGCTGTGGTGTCCTCTTCAAGCAGCGACTTTAGCACCGCATCATTACTGAAGCTCGGTTTTCATTTATATTTAAGATGTAGACATTTTATAAAGGTACCCAAAACGCTTCAATACAGCCCGTAGTGAAGTACGGAGGGTTGTCTAGTTTAGAAAAGTAAACTCTGAAAAAAGACTATGATAAAACTGTAATGAGGTAAGAAGATCTGTGACGGATGCATGGAATGGTTTAATCCCAGCCCAGCAGGTCAGAGGTCAAGTAGGCTACGTCCGTTTCTGAAGTGGCAGTGATTTATTCTCCTAGTGAGTCGTGGCGCGTGGCTCGGCCCTTCGCTGGCCGTTTATATCGCAACGCCGCGCTCCAACCGACCAGCCTCCAGTGGTCTATCCTCAATGCTAATTCCTCCGCTAGTTCCGGGAACGCGATACCCGAGGAGGAAGGGTAACCGATAGCCCAGAGATGATTGGGACAATGAACGCGCCGCTCGGTATTCTGGATGAATCCGGAAGCACGGTGCCTCACTGTTATTGGTGTAGATTTGCACGTGTTAAGAGAAAAGAGAGCATGTGTATTGAATGAATTCCACAGACAAAAAACGCTTTAAGTAGGGAACGATCAATTTACAACCAAACAATTTAATTAATTACATTCAGTTTCATTGTGCAACATTTGGAACTGTACAGTTCATGTTGTAGTCTCCAAAAGAAGACCAATGCCAATTTATTTATTTTCTCTGAGGGTGCATGGAGATTTTTCGGTACTGTCTGGGAGGCAAATTGCACTTGGTTCAACGTACCTTTAGTCTAATAAATAAAGAAACATAGTGTTCACTTCTCTGAGAAGCTGCTTGCATAGGCTACAATTTTAGAGAACTGGTAAAAACTGCTCAGTAAGACTTTTTACTTTTATCAAAAAACGTCCACAAAATAGAAACATACAAAAATGAATCAAAACAAAAGCAACTGATAGGCCCCCTGAAGCACTTACACCAAACGCTCCCTGGCTGCTCATTAATGGCCGTACACATCGCCCCGTACCCCCCCCCCCCCCCCCCCAGACATTCCCCAGGGCGGCGCTGCGACCAGGAGGAGCGCTGGAGACGGACGCAGAACGTCGTCATCATCGCACGCCCGGATTCAGTCCTCCAGAAACCGCCCCGTCGCCTCTCCCGGAGTTTATAGCCCGGTGCCTGAAGACCGGAGGTGTCCTCCCTCCTCCCGACGCCTCCCGACCGGGGGGCCGGGTGTACGGAGGTGTTCGGCCCCTCCATAAGGTGTCCTGTGCCCCCCCTCCCCGCCCTCGGCCAGAGTCTTCATCGGTGTTTGGAGACGGGGGCGGCACCCAGCTGCTGCTTCTGGAGGAGGCCGTCCATCCAGGGAGGGGGGGGGATGTTACCGGGGCGGGGGGCGACGGCTGGGTGGGGCGGGGGGAGGCGAGGCGGCCGGCCTGCTCTAGGAGGCCGGCGGGGAGGCGTTGTCACAGCTGCGGGGAGATGGAGCACTGCCATTGGCTGGCAGCCAGGTGGCTCCGGTCACAGAGGCCCACATGGTGCCGCTGAACCCCGTGGAGCGCCACACTGGGGTGGGAGGGGGGCAGGGACGGGTGCTGGGCGCTATGGCAGAGCTGCTCACTGTGGGCGATCCACTCAGCGTCTGGGGAGGGAGGGGAGAGGGGGAGGGAGGGGAGAGGGGGAGAGAGAGAGATGGAGGGGGAAAAGAGGTGGATGTGTGACCAGAAGAGAGAAGCGGTGAGTTTACGGAGCATCACATGTGGGGGGGGGGGGGGGGGGGGAAAGACAATATAATAACAATACGAATGTAGATTCAACTAGGCGCGAGTTTCCTCGAAGGAACCTTTACTGCAGTTTAAGCCTTAAGTGTCCATCCATTTTGGGGATGTATTACAGAGTCGGAGTCTTCCACAATGGGGGGGGGGGTTGGGTTTAAGCTAGGACAACACCGGCTACAGACAACATGGCAGCAGAGCTCAAAGGCAAGGGGCAATCAGGGAGATGGAGAGGCAGGGAGAGGACGCCTCCGGGAGGGAGAGGTGGAACCCAGCTGGGAGTGACAGCAGAGGACCAACAGAGACTGAATTCTCCTTTTTTTTTTCAATTGCATTTCCAGTGCATTATTTCAATCACAATCCTTTAATCACACGAATGAATTGGATAGAAGCACAACAGCAGCTGCCATTGGGCCACATGGAAAGCTATTTTTTCCTCTCACTACTTTGTTAATCTCTCCCTCTCTCTCTCTCTCTCTACGTCTCTCTCTCTCTCTCTACGTCTCTCTCTCTTTCTCTCTCTCTCTCTCTCTCTCTTTACGTCTCTCTCTCCCCCTTCCTCCCTCCACCTCTCTCACTCTCTCTGTCTCTCTGTCTCTCTCTCTCTCTCTGTCTCTCTCTCTCTCTCTCTCTCTACGTCTCTCTCTCTCTCCCTTCCTCCCTCCACCTCTCTCTCTCTCTCTCTGTCTCTCTGTCTCTCTCTCTCTCTCTCTCTCTCCCCCTTCCTCCCTCCACCTCTCTCTCTCTCTCTCTCTCTCTCTCAATATGGATGCCATGTAAGATTGAGAGTGAAGGGCAGGAAGGAGGGAGAAATGACCGAGAGCAGACGGGTGCAGGTTCTCCTGGTCCGATGGACCTCAGCAGAACGCAGCTGAATGTACAGACGTCACTGAGAACCATTTCCACAGGATTTCCCTGGGTGGTCTGGAGTCACCGACTCTGAGGCCATCCTGATCTTGTCCAGGATTATCCTCTCAGAATAATCAGCAGCATGACAGATACTTTATACTTCAGGGTTTTTCGACTGGAAATAAGAATGATTTCAAAGATAGCTTTGTTTCATTGGCATTTTGTTTTTTTGTGTTTGTGGGTAGGCACTTAGCCAGATGGCTTCTTTATAAAATAGGACTGTTTTTGTATTTTGTATTTTTTCATTTGTTTATAATTGCACTAACCGATATGCTTCCCTTAGTAAATTTAAATATTTTAACAGAAATATTGCTTTAAAATTAACCGGAACATATTTTGACGTGTAGTTCATTTTGCTTTTTTGCATTTAAAATTGTTTGGGAAAACTAACTTTCGTAAGCCTGTTGCTTTCTAAAAATATGACAGCAAATCGGTTGAATCGATTTATTTGTGTTTTTTCCATGCATATATAGTTCTAGGCCTATATCATATTTTATGCGAATTGGTTTCTTTCGTGTCAGGAAATTCCTAAATGATGCGTTTCCCAAATTATACGGTTGTCGGTCAGTTTGAAATCTATGTTGAAAAAAATAAGTCAAAGGGAAATATTTTTGCAACCAAAGAAATACACAAAAAAAATTGAAATATGCCAATGCGAATTTCCA
This sequence comes from Pollachius pollachius, assembly GCF_949987615.1. Taxonomy (NCBI): domain Eukaryota; kingdom Metazoa; phylum Chordata; class Actinopteri; order Gadiformes; family Gadidae; genus Pollachius; species Pollachius pollachius. The sequence continues at coordinate 922,924 of NC_136948.1, read as the reverse complement.
CCAATCTGTCAATTAGCCAAATCAAAATTGACGGTTGCCCATAGTGTATAAATGATCAATTCATTATTTTTCATTAAATCGATCACCACCTTCTTATCGTTACAGTCGACCCGCCTTTGCAGCGCCTCTATTTGTGTTGGCTAAGTCACACAACGTGTGCGTGCCTCGACCTTAAATCAACACATAATTCATCCTTTCTCTTCCAAATAAAGACGATGCATGATTCCCATTGCCTCTGAGGTATACTTGATGGACGCACTCCAAAAATGCGGTCTTTGTTTTTCGAAATTAAATCATCTATTTTTCTAAGCCCCGGTGAATTGATTTATGAAATGGAGACCGCGTCACCGCATTACGAAATAACTACCTCACATATTGTGACTTGCGAACCTAGGGCGAGATATGACCAGGGAGCTGGGCTGTGATTGGAACCGGTGCGGCAGCAGCGGAGGTCTAGCGCTACTTGCTCGGGACTTAAAATGTTGACTGGAATGCAGCACATTACACAATGACAATACATGCGGGTTTATGTTATTCCGACCTAGGTATCTCTATACAGCCTCAATCCTTCACTCACACACGCACATGCATGCATGGTGTGACCCATTTGATGTGGAAGATGAATGGGGCTTGGCTTATCTATAAACACATAAGAAAGAGACTTGTTTCAACGCAGGCCTACATGTTGTTTGTGCAACAGGGCGTAGTTGGTAGTCGTATTTATTCCATGTACACATCACTATATGCATCTATATTTATGGTCTGGTGAACCACTGACAGCTCGGGTTTTCTTTGAGATATCTAACAGACGCACTCCGTTGAAATTTTTCGTGCATGTGTAGTTTCGTTTCATGCATCAAACACCGGGTCACAGACAGAGATTTGACCCCGAATACGGTTTATACGACAACTTCGTCCCTTACTACTAACATTTGCCAACCACAAGGCCAGGCGAACACTTATTATAAGCCATTTCTTATCATACATTTTTTTACAAGTAAAAAATAAAATTGTAGAAAAATGAAAAATAATTTTGTTTTTAAGTATGCTTTTGTTATCAGGACTGGCGAAAAATAAACGTCTAAATATGCCAATTCTCCACGCATCTGTTTGTCGACTTTAATTAACCGTAGCCAAACCAAACATATCATTGCCGGATTAGGAGTATACAGCGCCCGTCATGGGTGCTGGTTTAACCTCGGTGTGGCGGAGGTCGATATGTCTATGCTCGCAAAAAGATAGAATAAATGGAATTGATTCCAGAAAAAGACAACAACGGCAAAACAAACTGGAGATGGACCGTTTACTGCTCTCTGCCGGCCGGTGTCCTGAGACACTGACCCCTGCAATTCAAACCAAACCCCAAGCAAATTATATAATTAGTAGGTATTCAGCCGAACTTTAATTGTGGCTTTGAATTGCTATCATACAGTTCTACGATTCAAACGTGGGTCGTTTAGAGTTTTGATGGAAAATACTGCGGTATTTGGCACACAATGTGGCTCTAGAGAAGCTGCGTGTTTTGCGCTTTATTATTTGAGCAATTGTAATGGGGCAAGGCGAAGACATGTTGGGGATTACATTTGTAGATAAATAAATAAATTGTATCGTTATATAGTTTTCCATGAGAAAAACGACATTGTTTGGGAAAGGGTCCCACATAGTCCCACCCATAATTTAGGACCATAGGCAAACGCGTAAAATATAAGACAGGAAAACCAAAGCACCAACTCGACGACAACTAGAAGCAACGGGAAATCGCTAATAAAAAGTAATCCATGCCAATTCACTATCAGTAATTAGTTGGTATTATTACAGGAGGCTCCTAGTCGCGGTGTAGAACTTATCGTGGGGTTATATTCCTCGAGACATGGGTCGTACATAATGAGACTCTGTGACCTGTACTTTGCGTCAGGTCCTAAACACGGTTGATCCGCGCCGTCGACCAGTTCAGAGCTCGCAGCTGGACAGTGACCCCCTTATTATTATTATTATTATTATTATTATTATTATTATTATTATTATTATTATTATTATTATAATTATTATTATTATCCTCTTCTAGTCTTCTAGTCTTTAGTTTGGCGGTGCATTCTATTATTTAGTTTGGCGGTTAGAAAATATGGCCTGTCACTAGGGGGGGGGGGGGATCCGAGACCAGAAGAGATTTAAATCAGAGGGTGGATTATGGAGACCTGAACACGATCAGAGTATGCTATGAGAGAATAGTAATTCGTCTCCGGCCTAAACACCCCACACAAGAAGAACGGAAATCAATAGTGCGCGAGGAGCGACCCCGTGCTCGCGGCGTGCGTCTCGTGGCTGCTGATGAAGGTGAAGCTCGTGACGGAATGCAGCAAGACGACGCGCTCGCGTCATGGCCGAGAACATACTCCCGCCAAACGCCTTCCTGTGGAGGACGGATTAGACCTGTTCAAGCGTCCCCCCTTTGGGCCTGATGAAGATACTATTTTTATATTATATTTTTATATTATGTTATTACATTACTATATTCTATTATTATATTGTATTATTATATGATATTATCCACGTCCGTTAGGAGAATCCAGCCCACCGATGGTGAACATGATACCGCCATGTTTCATAGGCCGACTTTGTGGACTTTCCTTTGGATGCGTAGCAGTGAACACACACGGTGGTTTAGCCCGGTCGACCTTCACTAATACAGACCTGGGTTTAGTAATATAGGCCCGGATTTAGTAATATCGGCCTGGGTTTAGTAATATAGGCCTGGGTTTAGTAATATTGGCCTGGGTTTAGTAATATAGGCCTGGGTTTAGTAAAATAGGTCTGGGTTTAGTAATATAGGTCTGGGTTTAGTAATATAGGCCTGGGTTTAGTAATATCGGCCTGGGTTTAGTAATATAGGCCTGGGTTCGGGTAAGTGTGTGTGAGCTTGTCTTCATTTGAGAAAAAAAGTCCAAACGCAAATAACGACATCAATATAGTGATAGTAATATAGTCCTAACAGAACCATCGTTTGTCACGTAGGCCTATAAGCTCTCATATAATATATATTTATTATAGACTACTTGTCTGTTTTGGTCTTTAAGCTATGTATTAGCACTGGTCAATAAGGACGTCCTAGGGTTAGAGTTTGACCCTCAGTGACCCCCAGGCAGTAGAACAACAACACAGTAGCACTGTGTGTTATTTTGTGTTACTGACAGTGTGTTACTGACAGTGCGTTACTGTGTGTTACTGTGTGACTGTGTGGCCTCAGACTCCCATTCGGACATGTTGTTGAAGATTTAGTTTGTATTGAATGGCCGCGCGCCCCCCCTGAGTATTGAGATCCTCGCGGGGCGAGTTGCACAGCGCGAGGACAGCCTCGTCCTGACAGTCGCGAGGGCCCGCCGACTGACAGCCCTTCCTTCGCGGCGCGAGCCAACATGGTCACAGAAAATCACCCTCACAACACGGAGGCCCGCTGGGCGCGCAGAGTCACGGCAGCTCCTGTTTCGCTGTTTTCAAAGCAAACCTGGGGGGCATTATTGAACGCGAGTTAACATGTTAACACGCGTGCGTGACCGAGGTTTGACGGTCAGAATGAACTCATGCGTTCGAAATCAGAATTCGAACGCATGAGTTGAGCGGGCGAAGTCAGAGGGCGGCCGGATGCTCCATGAAAGGCTGGCTGCGGTAGGGCCTCACGGGCCGATGCCTGACACAACGCAGTCGTGAACAAAATGTCTCGAAGGGGCATGTCGAAAAGGTCCGGCATGTGTTACCCTACATCAAAGCTCAGCCCTTTTCCTCAGTTCATATGCACCGACAGACCTGGGCCATACACACTCTGAGGCGCTCGAAGGAAACAGAATAAAACAAGGCCCACCAAAACAAGGCCCACCAAAACAAGGCCCACCAAAACAAGCGGACGCCCAGTTCCGCAGCCACCGCCCGTAAGGGACGTGTGGGCTCGTGTGGCATGTTGTGTCTATGAGCTGATCGGGATACTGTCAGTATGAGCTCTCTTTATATGTATACACACACGCACACACACACACACACACACACACACACACACACACACACACACACACACACACACACACACACACACACACACACACACACACAGAAACGCACACACACACACACACACACACACACACACACACACACACACACACACACACACACACACACACAAACGCCAATAATTATAGCGGCCTTCTAATGTTTGAAAGGGAATAATTGAACAATGTTTTAAACGTTTAATAAAAAAGGGATTGAATTGACTCAATCAAAAGAGTAACTCTTACTTTGCTGTTCTGTAATTGACCGTATCCCAAGAATATCTGTAACGGAGTGCGACGAGGGCCAAATCCTGTGCATAGCCATGTGTCCAGGCAGGGCCGGCATGCCCTGGGGGGCGGGCACCTTGGTGCCTGTGGCCCCGATGGAGGTCGGGTAAGAGTATAAGTGGTTGTAGGGTAACGTCGGCTGCGGTGGAGGATGCCCCTGCTTACTGGACTCGTACTGGTTCTGTTGGGACAGATTTCCGATCTTGTTGCGCAGGATCCGACTGATGGAGCTCACGGAGGGCAGGTTGAACTTGTCGCACACCCCGTCTGCGAGTAACCTGTCCCGAATCTCCCAGGCAAAAATCCCGGGGTCTCTCTGCTTGTATGTCCGTATGTGCTTGACCACCGTGGGGGTGGTGACCCTCGGCTTGCTGCCCCCGATTGCCCCCGGCAGTATGGATCCCGTCTCGTTGTAGCGGGCCAGGATCTTGCTGACGCAGCCGTGCGAGACGCGGAGCTGTCGGCTGATGTCGCACGGCCGGATTCCCAGTTGAGCCAGCTCCACGATCCGGAGGCGGATGGCGTTGGGCAGCGGCCTGCCGTTGACGAACACTCCCCCGAGTTGGTTCACCTCTCCGAAGGCCGGTTCTGGCACCATAAAGCAAACAAAGCGTTAGTAGAGTTAAATGGGGAGCTTCCTAATCGCCTTTAAAAGCCTGGCTTTTTAATAGATTTTAATCAAATCAATGCACAATTATTTAAAATTATTCAAGTGCCGTGCGTGTGCCTTAATGACCTGCCCAATTGTATTTATTTTATTTGTGTAGTAGCATGGATCGTGAGAATGGCGATGAGGCAGAAATAATGCAATAATGTTCAATTATTTAAAAAATACATGCACTTAAAAACGTTCTTGAAAACGATTGTTCTGTAGTCATGTCAATTAATGGGCAAATCCCAAATAATATGATTCGTGTTGGATGAGAACAAAATAATTGTTTGTTTTTGTGGGATAAAGTTGATGATAAACGCAAAGAATGTGCGGACATTTTAGTATAATTTAAACCATTTTAGTGCGGGTTATTGGTCCTTTCTTACACAACTCCAGCAAGGACTTCCACTCAATAACATCAGAAAACGCGAAAGTTTTTTTTCCCTTTTCGGCGAAAGGTCGGCCGCCCCCTTCCATCTTCGAAAACCCAACTTTCCACTCCGACTCACCCATCATGTTGTGTCCACAGATGATGAAGGTGGTGTCCGGATTGCACCTCCCGTGTGGGTATGCCTCCGAGTCCAGGGTCGCGAGTGTCCGAAATGATGTCAAGGAAATCCTTTCGTGCGCCACGGCTCCGATAATGAGCAAGAGGGACAAATCGAGATGTGTTTCCTGGCTGTCGGGGAGACAGGCTTACATTTCAATCTAGGGAAAACGTGGGCTGGACTTGTAACACGTTTCACTTCTGTTAGACGCTCTGCGCCAATGGCATGTCGCGGCTAAACCGATCCGCCTCCCGATTGGTCGAAAACGTTGACGTGACATGTGCCGGACCCGGACAACCCCCCCCCCCCCCCCCCCCCCCCCCCCCCCCCCCCCCACTACCCCCCCGCCCCACACACACACACACACACACACACACAGCCCCCCTTCCTCCAGGACCGAAGCGCTGCTAACGCCATGAAGTCCATGTGTTCCATCGCAGAGCTGGTAAGTAGTATAAGGCGGTATCGAGACCGTTCTCTAGATCAGGTATTCGACAACGGAGAGTCCTCAATAAAGATCTAACGCTCCTTTTTGTTTTTAGTCAATTGAATGGACTTTGTCTAGGTCATGAATCGGGCATGAATAGCATTTTTATTAAAATGCATTTATACTTTGGATAATCTATCAGTCACACGAATGAATGTCTAGTAACACATGCATAGGCCTACAACTACACTACCAGAGGACATCCACGACTAGCTTTAAAATAAATGTTATCATGTTATTCTGCAGGGATATCTCGCAGGTATGCCTACGTCTTCCTAAAAATAAAAAAATAACATCCTTATTAGTTACAGACATACATTGGGCCTAATACATTACGCACAGACAATATTTCCATTTAAAAGTTGTTACATCTTGTTTACTTTTTTCTTTACCGTTCCTTCCCTGGTCGGCATTAGGGCACTAACCATAGCAGGATGATTTGCAATGAACACATTTCACTGGACAATCCAAATGCCACCATAACGCAATGGATATCAATGATCTATGCAGCTCGTCTAAACGTGTTCTAGCTGTTTGTGCCCACCCATCAATTTGTTCTTGTACCCGTTTTTTTTAACGTCAAATAACAATGAATTCCATCTCTTCATTCTTCCAGTTGTTTGCTCAATATATGGTCTTGTAGTGGTTTCCAGACAAGCAAGGGGACCTTATAACCTATAGGCCTAAAACTTTCCTAAATAATAGACCACGTAAGCCTACATCTTCCAGCCACGTACCATGCAAGTTCAGCCGAAATAACTCATCGTCAAGGCGAATGGAAAGTATATTGACGGCATCAAAGCTGCCCTCAGAAGCAACGGTAAACATTGGGATTTTTCACAGAATATCAGTCCACGGCTCTCCGGGTGTTCCTATAGGTCTGGGAGGTGAGTTCCTCGGCCCGTTGTGCCCATGCCGCTAATGCGTCGAGGATAATGTTTACCATTAGGGAAACCTGCTCAATTTGTTTCTATTGCGGTTGCTTCCGGGGGCTGTAATAACAACAAAAGGTCATTTCTAGGTTCAGAGACCCCTTCCAAAACCGCAAGATCCTCTCGACCCCTAAACATTTAAATCCATTCAGTTCAGAGCATTTCTGTTAAATGTGCCCTTTTTGTTGACAGCTGGTCATTGAGCGCTCGGCGGAATGGGACGCGCGCATGGGAACAACCGTACAGCGCGCGCTATCTCACCGCCCCATCACGCACAGCCTTTATGTATGCCCTGTACGTTTTCTAGATTAAATGGCCATTTGGCGTGGGTTGAACATATAATATTAGTAAAAGTATTATTTACTAATTCGGTATTTGACTATCATTTAATTTAAATATGAAAATATAGACAATAAGCCACATAGGCCTGTTAATTATTGCCACACATTGCTGCACATTTGTTTTTTGTGTTCAATCATGTTCAGTAGGCCGGTATAACATGTAGCCTATACTGTTGTCCATTTAGAGACCTTTATGTCATACAGAAACACATCCAATTCATTATTTTATTATTATAAATGATGATTACGTTAGTAATATATTAGCCCATCTGAGACATTCCGCTCGGGACCATCGGTTCATGTCCGAATGACGAAAGTCTGCACGCATGGCCGCCGAAGACGATATGCTTGTCATGCAAAAGCCTGCATAGTTCACTGACTAAAAATGTCCGTGTCGAATGAATTGTTCACACTGCCACTTAGGATTCGTCGATGTTGTGACGATTGACGCACAACAACGGAAACGCACGTTACTTAATCTAACGGCCTGGTCATTAGTCTCGCCCTGAACTTGACTCAAAGTGGGCTCTCTTTTCGCCATTCCATTTGTTTGCTAAGTGCTTTGTAATGGCCTTTAGGCCTATATACCAGCATATAATATATATGTATATATTAGAAATAATAATAACAGTGTCACAATGTGGTATTTATAAATGATATATTATTTCATGATAAATATGTAGACGGGCCTAAATCATATAATATCATATGTAGCCTAAAGGATTAAACCACCATTTGTAAAATAATTGAAACAATAAAGGAATAGAGTAAATTAATGATGGATAGCTGTGTAATAGCCTAGTCTCATAACTTCCAACCTCAACGTTTTTTTGTGAAGATCACGAAGAAAGAAAAACTAAAATAATAAATAGTTTCCTCGGCTCTAATACCAACCTATTGAGAAATGGCACCAGCCGACAGAAGCCATAAACGGATTAATGCGTGGGGCAATGCGTCAACATTGAAGTGCATTTAAATGCCAAGCCAACCCGATTCTTCTACATCTCAATTAACCAGGAGCTATGTCAAGACATGCTGCACTGCTAATGGAGGTTCCCGAGAACAGACGATGAGTGACATGGTGGAAAGTCTGAGCAAACTGCAGCTGCACGCGTCCAGGAGGATCGCACGGGGACGGACAGTATATAATAGGCTCTATAGGCTGAGGCGGTCTAATAAAAAATGACCGAGGCCAACTGAGGACCACGGTAACAAGGTCACACCGCTGGCTCGCCATACGTTATGAAAATGACGCCTGATGTAGATCCGTTTTATGTAAGATATGGGGTTGTCCTTACCCCATATCTAACATAAAACGGATCTAATTTATTCAAGATGTTCAACAAATATTTGTCAATTATCTGATCGTCGTGGCATCAGCCAGAAATATTTCGTGGGAATATCGTGGGATATTTAAGATAGCATGTTTTTTCATTGTCTTATTTGTTAATATATGTAAATATTTATATTAAATAAATCGCACTTCATGTCCAACAATATACAGGCCCATATTCTGCGGTCATCCCAGAGTAGCGTATTATTTTTAATATTATAATTAAGTATTTTATTTATTGGAGTATTGGTATCAGTATCATTATCATTATCATTATCATTCGTTTTAGTATTAGTAGTATATAGTATAATAGTATTAAGTGTTATTTGTATTACTATTGAATTTAAAGCCATGCCTACTTATTTCAGATGCATTCGATCATCAATTCGGCCTTTTTAGCTTTAGGTCTGTTCACCTGTTCATTACATTTTATCTTTTAAAATATTACCAATATTAAATCTTAAAATTAATTCTTCATCAGTAGAAATGGCAATTTGATGAAACTATTGAGAATAATGGCGAATCTACAAAAAAGGTTAGGCTACAATTAGTCTAATCTAAATCCAACTTGTTCCGCAACCACCCAAATGCTGTTTATTGCCTTTGAGGGTGTTTCGGTAATCAAACGAATCGGATCCAAATCCACGATGACAATGGGTGCTTAGACATCGAGTTTGAACCAGAATGTATGCGACATCGTAGGCCTACATGGCAGAGCAATTTATGGCACATTTAGGTTTTGAACTACGAAATATTCTTTAATCAGTCGTATTAACCGTGGTGATTATCTTGGTATAACTTAATGTAAGTACAAGGCCTAATTGGGTCTTTGTTGATAATAATGTAAAATTTGATTACTGGTGATTAGTGGACTTGAGCCATCCATTACCAAAGGCTATGTTTTATGGGGGGAAAATCGTGCATATTTACATACAGGCCATGTTTCAGATTTCGGGCAATATAATTAGCCTCACTTATCTTTAAAGGCTTGACCATTAGACTATTGGCGTAAGATCAACCGGCATACCCTTGTAGACAAAGTGTTGCATCACCATGTCTTTGGTGGTTCCCCTCACCGACTGGGTCCATGGCGGAAACTGAGGAGACTAGGTCAACTACAATCGTCAACGTGACAAAAAGTCATTTTCAGCGAAAAGAATTAGGCTTTTTAATGTTATATCATATATAAAGTGACATCATTGCCGATATTTCCATCGGACAGCGTACATTTGTTTATTCCAAATGGCCCATTTAGTCGGCCCTGTTCAATCATCGGTGCTGATATAATAATAAGAACAATAATCATAATAATAATAATAATAATAATAATAATAATAATAATAATTAATATTATTATTATCGTCATCCAGCTAGGCCAACACATATTGCAGGAAAATCCTTGAGTAAATTCACAGCACTCAATTTGTTTTGGTTTTGTAAAAGGGTTATAATGAAGTATAATCAGACCCATCTGAGAAAAAATGTATTCGACAAATCGATAATATCCACTGCGTTGCATCAATCGTCCTTAACATCAAAACACATGTAATAGACATTTTAACCGTCGGTAACCCAGCCGCGCTGACTCCCTCTGTGGTCTCCGCGTCTCTCCCCCGTCCTCCACATCATCACGCAGCCTGACCGACCGCGGGAGGTCGGACAGCGGGACCCCTGCCAATGGTTTCGGCCAGCTCCATGTCGGTCTACCGAAGGGCTTCGAACATGTGACTCCTCCGCTAAACGACTGGCCTGTATGGAGCCTTTTGTTTTAGTGTAGCGCAGTGTGGCGGTTCGAAGCCCCTGATGGTCTTAACCCTGAAACGAGAGGAGGATTCTGGATTCCCTAGACGTGCCCTCGATGCTACGCCCCGAGCCCCCTTAGAACCAGAATTGATGACTTTGAGCTATATTGTGAGAGGAGCAGTGACACCATTAAATTCCTTTTTATAGTTTAGCACTTCTCCGAGGTTGAGCGGCCCAGTAACTTTAGTGGGGCCTTAATGAGGACGAACGCAGGTTAACGACGTATGTAGTCGTGTTTCAGGGCCCGGGGCTTGGGTTCTCGTGGGCAGGGGACAAAAAGTCACAATATTTACGACACATTTTAGCATCCATCACTCTGACATGTGTTCGTCTGGCACCTGGGCTCCATTAGGATTAAATATTGCGTTCCGCTCTAATTTGGAGCAGTCTCTGTCCAGTCAGACTGCGACCCTGCAGTGACATGCATCAAAAGTGCAATCTCCGTCATCGGTGTTGTGGTCTGAGAGACAGACAGGAGAAGACCGCACTAAAGGCATGGGTTGTCGTGATGTGGGCAACGGACTGACTCTTCCACTATTGAACGACCACATATATGTACAAGCACAAGGGACTGAAAATGACCTCTGCACATTCCAGCAAGGCCCTACCTAACCATGAATATGATATCATTAGGCCTGCATTCCGTCTCGCTTTTATTGGACGTGGCGGGCCGGCTAATGTAATTAAACACATAGGCCTGCACACATCAAAGCCTGGTGGTACTTTAAGGCCTTTAGCTGACATCCAGTTGGTTTATGCGTCCTTGTTCATGCACACACTGCTTGGTTCAAGCCCACGAGAAGCAAACGATAACAATATAAATAAACATTGCAGCATTGAGCTAGTAGATGTTCATCAGTTAACTGAATAATTGCATTTACGGAGTGGTTTGGGGGGCGTTATATGCCAATTGAGCTGTGGATGGCATCTTAATTTTAACTTGATATGAATAATATTGAAAATAGTTATGAGCTTATTAACAATAGGCTACATGTTTAGCTCTGTTGTGCCTTTGAGCTGATCCATGACTTGGTTTGCTTATTGATTCTGATTCTGACGTAGGAGGAGCCAAACCAACACGCAGCCTACTCATTCTTTTGTCACGCCAATATGTTTCGACTCGCCGAGGAACAACACTATAGGAATACAATGCAGAACTGCCTCGAGACATGCCTATACTGCTGTGTCAATCCTTTGCAAGTGAAGTATTCCAATCAAGATGACAGCACTGGGCCCTATTTCAAATGCAGGCCTCCCGTTTCTCTTCTCGGTGTGACAGGCTGTGATTTACTCAGATGTGTAAACCGGTAAATAGCCTACGGTCTGTACCGGTAGTGATGCTTTGCTGATATACCACACCGACCCATTAAGCTCGGACCCGGCCAAATGTAAAACAAAACAAAACCACTTCCACAAAATACAATTCCTGATCTTAACCACTACACTGAATCGAAGAGGCCCACACGCTTCGCCTATGGGAATAATCACATCAACTATAGGCCTAGTGTAGCCTAGTGTAGCCCCCTCCTCGAATGCCTCAGTGGAACGTTCACCTGAGCCCTGTTGCTGGACGGACACCGCACCGCAGGGGGCCACGGCCGCGCTCAATCATCTGCAGCGTCGACGCGAGTCCCAAGGTAAGGCCCGTCATTGAGGTGGGTGTACAGACAGATGCTTGAATATGGCCTACGTCTAAATGGGTTGGATTTCAAAGACACACCGAGACTCGGTGGAATGGACTATAAAATATATTTGAACTGTGCTAGTCAACAAAATGTATTTTGGCCGGATATATGTAATTCCCATAATCCATTAGAAAATGCGTGAACCTTGCTCTGTGCGCTACTTAAATGGGTCCTGTTTTCACGTTACTTGTATGTGCGACAGGACCAAATAACACTGAAGTCAGAGCCTCTGTTGACCAAGCGGCTGCATAATTC
>NC_136948.1:885560-905560 GCF_949987615.1 Pollachius pollachius | reverse complement strand
CAGGACGACTGAGAAGCATGTCCACTCTCCTCCTCCCGCGGACCGGCTCTCTCCAGCCAGGGGCAGGCGGAGCAGATATCTCACTGTCCACCTAGAACAGCTAACACAGCATTTAATTGAGATTTATGGTCCCCGAATAAAGAAAATGTGTGGAGTAATAAATAAATACAAAGTTATGGAGAAGAGAAAAACGTGTGATGATAAAGAACCATCCTCTCCAACCCCAGAACATTAAGAAAGTCAGAAAGTTAAGACAATGTTCAAGATGAACATCAACGTTTTATTTAATAGACCTATACATATATGACTATATATAAATATTTTTTTTATATATATATATATATGTGCGTGTGTATATATATGTAATAATAATTACATTTAGGCGTGTATGTATATATATATATATATATATATATATATATATATATATATATATATATATATATATATATATATAATAATTACATTTAGGCGTATTTGATGTGTTAGAAATGCTCAAAAAGAAAAAGGGAATGGACGTTTTATCTTGGAAGTATTTCTTGCCACATCCTCGTGCTGTGAGGGCCCACATACTTGAAATTCTCCAACCTTCAGGTCTTATTAATACGCCTTTACAATAACCCACGGTCATAAATGCATTAGCTAAACCAACTCGAGACATGGCTCGCTAATTGCTCACTTTGTATGCAAATATTAGACACGTTTTTTTTCCTCCGTGGATAGAGTGGAGAAGGGTGGTGGTTGGGGTGGGTGGGGGTGGGGGGGTATATGGGATGGGCCTCGTTTTCACTTGCCACCCAAGACGTGATTCACCCTGAACAATTACCATTATCTCTTCCCCCCAGTTTGACGATACGAGACGAATCTGTAATGATGACGAGTGTTTCCTTCGGTCATTGTTGAGGAGCTGCTGCTTGTTATCCCCGGGACCGCCACACCTACCGCCATTGGGTGACAGCACTCGAGCCTTTCAGGTGCTTAGCGTACCCCCCCTGAGGAGAGAAGCGACCCCGTGTTTGCCTCCTGAAGTGCTGTTTATATAAACACTGAGCCTCCGCGCACACATCGCCACTCTGCGTTAGGGTGTTGTGACAGCGACCGTTCGACCCTCCAACTCCAACTTCTCAAGTGGAGAGGATCCGCAAGTAGTGTTTACCCCCACGGTTGTTTCCCGTTGTTTGAGAAGAATATTTCTGAATTTGGGAAAGGTTTTACGCACACGTTTTCGATTCTTCCGGACGCAATGGCCAACGTGCCAACGAAATTGAGTTTTTCCGTCCGGAGCATTCTGGATCTTCCCGAGCCGGAGGCCGAGGCGGCACCAGTCCTCTCGCGCCCCAGCTCGCACTATTCCTCCTGGATGGACTACGGCGGGAGTCCTTATATGTGTAAGTACTCGCTATTTTGTGTTTATTCTGATGTGATGATTGACTCATGTTCCAATATGCGTTTTTAACTCTATTTAAAGACTAACCCTTTAACGTCCATTTGTTTGTTATCAGCTTCGGACGAAGGCGGCCTTGAAGCGTCCCCCGATTCCACCAAACCCGAGGACTCCGCCGCGGACTCGGAGTCCGACCAGACCTCAGACGCCAACAGCAAGAAGAAGAAGCGCCGCGTGCTCTTCTCCAAGGCCCAGACCTTCGAGCTCGAGAGACGGTTCCGCCAGCAGCGGTACCTGTCGGCCCCGGAGCGCGAGCATCTAGCGCACCTGCTCGGCCTGACGCCGACGCAGGTGAAGATCTGGTTCCAGAACCACCGCTACAAGATGAAGAGAGGACGCGCCGAGGCCTCGCAGGAAATGGCCCAATCCCAAATGCTGCGCAGAGTCGTCGTGCCGATTCTGGTTCGGGACGGAAAGCCTTTTCAGAACTCCTTATTTGACGCGGATCGGGACGGTTGCATGGCGCCCGGTGCTTCTCACGCACCTTCCTTCTCCATGGCGTCCTATCCGTCCTTCCAGCACGCGTCAACGGTCGCCCTCGCGCCCAGATACCAGCACTTTCCCAGCCCAGTCGCATCCAGACATGCGTTCGTGTGGAGAGACCTTTGGAACAATTCAGTTCACTTCGGTGCCTTTAAGTAATGAAGGCCTCGTGCGGCCGCAAAAGCTCATTTAGAACTGCATCAAATGCAACTGCATCTGAACGTCTGCTTTTGAGACATTTACAGCCACTTAAAAATTTGTAGATTTTCAATAGAAGAAAAACATTTTGCACATTTTATTTTGTTACAAATGACTGTGACTATTTTGATACTCTAAATGTTGATATTTTCTCATCTGGGTTCACTATTTGGCCCTATATATTTTTTTTGTTTATTCGTTGTTGTCGTTGAATTCCATATTTGTATAATAATGTTAAATGGACAACAGTAGGCCGTAGATATGTAGCAGCAATATAAAAGTATTAACCTAAATGTTTGAATGAAAATATATAATTTGTTGCATTGAAGTAGCCTTTCATTAAAGGCCAGAATTGTTTAAATCGTTTGTATTTCTTCCATTTATTATATCAGACGAATGTCGTTTCGAGGCCATTAAGTCCAAACATTCGACCAACTATTACATAACTCGACACCTCACGTTGAAATAAGTTTCCACACTCTTCAGCAACCTGAGTGGTGGTCCAACTAAAGCATACAGGCCTCAACCAAGCCGAGATGATGGTTTTGTAATGTTAAACTAAATCCAGGGGCTAAAAGCTGAGCAAACACTGTGTCTAAAAGGACTAGATGGTGTTATCATGAGAATACACAGTCACCACGGCGGCCTCAGTGGACGGCCCTTTGTGGTGCGCGGTTCCAGGGGCTGCTTTTCACTTGGACCAAATACGCGTTTTGTTAGTCGCCAAATGAGTTCCAATTAGTTAAATTCGTGCCATTCGTCTTGCGTAGTAAAAGTATAATATTTCGTATTTGATGTTATCGCAAGCCCAGGCCACAAATTCCACATATAACCTACAGCCCACTCTAAATCATTTAAACCTATCCCACCTCAATTTTGCTTTGATGGTCTCTGTTATGCAAGTATGCTATAGCACAGAACTTTTTGCATAATGGATCATTTAATAATTACAAAATAAGATGCTTCCGAGGATACAACACACATATTTCAATCGAAAGTATAGAAGATTCTTCGGACGTTTTGTTGAAACGGTGTTTAAACACCGTATAATGGGTGCCGCATGTTTCATGCTTGTCATACTAAAATGTGCAATGGATGAAATGGGGGGAAATACAAGAGAGGGGCGTCTCGTTTCACGACCTCCATAATGTTGTTTGCTCGTCCTGTGACCCTGTGGTCGTCGTCACTGTCACCTGGCCCTTTGTCCGCCCGCCCGGGCCACCTTGCATCACATATGGAGGGACTGGCCGAACCCCTCAGCGCGATGCGTCTCCCCTTAAACACCCTTTTTGTCTCTTTTTGTCTCTGTGTCCCTCCGTGAATGGACCATTGTCCGGCACCCAAAAGGGGACCTAGACAAAATCTTTAGTGTTTCAGTTCTCGTGATGTTTAATCAGTCTCCGCGACAAATTTATGAGGTTTAACTACACAATGGTGTTTTAGAGCGCCGTGGGTTTTAGGGGTGACAAAGACCGGCTTTTAGAGGTTGCCATTGGTTTTGGGGGTTGGCCAGAAGAATGATCTGTAAAGCAGGGATAGGTATTAGGACTGCGCATCCTACAGCTTCACTTGTTGGCCTACATCAGGCCTCGATTCGAGAGTGTAATCCGTTCACTGTAGAATAGGTCCCTATCGTGTCCAATGCGCTACAATCAGATCTACTTATGGGCGTTTTCACGTGTTTATTATTATATTTGCAGAATACATTTTTGTTTAGATGTTCTTAATTATAGAGAACACATCGATTCTTTCGATCGTTTGTTACCGAATTAGCACCACTGGCTTATGGAACTCAACGGTGCTTCATTGAGACACGTTTTCACTGCAAATTGTTTCAGTTGCAACAATTGCATACAAGTGTTAGTTCGTTTAGCAATTCGGTGAGCTGATTAACTCAGGAGCAGCCTATCGAACATGGCTGCTAGTTTATATTTCCACCAGATGGCAGCATAACACATGGTATGGCCTTGAAGGGCCGCAAACTCCAAAGCACGACGTAAACCCCACTTGTTGTAGGCGTGTGGTGATGAGATGGCCGCTAGAGGTCGGGCTTTACCTACGGACCGCAGGTTGGTGGTTTTGGGTTGGTTCTAAAATCACGGCTGACCTCGTATGAGCTGACGGCTCGGCTCGGCCAGAACCGGGGGGCGGCCATGGATGCTGACGCGGTGTGACGTCTTAGCCCTCTGCGGGCTAGAACCACTGGCCGTCGGTAAAACGCGTGCGGTAAGTCGTATTTGCTCGAAAAGGTGTGGACCAGGTGTGGCTCTGCAAATACCCCCACAATATTTTCTTCGCCTCCACTTTGATCTCCTCTCCTATGGTGGGAGAGGAAAATAACCTGCTATTCAAACATGTTGACTTATATCGAAAGGCCTCACTGTAGATAGTGGCTTTTGTTTGATGGAGCCCATACACGCTAAACAAATTTGGACTGCTATTTCCTTAACGTTATAATAAGTCGAATAATGTTGTTTTAAGCTATTAGTTACCAACTAACTGAAATATATTACATACATTGTCTTTGGATGTTTCATAATTATATCATGTGTAATCTCGGATTTTAAGTCTCCTCTACAATGTCGGTATTCTTTCCTTTAGATAGATTTCCCAGAAGTCGAGCTCGACAATTGAAGAATCCAACACAAAGAAGAAAATCCACTGAACCTCGAACCCCCGTCGAGTCCTTGGCCTTTCTCAGTGGCCTGCTTGTGGCCTGCCCTCTCGGTAGTGCTGAGGGTCGCTTGCTCACGTTTCACATCGTCTGAAAGGTGGCTAAAAGTTACCAACCTACCCCCTTAGTGTGGACCCAAACGGAGGCGGCGGCGTTTTAATGGACTTGCACTCGGTAATAATAAGATAAACGAAATGAATAATACTTAATATATGGAGGGGGGGGGGGGGTTATTGCATGCTATCTCTAAGCTAAAACAACACAGAGGTTCGGTATACGGTCCTCATTATCTCAACGAATTAGCTCCGACGTTCGAACTTATTAACACTAATTATCCATATTAAAGGAGTTCCAGTTCAAGTGTACTGGGTTAGATAATCAAGAACTCAATTTCATATTCCACGATGGAGAACGACATGCATAACCTAATTGCACGGAAATAAATATAGCCTACTTTGCATATCAGGTCAAGTTCAGAGCTGTCGAAGGGCCTCGGGGGCCCGCGTGCTCAGATGGGATGTAGAGTTAAATGGTATTTGCATGCAATCTGGAGCCAAAAACACCAACATAAATCGAATGTCACTTTCACATTTGGATAATACATGCATGCCTTTCCATTCCAGACCAGATAAGACTTCGAACATCTAACGTGCATAATGGTGACATCGTGTATTGACACTAATCTAATAGTCTAATAATCGATTTATACAAACCAGGCTCTGTATGACGGTAAATAGATACACACGGGAAGGTGTGTACAATTCCTTAATCATTCTGCTGTGCGTAGTGATGAAAATGTCCTGCACATTGCTTGTAAACGATCAGTTGGCCCTAAAGACAGGCTACCTATAAAACTCTGAGTGTAAAATCAAATTTATAGCAGGATGTTGAAGGCTTTCATTATACAAAATATTGAATTATGAGACAGTTGTAAATGCTGGTCGGTTCAGCCAAAGAAAGGCAGTGAGATGAGGTTATTTCACAGATCAGTCCACCAGAAGACGCCGTGTTTCTGTGGTTCCTGGACTGGCCGATGTTTCCTGGAGACCGACGGACTCGGATTTCGGACGCACTGCTGATTTCCTCCGCCTTGGGTTAGCGACGTAATCGTGTCAAATTAATCTTACATTTCAACACTAATTTAGACACATTTCTATTGCATTTTTATACACGCGCGGATTCAAATGTTGTTCACGTCGCCCTTGAAGGTTGGAATATTTTTGTTTTCCATATTATTATAATATTAAGTTGGCCTACAATAAAACAAAATATAACAAAAAATACATAATTTATTTTAATAACTGTGGTTGTTGATATTTATAATTAATATTATTATTGTAATTTGCCTTGACTATTATTGGAATGTTTTTAGTACTATACTATTATATACGCACCTATAAATAGTGTATTGACACACATTTACAAAGTCATTACTTGTTTTTATTTCTGTTAGTATTGTTAGTGATAACTTAATTACTTTTTTCAATCGTTTCTATATGAATCAACATATTGTTGATTCCTGTTCATTTCTCTCTCTTTCTAGATTTTCCGCAGTCCACATTAGGCTGTGATAATGTTTCTCTACTGAACGCCCTTAACCAAGTCAAAGCGAACGTCATTTTCTTTGCCGTAGCATTCTCAACTTTCAAAATGAAACGATTATGAAATAAGAAACTGCTTTTCTCTGAGCCGATTGTATAGTCCAAGCGATGGATATTTCCAATAAAACGTTGCTTGACTTAAACTATTATTGCTTCTTTAGCATTAAGGCAAGAAGCAATCGACGGCTACCTGGCGTGAGTCTGCGGAAGGAGAGCACTTGAACGCCGTTAACTTCACCTGAGGGTCTCTTCTCTCCACGATTATATTTTATTTTGAATGGATCCCCGAGTGTGCGTCTGGATTTGGGTACATGCTGCGCGCGTCCAATGATATCAAAGAAAAAAAAGGGGTTAATCATTTACGCAGGCACTTAACACGCGGATGTGTATTTATTTACTTATCAGTCAATTTCCCTCCCCGCAAGTGCACTTTTGCAAGTCTAAGTACGATAAGGCATAACACAAACAATCCTTGCAATCACTGGAGGCCTCTCGTGGCCATTAAAAGTCAGTGGTTCAACTGCGGCTTGTTCAGACGCGGAGTGGTTCTCCAACCCTCAAGTCCATATAGACCCTCCTTTCATCAAGAGGCCCTCGTAAACATCACGAGAGTTAATAAAGTGTATTGTGGTCACTGCGATCCCAAGGTGCAGTTTGGTGTTTAACTGTGACAGCAACTAAAAGTCCGAGGAGAAAGTGTGCTTGTTTACCAGCCCGACCGTCACAATTCTTCCACTACGATAACTTGAGCAGTTATGATTATACACAATGTGTCCTCGAGTTATGGAGAGTAGGAGGGGGCGCGCATGTCGTGCCAACGCGTAGCGAGTGAAATTACGCTTTGGGAAGGAGAGTCGGTTCTGCTTTGTGTTGTTACCGATGCCCCGCCTCTGATGGGAGCCTTAAACCTGGCACCCAGCTAAAACAAACGAAAGCCAGTACCGAGCTCCCACTCAACCCAATTAAGGTGGACTCCAGTGCGCTCCAGTACGTCTTCATCTAGCCGGATCGACGTTGAGACAACAGGAACCAGAGGGGCTTTGGCCAAAAAAAAGAAGGAGAGATTGCGCTTGCCTTCTGATTTCTCCCCTCTCCAGCCCCAGAAGAACAATGTCGATGAGCCCTAAGCATACGACTCCTTTTTCTGTTTCCGATATCTTGAGTCCCCTTGAGGAGAGCTATAAGAAAGTAAGTATGGAGAACAACAACTTGGGGGCGCCGCTCACTTCGTACCGGCAGCCTCAGGTCTCTCAGGCGGCCATGCAGCAGCACCACATGGGCCACAACGGGAGTGTGTCCGCATACCACATGACCGCCGCGGGGGTCTCCCAGCTCTCGCACTCGGCCATGGGCGGCTATTGTAACGGCAACCTGGGCAACATGAGCGACCTGCAGTCGTACCAGGACGGCATGCGGAGCGGCGCCACGGCCACCGGCTGGTACGGGGCCAACCCCGACCCGCGCTTCTCCACCAGTGAGTATAAGCTACCGCCGACGTTTGGTCCCGTGCGTCAGGGGCAGCAGGTGAGCCGTTTGAGTCTAGTGGTGGAGGGAAGGCTCACCGTGTACCACCGTCGGGGACAGTGTTTATTGGTAGGCATTCATACGTGTGAATTTTTTTTTATTTTGTTTATCTATAAAGAATTAGTGATGCCGTCTTCATCAAGGCGACCCACCTGCTTAATTCCCCCGTTCACTGCCCACCTACTTGAAACCACTTGACATGCTGCAAGTTTCTGACGAGTTTTCCCTTCTACCTTTTATTTCTCCTTTCTGAATGTTCAATCGACCAATGACCTATCCCTAATTTAAATGTCAGAATACTACTCCCTTGACCAGCCTTACTTCCGGATTTACTGCCTTAAGCGTTCACCTCCATGGCGCGTCCATGCGCTTAAAGATAAAACATTTTAAAAAAACCGAACAAAATAGACCATTTGTGTGTTATTTTCTTTGATCGGTCCGACAGTTTGTGATGTTTCACTTTTTTCCAGTTTCCCGCTTCATGGGCTCCTCCTCGGGCATGAACATGGGCAGCATGGGGAGCCTGAGCTCCCTGGCGGACGTCGGGAAGGGCCTGGGTCCGCTGTCGAGCACCCCGCGGCGGAAGAGACGCGTGCTGTTCTCGCAGGCGCAGGTGTATGAGCTGGAGCGGCGCTTCAAACAGCAGAAGTACCTGTCGGCGCCGGAGCGGGAGCACCTGGCCAGCATGATCCACCTCACGCCGACCCAGGTGAAAATATGGTTCCAAAATCACCGGTACAAGATGAAGCGCCAAGCCAAGGACAAAGTGTCGCAGCAGCAGATGCAGCAGGAGAACGGCTCGTGCCAGCAGCAGCAGCAGTCCCCGCGGCGCGTGGCCGTGCCGGTGTTGGTGAAGGACGGCAAGCCGTGTCAAGGTAGCGGTCACCCCCCCACGGCCTCCGGACAGAGCCACCACCAGCAGGGCTCCAACATCATGATCATGTCCAACAACAGCGGGGGGCTCGGGCCGCACCAGGGCCAGCAGGGGGGCAGCACGGACCACTCGCCCGACCTCGTGCAACACAGTCCGCCCCCCCTGCAGAGCCAGGTGGCCGGCCTGTCTCACCTCAACCCCTCGGGAGGGGACTACGGGACCGCTTTGCAGTGTTCCGCCCTGCTTTACGGCAGGACGTGGTGATGAGACTGCATCACTGTCCAACAAGCCTGTTGAAAAACGACTTAGAGGCAAGACTCGACACATTAACTGTACATTTATATAACGGCGGCCGAGTGAGTGGGGCTGGCTGGTGGTGTCTAATGGCGTTCCACGTTTGAAGAGACCGAGACTGTTGTGAAGTATAGGCCGACCAGGAAGGGCCGACGAAAACACAGCACCAACTTTTGATTACTAACCGCGGACGTGTGAATCCACTTTTGGGAATTATTTATCTAACTTATGCTGAAAAAAACGAAGACTCGGCTCCAATAGACCGTAGCTGCTCTGGTTTGGTGAAACCTCCAGGAACACTTACACGGGCCTGGTAGCCTATGGTGCTACAGCACCTATCACCCCCCCCCCCCCTACACACAGGGTGGCTGTTTATAATAGACTTTAATGTAATCCGTAGATCTGTATAATTCTGTAAAAGGTTTCGATAGGATATATAGTTTTAGCTATCTGTTGTATAAAGTTTTTGACGCTATTGCAAATTTGTTGTCGTTCCATTGGTATTTGTACGTTTAATTTCTATGTAACTTATATAGACATTTGACTTAATACAAACAGTGCTATTAATAAATTATGGAAACAAAATTCAGTTAACTTTTTGTCTATTTTGGCCAGAAATGGTTGAATTAGCCTCGTGTCAGGGGAAAACATTATTATTATTATCATTATTATAATCCAACATTAATAACAACAACAACAACAACAACAATAGGCCTAATAGTAATAATAATAATAATAATAATAATAATAATAATAATAATAATAATAGTGATGATAATAATAATATAATTTAATGTTGGTTGACATATTATTGCTATTATTATTATTGGTTGTATTTTTAATAGTATTTATGAAGGTTTATGAATCAATAATAACACCAACAATCTAAGAGGCTTCTTCTATAACTAATATTATTTGTGTTATTTCAAATGTTATGATTATGAATATTATTATTACTATTCTTAGGACTATTATTATTATTATTACAATTAGAAAATATCAGAAACATTTCGATTTAGCGGTTACTGTGTGAAATATTTCAGATTTCGTCATGGTGTAATAGTGTTGTACGACTAGGATTAGGGCAGACTTGGTATAATTTGGTTTATGAATCACGGTGCAGGGCACGCTCTGCCCCTCAGCCAGCCGGAGGGGAGCGTGGTCCTTTGGCGGGGTCGAGCCGAGGGTCGGAGCTCGTGCTCCAGTAGAGAGGCGCGGTGCCGGCGGCCATCAAACAGAACACCGCCGTTCAAAGCTTATCGATGCAGATCCTTAGTCAAACACAACACGCTATTCCTTTCAAATAACTCGCGAGACAAATGCAATGGCTCTAAGGAGGTTATCAGGGGTGTGAGGCGGTTCATCAATAACCTGTAAAGAAATGGAGAGAAAATGGCTCTGAAGGCTGTTTGCTTTCACATTGATAAGGCGCCGTGCCTTCGATGCAAGGGTGGAAATAACTGTTCTGATGTCGCTTGGGTCTCCTCCTGGGACAACGCACAGACCCCGTCCTTGGTTTCATATTTATCCGAAGGCTTTGGCCAAACACCTCGTAGCGGGACAGACTGTGATGAGGTCAATTAGTTTGAAAAAGGGGCCGCAAATCCTACCAATTTAATTAGAAACGAGTACTACAACGTCAAACATTTTACAATACATTTGACGCCGGCATCGTATTGTATAAAATAGCATTGACATTGGCACGTCATTTATAAAGAGTCGTAAAATAATACTAAATAATAACAAAGCCTAAGGATAATAGTGGAGTCTACCAGGCCGATATCTTTCGATTTATATTATTGCTGCTGCTGTTTTTTATTCTTTGGTTATTTGCGAGGAGATATCCTGTGTGTAGAGTAGCTTACATTGAGTTCATGTATTTACCATGCGATCAAAGCATGATTGACAAAAGGTTATGACACAAATCTGTTAACCGAAACCAGGGCTATAGCCTTAAGAAATAACTATATGTATTACAATCTAATTATAGCCTGGTAAATGGGGCGACCTATAAACGAGCAGAATGCATGGTTCAGACGCAAAGGGCCTTTCCAATCCCAGCTCTATTATGGCGGCAGGTGTATTTTCGCTTGAGATCAATTTCGCTAATGCTCGGCTTTGAAATGAGGCCATATAGGTTATATTTATCAACGAGTATTGAACTATATTTTTGTGTTCAGCTTTGACCATCTATCCCGATGTATATCGGTGGTATAGCACCAAGGTGTATGCGTATAGTGCGGTGGTGTGCTTGATGAATGCGCGAACTATACAATAGCTCAAATCGAAAGTAGAATTCAGCATTTTCAGTCTAGATTTAGTGGTGTCGTGTGTTGTCTACAGCCACATGAAGGAAAATATTCAACTGAAATTCGAGTATAGTCCCTAAGGATTTGCTCATAAGCAGTACCGAACCACATCAAGTCAATGATGAGCAATGCTTCGGTCCGAGTAGAACTCTGAAAGTATTTTATTTGTGTTTCCAGTCCCATGGGCGAGCCGCCCTTTGGGCTGCAGGAAACTCTTAAGCTTATTGGACTTTGGGAGTGAAAAAGAGAAGTCTGAGCAGCAGCAGCATCAGACACCAGCTTCTGGTATTTGCTGGGACGGTTTTGTCCAGGAAAAGAAGTAGGATCTCTGGGATTACATTTCCATGTCCATGGCGCCGTGTGTGGTCTTTGTATAGGGCTTGTAACTGTTGAGAACGACTTGTTGGAAGCGTGTGTACTCTCGTCCCGTCCCTTTATTCGGACCACAGTGTAACTCCCCGAGCCCTCCTCGCTTTGTGGTCGGTCGTTCTCCATGAACCCCGAGCAATTAGTCCCTAATCTCAAAGCAATCACACTGGAGTTCCACGGCTCCTATAGGCTTATCCGGCCATGGTCGGCTTCAGTCCCTATCGGATACATTTGATCGCACAAAGAATCTCCCGATGTAAATCCAGGTCAATACGGCGTTTTGGAGCAGATATGTCACAAGCAGCGCAGGAATATAAAAGATTATTTCAATAGTGTTAAATCAGAACACTCTACAGGGGGTGTTGCAGCCTTTAGCCACACGAGTCCTTCAGTCCTCTGCCGCCCAGATGGGAAACGCACATTTCATATTTTTGGGGCAACATAAAGTCATATCTCATGGTCTTGTGAACCAGGGTGTTTTTTTGTTCATCATCCTTAGTTTCTCGCATTACTAAAAGGGTAGAACTGGAGATGTGCCTCTAAAATGACTCAAAAACGGAGGATGACTCCTCGGCAGACGGTAGGACTATATGTCACGATGACATTTCACGGAAAAGCTGCAAACATAACCTATAATTCATATCAATTCCGTAATTTACAATCTAATCACATACATGACAACATATGCCAGTAATGCTACAATTCATTGACTTTGCGTGTAGGTTATAAGGTTAAATTACGTCGTGGCGCGTCATAAATTGGGGCTATTATGAGAGCATTTCACGGATAAAGACGTCCAATAGGTGCTATCCAAGGTGCTGAAATTGGATGCGAGGCTACAGAACGCAAACCATCAGAAGTCACAATGTCCATTAATTGTGCTGACATTAGGAATAAATGTGGGTTACACCAAAAGCAGAAAAAATTACATGCATGTTTATAACAATGGGGATTTGCAAGGATGCTCTGATGACTAATGTTGGTCTCCTTAATAGAAATTAAATCGGTTCCCTCACATGTTTTCTAAACAGGAAATATAAATAAAATGAACATATTTCTATTTTTAGACTCGGCTGTAGGTTTTTCGTAACATTGTTTGTGCATTCGGGCTCTGCAGACCTTGCTAAATGGAGATTAAAAAATAGCGCAATTATAGAGCAATTGCAATCACTCCCTTCAGTAAATCCTGGTAAAAAATATCACCAATTGTTCCATGTCGTTCTTCAAGCCATTGTGCGAAAAGCGTACCCGAGGGTCATTTGCGCAGCGGAATACTTAGCATGCAAAGCAGAACAGAAGATGCTGTAATACTTGACCTTTCAGGATAATTATTTCAACGGCACAAATGCAGCATTCAGACCAAACCACCCAGTATTTTACGGCACGCAGGCAACAAAATAATCATTCTAAACGAATCGTATTGTCGTAGTGTTTCGTGGCTCACTGAAAGCCCAATTTAATGGTAGTGTGGTGCAATTTTTGTTCATCTCAAGATTACTGCAAGTAGGTCGCCAAGGCAAATTGCTTGTTTATGGAAAAACGAATTGTTTTGTGCGTACTATATAGGCCTAATATCGGCTTTCATTTGCCTAAACTTTTTGACAGCTGACTTTTTCAACAGATCCTCTGTTGCAGTCAGGGTGACCTGCTATTTGGCTCAAATGCGGTCATGAGTCACAATATTTATTTAAAATCAAGCTCTCTCTTTTATAAGGGAGAGCCTTACTGTTGTATATTGTGGATTCTAATGTATCCTGAACTCGCAGGAGTCAGGTGTGAAATGAATAAGCGGGTTTTAGTTAAGCTAAAGTAACGCTTGCAGGAAAATGTAAAGTCACACTTTTAATTGGTCCCCCACCTGTTACACTTTTACTAAATGTGTGTGATAAATGAATGCCGTGATTTATAAGCAGTTATTTAAGCATCGTCCCAAATATTTTCTATCTGTACAAGATGCTTATTGCTACTCAAATACATAGGCCTATATGGTGTGTGCGTGTGTGTGTGTGTGTGTGTGTGTGTGTGTGTGTGTGTGTGTGTATATATATGCATTTTCTGTATTTTCATTTTGGAATCGATTAAATCCTATCGGAATTATGGATTGGCTGTATGTTAAAAATAATAATAATGCCTTAATTCTAACAGGGAACCTTAAATGAAACAAAACAACAACAACAGCAGACTGAAGTCCAGTGAGCTGCCAGCGCAATGCACGTGTTCAAATGGGGGTGCGCGCGGAGCCTTTAAAGCAGGTGCTCTGATTGGTTCGCACAACGGGCTTACTTGGGTTAATCAGTTAGTGGGATTGAGTCAAATGGTAACGTAATATACTTAATGTCGTTTTTGGCAGCAGTCTATTGGCTGTCGTGCGTGTGTGCGAGTTGACGGAGTGTGTGTGTGCGTGTGCGTGTGTGCGCGCGCGCGCGTGTGTGTGTGTGTGTGTGCGTGTGTGTGTGTTGAGAAGGGGGAGGAGGAGGGGGCTGGCTACGCCTGTGTTTGGATCCGTCGAGGTGGGCAGCAGTTAAACAGGGCAATTACGTGAGAATAGACTTAACGCGAGATGTCATGTCTCTGTACAGTAGCAGCGGGAGTCCATTCGGAGCAAACGAGCCATCACTAACCCCGTTAGCCCCGTGCGCATCAAAAGGGGGCCCATCCCACTGCTATGGGGGCCCCTGGCTATCACTCTCTCATTAGGACCCCTTTCATCCAACATTATAGGGGTTAGGTCCCTAGACAGCAGCGCGTGCAACAGTGTAGGGATTCACAGAGAAATGGAAGATATGGGCTTCAAGTGCTTGCGGGGAAAGTGCAAAGAACACGTTGGCTGTGATACAAGTCTAAATGTCCTATGATGAAATGCGACGACATATGCTTTTCTGCAGCCCGCAATAAACCCATTCCATAATTCGCATTGTTAGTCATCATAGCAGGTCTATAATAAGGCACAGAGATAGTTGACCGTTTCCAGCTGAAAACAGTGACAGCATTCATGTCTCTTCATTCGCGTGCATTGAGATGCTGCGGCTCGTCTATATCCGAATCCGAAAGGAAGAAAAACATTCATTGAATGTGGCTTCACAATACGCAATCAAGACCCCCGAGGCCCGGGCGCTTGACAACTTAATGAGTTCAAGCGACAATCACTTTTACAAGGGACCGGTTCTGTTTGACCAATGCAGGCCGCCCATTTTACTCACGGCCCCAAAGAAACGCAGAACTGCAGCCTAATGACAATGCGCTGGTGGATGTGGACTACATTACGACCTGTTGAGACTCAGCCTACCCTCCATGTTTTGTTTGGGAACCGGGAGAAGGGGAGTGGGGGGGGGCTGCTATTTGCCCCCCTAATGAAATATGTCATTACGAGGAATTCATGTAACACAAAGGGGCGACAGTCAGAAATTGCCCCACTGCTGTTCGGTAATTATATAGTTCTACCCTGGCAGCGGGCCGCGCCGCGTCGAGGCAGGTGGCGGGTCCATCATGCAAATGGTTTGGCGGTATAGCGACATAATTAGCCGCCTCGACCGCTTCAATTAACAATTAACGAACACGCAATTCTATCTCCAACGCCGTATAGTTCCCTCGTAGGCATTCTGGCTCACTTTATTTGGTATTCCGGTGGTTAAATGGCTCATTAAGGCTCGTCGATGTATTTGACTTGATGTATGGGTTTAGCGGCGGACACTGGCTCGATGGATTTATAAATGAATCCTAACGTGTTCGTACGTTTCAAAAGCCCCGATGGAGCCTGACACCTCGGCCTATATTATCGGTCTGGGGCACAAACAGCATTACCACACAAATCGCTGATGTCAGAGTTGACTGGCTGTTCAATGAGAGGCTGTCAGGTGTTGATAGGAAAATGGCAATTTAAAGGAAAATACCGCAGAAAGCGAGAATGAATCGGGCCATATCACAGCCGTAAGCGTGGGTCCCGGACCCCACGCTGCGTCTCAGTCAGGTCCGGGGTGCTGATGGTCTAACCCCAACACTGATCCCCCTGCAGCCGGCCCGGTGAACACTATTCCCCCATTACGGGCCAGTGACGGCCCACCCACCCTCACCATTATGCTCGCTGCCCTCCGACATGACACGGGAACAAAGTAGACATTAAGCGACATTAGAGCCGTTATCTGGTAATGAAGGCAAACACATGCGGTCCGCGGAGCAGCGGGGTGATCAATAGAGGGGCCGGACAAAGCCAATCAGAGGCAAATGCAAATCAATTAGAAACATTGTGTGCTTTGAAACCATCCAGTCTATTTTCATTAATTACTTGTTCATTAAAGGTAATTCGTCTGGGAAACAACAACAGTGTGCGCCTCCCTCGGTCATTTAAAGTCAGACCGGCCCGTGCATTGGCTGGATTCCAGCTCTCTTTAAAGCCACTAATCTGACTTTAAAGTAAAGACTTTTGGGAGCAAGGGGATTTTTTTTAAGTAAGCTGGAACACGTTCTCTCTTCCTCTGCCTATTTGGGGGGAAAGGAAATCTACTGCATTGATTTGTAAATTGAATTGCGAACGGTCATCTGTCTCTTTCAACGGGGTCTCCTTTCAGAACACAGTATTATGTATTCAGAAGCACAGAAAGACAGTTTTGTTTATGATAATCGTTTTCACGGTTTTCCCATCCCCCCTCCTCCTTTAAAGCTATACCCCCTGAACCCCACTTTGACAGTCACGTGTTACGGCGTAACGTTATAGAGCCACGCAGGCAATAGTCCATCCTCTTTTTACACAATCGAAGTTGCTTTTTTACTAAGGCCACACCAGCTCTTGTCGGTTGCTATAGCATTTTCAAGCACCATTCTACTAAATCCCAACCCCCACATCAACCTGCTCGGTGCACTTGTCATAAATTATCTTCAAGTGAAACCGCTATACAGCCACGGTGGACCACGAGGCCGGACAAAGACGTTACAGAAGCAAGCCTCACAGTTTCACGCTTTTTCGACTTTGCTGCCAGCCTCGATTTCAATATTCTCTCTCTCTCTCTCTCTCTCTCTCTCTTTCTCTCTCTCTCTCTCTCTCTCTCTCTCTCTCTCTCTCTCTCTCTCTCTTTCTCTCTCTCTCTCTCTCTCTCTCTCTCTCTCTCTCTCTCTCTCTCTCTCACTCCGTATACAGATATAGAGGGGTCTTTGAGGGCATGTGTACACGGTGCACCCATCAGAAGCTCCAGTTATGTAAGGGCGTTTGGCAGCCCGCGGGAGATGCAGAGGCGAATCCATCTGAAGCATTCTCCCATATCCTACAGACTCAAGTAGGAACATATGTGTCGCGAAGACAAGCGAGGAGAGCTGTGAATTTTGATTAA
This sequence comes from Pollachius pollachius, assembly GCF_949987615.1. Taxonomy (NCBI): domain Eukaryota; kingdom Metazoa; phylum Chordata; class Actinopteri; order Gadiformes; family Gadidae; genus Pollachius; species Pollachius pollachius. Next base: position 888,469 of record NC_136948.1, on the reverse strand, counting down.
TTAACCCCCCCCCCCCCTCCCCCCACACACTCACACCAAAAACATCATCATCAAACCCCATCATCATCACCACGAAAACAGCAAGCATAATTCACTGTGCAGCGCTTTAACGTTTGGTGGCGAACAAGTGGACATTTGAATACGCCTCTTTATTCCATGAGCTTCATCTTAACCAAATCAAATGCAGATTGAAAATAAATTCTCACCTCTTGACTGTTCGAGGCTCGGGGTTTGTAAATCTCCGCCGTCACGTCGCCGCGCCAAAAAATGGAAATAAAACCGTTAGTGGCATATAAATCCTCCACATGATTGTGCGACTGTCATTAAAAAAACGATTAGGCCTACACTATTAAATAACTCTGGATAAACAGCAATATTCGAGTTATTGTTCCTTCGTTTATTGTTGAATCAGTCAGAATTCGTTTCACATTTTGATTGAGCAAATATTTAAAATAACAGGTTAAATCGAGCCGCATGGCACCTCAACATGCAACTGTTTAACAGCCATGAAATTATTATTTTCCAGTGTATTTCGAATAAATCAGTCTTAATCTTTCTTGGAGACATTGTCATCTGCAACTCCAAATCGCCGAGTCCCCAAACCGCCCGGTTTCTTCACCCGTTTTTTTCCTCGCGGTTTCCATCGTACAGGACCGGCGCCTGCTGTGTTTTGGCGGGAAATCAATACGGGGGTGGGGGGGGAGTGTGCACGTGTGTGTGATTGTGTGTGTGTGTGTGTGTGGGGGGGGGGGGGGGGGGGGGGGGGGGGGGGATCTGTTCTAATCATCCGTACATTTACCATCACAATCAACAATCAAAGCCAAAACCTGGGTCTTTATTTGTGGGCCTAAACTGCGCCATTTCCCCACTGTGAAAGGGAGGCTAAATTAGAACTCTTGGTTCCCTGTTAGCAGCTCTTAATAGCCCTGATTTGTGAACTCCTAAATGAGGTTATGTAAATTGATCCTGAATGTAGGCAGGGGCCCCAGGTGCCAGGTGCAACCATCTGAAGGTGCTGGGTGGGGGGTGGGGGGGGGGGGGGGGGGGGGGCCTTCGGAGAATATTTGATGGAGATTTTGCAGTCAAGGTTGATGTTGTGCCGCGGAGGTGCAGCGAGGCAGGCTGCTGTCGAGGAGCTGCGTCACACCGGCTGGCGGGAGAGAGGGAGTTGCGATAAAGTAAATGCTTATTACCACTTTTGTATTTTCCATACTGCTTTTCTGTCAATAAGACCTATAAGCTGCTGAAATACGATTATCTTGTTTATTCTTGATTCATGATTATTATTTTAGTATCTCGTACAATAGCAAATATGTATGTCTCTCTCTGATACATCATTATATAACATTTATTATTCTGTTGTCTGGTTCCTCTGTGTTTGTGTAGCCTGTGTGTGTGTGTGTGTGTGTGTGTGTGTGTCTGTGCGTGTGTGCGCGTGTGTGTGTGTATGTGCGTGTGTGTGCGTGTGTGTGTGTGTGTGTGTAGAATAAATATCAGTTTTTTGTGTATGTGTGTGTGTGCCTATGTGCGTACATGCGTGACTGCATGGCCGTGTGAGCAACCAGACCTCAACACCAGTCGCCAGTCATGTTTGTCCCTCTCACCGTGTTGAGACTGGCGAGGTGACTAACCCTCACACAGGGGTCAGTAACGCAATGGGATTAATGAACGCATTGACTCAGAGTTGAATGTGTTCACCTCTTTCTGTGTGCGCGGGAGACGGATAAAGACGCTAATATTTATAATAGATTTGATTTGATTGGTCCTTGGAGGACCTCGGGGGGGCTGCTTTGAGGTTTTTAAGAAGCAAAGAAAAACACAAAGAAAGACTACAATAGGCCTATGCAGCAAGTCAATAAGTAACATGTAAGTATGCATTGGGGAGGGAGCAATAGTAATTAAATCAGTTCAATCTGTTGGTTCATTACAAAATAGGGTTCATTATAACTATTTCAAACAAAGATTTTTATTTAATTTAGTCTTTTAGCAGATTTTTTATTCCAAAGCAATTTACGGTGATTTCACGTGTCAATAGCAGTATACGGGGTTAGAGCATCTTGCTCAAGGGTGCTCAATTGGGTATCGAACCCAGCACCGCTCCTCTCCTTGGTCAATTCTCCCTGTGTGTGTGTGTGTGTGTGTGTGTGTGTGTGTGTGTGTGTGTGTGTGTGTGTGTGTGTGTGTGTGTGTGTGTGTGTGCGTGCGTGTGCGTCTCTCTCTCTCTCTCTCTAGTGACACTTTGGAGGGAAACGTCCAACCCATGTTATTATATCTAACTCTGTATTCTAACATGGTGTGGAGACCATGGCCGGGCCCCGAGACCTGGTCCTCTTCTGGAGGGCAGTGTAGGTCATCCTCCTCCACTCCACTTCACCTCGGAACCACAAAAAGCGTTCGAACCCGTTCTGTGTCTCATTCCTCGTTGTTATTATCATTTACATGATTGATATTGTACAGCCCCATTCAAAGCGGCCGTGGTGTATCGCTACAGCTGGGTGCCGTCGAGCTGCCGGCGCTCTTAAAGTCTCGGTCTGTTGATATATTCATTTGTTGTTGGTACATAGGTTGTTTTTGTTGCTGAAGTTTTTCTTTTTGACTTTTTATTGAATTTATTTACAACACCATTGTTGAATCAAATGTCTGACAAAATCGAAACACATGGGGGCCTATCTGCACGCATCGCGCTCAAATCAAATGAACACCTTTTAGAAAAAAAAAAAAGATCTCATGCCAAGTGTCTCGCTGTGTGGGAACATACAGCAAACAGTCCGTATGTCAAACCATGTCAAGTGTTAAAGCTCCCTTCCTGTCTCGGTAGGAACTAAATATCACCCCAGAAATTAATTCAACTGAAAGACTTGTCTCCGAAACCCCTTCCTAAAATGATTAACCCCTCCACCCATTATGTT
>NC_136948.1:875152-885360 GCF_949987615.1 Pollachius pollachius | reverse complement strand
AACGTGTATGCATGTTTAGCACACACGCACACACACACGCACACGCACGCACACACACACACACACACACACACACACATATATAAACGCAAGTGCATGCCAGCACTGCAGGCAGCGGCGTACGGCGTGCCGCCCCCCACAGCCCCGTGTCCATCAGGGCCTGCCACTTTATTATTCATCCCTCAGACGTCAGCTCTGACCTGAGGGACCCCCCAAACCCACAACACCCTCACCGTGACAACCAGCGCCACCAATCACACGCAACCACCCCAGCACTCTTCTGGCCCCCATTAGCCTCCCAGACACCACCTCCATGCATCACACCCCGTTTAAAGGATGTGTTGTCTTACAATGAGGCCTGACCGGTTGTGCTTTGGTCATAGTATCGCTCAGTCCTGTTGAGCGAGAGCATTCCACAAATGTCACAAAATGTAAGCAACGACGCAATGGGATTTTGCAACTAGATTAAGTTTATATTCATGTTAGGCTCATGAGACAATACAAATATATAACCATAATGGATAAACCATTATGCAATGCAACCAATTGGATAAACTCTCCTTGGAAACACAGTCACGAAATCGGTCATTCATAAAATGCTGACACAATAAACGCAGATAATTTTTTGAACTTTCGGGAACAGCTTATATAATAAAGCAAAATATTCCTGATATCCTCTATTATTCATTAGCCTTTAATAAAACACACATGAAGTCAATGAAAAAAGTACAGCTTGCATTTCAATTAATTCACCGTCATTCCACCGACAGAACCTCCAGCGGCCGCAACTTCAGCCGCTGGCCGGATCCTAGAGGACCACGATGAAATGGCCCCCTCCTTGAAGCACCTCCTCCTCCACCTCCTCCACCTCCTCCTCCTGGACACACCACCTCCTCCACCTCCTCCTCCACCTCCTCCACCTCCTCCTCCACCTCCTCCACCTCCTCCTCCTGGACACACCACCTCCTCCACCTCCTCCTCCACCTCCTCCACCTCCTCCTCCACCTCCTCCACCTTCTCCACCTCCTCCTCCACCTCCTCCTCCTCCCCTCCCCCTCCTCCGGGAGACACCAGCCCCTCCCCCTCCTCCACCTCCTCCACCTCCTCCATCCGGTGTGCTGTTGAGCGATGGCCTCTTTCAGCACTTCTCCAAAATGGCGTCTGAGTCGTACGCTGAAGGCTGAATGGATCTCCCGGAGCAAAGCGCATTGTGCAGTAATGGACCCGGTCTTAATGCAGTCCTCCAGAAGGCTGGTCAGATACCCCGTGTACCGCACACGCACACATATACATCATATACATATTCAATAGGCACAAACACACACACACACATATATATCTTTATATATATATATATATAGAGAGAGAGAGAGAGAGAGAGAGAGAGAGAGAGAGGGATTCTATTGTGGTGACTAGGATAATTGAATGTCGTTAACATGACATTCATTAACATTTCAGTTCCATGTACTGAAGAGGATAAGTGCAACATCACAGCAGAGAGGGGAGTAGGAAAACTCATAGAGCAATATTTTTTGTACTTAGGAGGGTTTTAAGTAGAAAAGATTGTATTGATTTTGAGCCATCACGACCATACAAGTCTTCTTTTTTTTTATAATTTCCTTTAACTATCATAATAGTTCAAGATGGAGGACTCTGCTATAGAATCTAATTTAATTTTTTATTTGATAATTTTATTGAAAACAAACAATATATGGTGAGAACCATGCCGTGAGACTTGGTTTTCTATTGAAAATGCTTGTCTTATATCTTTGTATATTATAGGTCTATATTTGATGTATGCTTTTAGATCTTGCTGTTCATGATTTAAAAAAGGTATTATTTGCGTGAGAGGAACAAGAGCAAAACACAACACTTCAAAGTTATCAAAATAAAGTTCATTCTTTATTATGAGTACTTCCTCGCTCCTGATATACATCTGCTTTAAACTAGTAGAAGAGCTCCGCATGCATCTCTAAGGGGACGAAGGCGTCACCATCAGAACCGACACACAGCGCCCTCTGCTGGCGACATACGGCAAAGCAGGCTTCAGCATAACAAAGTAGGTCTAGACTTCTTTTTTTTTTACACATGAAAAAAAACACGTTTTGCAAGTGTTGAGAGAACATATACATAGGTGAAGAACATACATACAAAGGGAATTCGTTTATTGTTAATTAACATAAAAACTTTATTCAGACTTGTGACAAACGTATACCTTTTCTATAAAGAATTAAAAAACCTTTAAGCCCTTAACCTCCTCTTAAAATATTGAATAAATGTTTCTTCCCCAATATAAGCCGATATTGAACACTGAACAAACAATCACAAAAATGCTCAAATGTCAAAACTATCCTGACACATAACAGAGTTGATTCAACTCCGTTCTGCAACCTTCCACCAAAACCCACATCCTCATGGACATATAAAACAAACCCACAATGAGCAAATATAGATTCAATTTACACTCTTATCTTTAAAATAAACTATTCCGTAGCGAATGTTGCCCCCATGCCAAGCCTTCAAGTTATTTTTTTCAGTCATAAAAAATAAAGTAAAAACAGCAAGATCGATAGACATTACAGTATTTACATTTTACTCCATCTGACAGACTGAAGACAAATACATCTTAATTTGAATCCAAATATACAAGTATCACCAAGCAAGGATCGCTTCAGTGTGAACCTTACTTTTCCACGCCATTTTACACTTCTATTTAACTCCACTATACATTAAGATCATGGCGGAAAGGCGCTGAACCATCGCGCCCATGAATCCGCTCCGTCAATTCTAATGAAACATCGCCCTCTACTGGCACAATTAAGTAACGTCCTTGTTGCAGTAGCTTTCATATAACATTTCAGTGAAAAACAATATATTGGACAAGTAATACTTTATAGCATTGAAGCTTTGGAGTCTGAAACCATATGAAATCAGATTACATGCATCAGTCCAGTCGCAACAAGATGTGGGTATGTTGGTTTAATACATTGTCTCCAATGTAAACAGATAAAACACAAACACACGTCTACAGGCGGGCCAAACCGCCATTCAGGTGAAGCATGACAAATCAAAATGGATTACTGATATAAAATCCCTTTTGTAGAATGAAATTATTGATTGAAGACCTGAATGAGGATGATCACAGTTGTGTGCTGCCTGCTGTGAGTCAAAGTATTCCCGGTCATCGTTGTGATTCAACAGAAGAAAAATAAAGACTCGAAATATCCCCCCAAATGTAAAAGATATGGATGGTATTTAGTCAACCGGAAAAAAACAACATAATGGCACATAATGGAAACAGTAAAGTGAAACATAAAAGTGCAAAATTGTGCCCTTATTCTTGATTGCATGTTTATAAAACTGTGTAATAAAAATCAAACAAAAAAAAATAACTTGAAGAGGGATTCGATGCTACAATCGTCCAAAAAGCGCTCAGTAAAGTAGGATGCATGGGAGGGGGGGGGGGGGGAGATAAAATATTGAATGCAATGGACCCATGCATAGGGGTTATATGACCAATCAACAAGGACCCCAACAGTTTGGCATTGATGGCCGCGTCACAGCGAATATATTTAATTCATTATTAATTAGCCCCTAGACTAAAAGAACACATCTGGAGCTAAAGAATGCAGAGCAACAAAAGAGGGTAAACCCATCACCGGAGGAAGTGAAAAAGAGAACGCCAGACATATTATAAGACCGACACTCATTCGGAACGACGTCGGTCGGAAGTTTGGAAGTGAACATTCAAACATAAATGTTTGAAGATAGACATAAATCCGTAAGGATTCTTGTGCTGAAAACAAAAGACAAACGTTGCTTTGAGAGTAAATTACTTTTTGGCATCTCGTAATGGGAAATATTCTCAGTTTTCAATTGCATATTAAAGCACCTGGAGCCAACATCAGCTTATCCACTGAGCTCCATGACTCCACCAAAGGCCCCTTCATCATTGGGCACCGACTGGACCAATCGCAGACCAAGCAAGGAGCGCTTCGACCAATCATCCCCCTGACTCTAGGCAGGGCAGAGCCGACATCAAACCAGTGGACCCTAGCACGTGAAACCCCAACCCCAGTTTGCATTAATACATAACAACCACAGTAGTAGTAGGTAGGTAGGTGGAGGTCCATTAGTCGAGAGTTGGATGTTAGATAATCCCTACTGCACCCACGACTACTGGTGCGCCTCGTGAAAACACAGGAAAACCACCCGGAACCGGCATTCCTCCCACAAAACATCTTCTGACGACATCTAAAACCAGGAACCCACAGAGATCACTGAAGAGAAACTGTACACATGAAGACCAGGTGTGTGTGTGTGTGTGTGTGTGTGTGTGTGTGTGTGTGTGTGTGTGTGTGTGTACACTAGGGTTGCAAAGGGGTGGAACATTTCCGGTAAATTCCTGGAAACTTTCCGGTATATTACCATGGGAAGTTAAGCTTGGGAATCTTGGAAATATTAAAAAGCTGAAAATTAACTAGGAATTTAGTCTAACTTCATCATATCCAAGCATTAATATATATATTTGTTTTAAGTAGACACGCCCTGGAAAATAACACTATAAAAAAACTATTAAAAGACTACAAAAACTTGAAAAACATAATTCTAGCAGATTTATTTGTTAACTTCCAATTATTTTATTCTTTCATTGAAGAACAAAAACATGAATTTTGAGATAAATATGCTCCGGGCCCAAAGGTGTGGTCCAGGGTTCTAGGAGTCATCAGTGCACGTGTGATGGAGGAACACAGTGCATGTAGGGGGCGTGGTCTCAGTAGCCCTGCAGTTAGCAGTGGGCTAGCGTGATTGAGGAATAGCATAGGTATTCAAGTTTACTTGCATGAAATCTGGTTGTGTTAGTCAAGATTATGCTAAAATATATAACTATACCCCAACTATATTTAATTCCCCTGTTAAGAGCCAACCTTCAATTTTGGAAATTCACGGTTTATTCCCATACATCCCCATAAATTCCCGTTGATTCCCATGGAAAGTTACCATCTTTGGAAATTCCCGGAATTTTGCAACCCTAGTGTACACAACATTGTAGTCCCTTCTCGTTCTTGGAGCGAGGTGGAGGGAGAGGAGGGGGGCTTCCAGAAGAGTCTCCCAAGGGGAGGGGCTGGATATAGGCCGCCCCCCCCTGCTCTATTTATAACACGAACACAAAGCAGGAGACTAACGAGACCGCGGCGGGACCCCGATCCACGACAGCCTCTCCTTCACCCAGAGCTCCCTGCTGTGACCACGAGGCTGTGGGGGGGGGGTCTGCTGGGGGGTGTTGTGTTGTGTTGGTCTGCTGGGGGGTGTTGTGTTGTGTTGGTCTGCTGGGGGGGTGTTGTGTTGTGTTGGTCTGCTGGGGGGGAGTTGTGTTGTGTTGGTCTGCTGGGGGGGAGTTGTGTTGTGTTGGTCTGCTGGGGGGAGTTGTGTTGTGTTGGTCTGCTGGGGGGGTGTTGTGCTGTGTTGGTCTGCTGGGGTTGTGTTGGTCTGCTGGGGGGTGTTGTGTTGTGTTGGTCTGCTGGGGGGGAGTTGTGTTGTGTTGGTCTGCTGGGGGGGAGTTGTGTTGTGTTGGTCTGCTGGGGGGAGTTGTGTTGTGTTGGTCTGCTGGGGGGGTGTTGTGCTGTGTTGGTCTGCTGGGGTTGTGTTGGTCTGCTGGGGGGTGTTGTGTTGTGTTGGTCTGCTGGGGGGGTGTTGTGCTGTGTTGGTCTGCTGGGGTTGTGTTGGTCTGCTGGGGTGTGTTGTGTTGTGTTGGCCTGCTGGGGGTGTGAAGCAGTGTGTTGGTCTGCCTATAGGGTTGTGTTGTGTTGTGTTATTAATGGCGCACCACGGGGGCGTTACGACGACATGCGGTACTTCATGCCGTCTCAGATCCTCCACTTGAGAGACATCTTTGTCAGACGTGTTTTTTTTGGTTGCTTTTCTTGCAATGATAATGGAGTTAGGAACAGGGTGAACAAAATGCATAGTTAGCCAAGTTTAACGTCAACCAACACCTTAAAACATGGATATCAGGGAGGAAGAATACTTTAGCTCACGCAAGACAAGAAACAGAACTGCTCCTATTGACCCCAGGCCTCTTCACAAGTTCAAAACGTCAACATCTCTCGAGTCGGGATCGGTAGAGAACAAAACTCTATAAAAAAACGAAGAAAAAAGCACAACAAATATTTTGCATATCTGCATGCAGGGAACCTCTCATGCAGCCTCCAGAGGCTACCGCGGGTGTTCTCCTTCTACGCTTTGGTCTCCTCATGTTGAGGGCGTCGAGGTGGAAGAAGGTGAAGAAGTGCGTTTCAATGCCCACAGTATTCCGAAGTAAAGGGTCTGTGTTCCGATAGGGAGCTCAAGATTCACATGACGCCACATGCACGGCCACACTCACATCGGCCAATCTACACATCACTCTGCTGCAAGGAAGAGTTAGCAAAAAATAGAAGTACACTCTTAAACCCGACCGACAATGTAACGGAAAAAGGCATAGAAAGGGCTTTAGTGTCCAGGCTAACGTTAGTCTTTAGCGTCCAGGCTAAGGTTAGCCTTTAGCATCCAGGCTAAGGTTAGCCTTCAGCGTCCAGACTAACGGTAGCCTTTAACATCCAGACCACATTAGCCTTTCCAGTGGGATTATGTCAGGTATTTTGACGGTCCACACCTCCATGACCCCAGAACACCTCCATGACCCCAGAACACCTCCATGACCCCAGAACACCACCACGACCCCAGAACACCTCCAAGACCCCAGAACACCTCCACGACCCCAGAGTTAAGGAACATTCATCATGAGAAAAGTCAGAGCACGGTTTGGTTGGAAAAAACATTAGAAGATTGTGTAGAAGGTCCCAGGTCAAATAAAGACATGGTAGGAGTCATTCATCCAGATCAGGGTGGACGTGTTACCTCATGTATCCACGGACGTGTTACCTCATGTATCCATAATACATGAACGGAGTCACTGTCAGTCGCAGGTCAGTCTGCAGCACTACAGACCAACTCTGGGTCAGAATGGGCGTTACGGAGACCTCAGGCAGTGATATACTGGGGAGTCTGGTTTGGGGAAATTAGTTTTCTTACATCTGCTTTAATTTGATATCCTCATGATGTTGTCAAGTTGTGACGATATATTTATCTATATAAAATATTCTTGACAGAGCGCCTTCCCCTATCACATGCTGAACACTAAGGGTTACCTAATGCAGTATATTATATATGTCAGTTCTCCATAAACACATCTTATTTGTTTTGCCGTTCATCCCATTCCTTGGCTTTTCTTGAACCACAGGAAGATTTTGTTTAGTTTTTTGCTAAACTTCAGTCTGGCCGGTCCCACAAATCACCTCGCAATAAAAGATCCAATAGAAAATCCTGACCAATGACGCGTCCCTAGACGACCAATCACTGGTCCTCTGATCCGCGTAGGAAAGGTCCTCTGCATACAGCGGGGTCACCTACTGAAACAGGGTTTTTTGCTACTGGTTTTGGAAATCGGACGAATCGATGCGGTTGCCATGCTATTGCTAACAATGTAGGCTAACAAGCAGACATGCAAACATTTAGAAGAAGTCCTCAAATCATGACATCGGTCTAGCCAAACTTAGGCTAGCTAAATATCAGGTTATTTAAATTTAGACTAGCTAAACATGAGGAAAGCTATAGGCTAGCCAACATGAGGCTATCTAAATGCTAGCCGACATTAGGCTAGCTAAACATGAGGACAGCTATAGGCTAGCCAACATGAGGCTATCTAAATGCTAGCCGACATTAGGCTAGCTAAACATGAGGATAGCTAAAGGCTAGCCAACAATACGCTAGCTAAACATGAGGCTAGGTAAAGGCTAGATAAAGGCTAGCCAACATTAGGCTAGCTAGATGGAGCTATTCCTTCAGGGCGCTTTCCTCTGGGGAAGCGTCGGTTGTTGTAAGCGAGGCCGTGGGTTCAGGAAGCTCTGGTTGCTGCGTTGCCAATCCCTCATCTTCCCAAACAGGACTCAGATTTTAACCTCTTTTCCATTCATTTGGAATATCAAAATATCACGTTTAACCAATGTTCAATGGAGTCTTTGATTGTTGTTGACCTGTGAAGGACGTCAGAATGAGCCATCGCTGGACGTCACAGGGGAAGATATTTGGACCAGAGAATGAACAGAAAGTACAGCCTCAACACGCACAAGATCAAATAAAAAAGAAAAGTAAAAAAAGATCCACGAATAAGTTAACATAAGAGCAAATAATAAATTATATTTCAGTCTACAAATTCACACATAAATACCGCTGGGCAGGGCCGTGTTGGTGGAGTGGACCCATGATGCATCAGGGGGGCTGGGCGCCCCGGTCCAAACGGCCCCAGACCCCCCCGACCAATCAGAGGACCACTTCCTCATTCGCTCGACTAATCCTCAAGGTTTTCCCGCTCCGACGATCGGAGACGGTCTGCGTGTTCAGTCAGGAACATGGAGGGTATTGCTAGTGGTGTTGGACCGCAGGGGGGGGGGGGGGGGGGGCGGGGGGCGTGGCCATAGGGGCGTGGCCATAGGGGCGTGGCCATAGGGGCGTGTCCATCGGCCGCCAGTCAGTGGCGGGCGGGAAAGGAAGGACGTTACCGGGTTTTAATCCACTGTGGACCCTTCAGTCACGGCTCTGAGGACTCCCCCCCTCCCCCCCCTCTCTCCCCCCCCCCTCCCCCCCCTCCCCCCCCCCTCCCTCCCCCTCACTGGGCCTCAGAGAAGTGGAAGGCTGGAGGTGGAGGCCGGAGAGGCAGCTCCTCCCTCTCTGTCCCCGGGGAGAGCGCTGTGTCAAAGGGGGTGTTGGGGGGCGGGGTGGGGGCAGCCGGGGGCACGGCGGGGGAAGAGGTGCAGGCCAGCTCCCCCTCGGCCCGGCCCTTCTCCTGGGAGGAGGAGGAGGAGGAGGAGGAGGAGCCCTCGGCCCGGCCCTTCTCCTGGGAGGAGGAGGAGGAGGAGTGGGTGCTCTCACTGGAGCTGCTCCGTGTCTCTGTGCTGGTGCTCGACTTCTTCATCTTGCGGCGTTTGGCGAGCGGTGCCTTGTCCACCGTCTGCAGCCGGAAGCCCTCCCGCTTGCACTTGTTGAACGCCTGCGGGGGGGGGGGGGGGGTGGACAGCCACACCGATTCAAACCCAAGCCCCATGGAGTTTGAAACCTAACCCTGACCCTAACCCTCTAACCCTGACCCTAACACCGTCCCTAACCCTCTAACCCTGACCCTAACCCTCTAACCCTGACCCTAACACCGTCCCTAACCCTCTAACCCTGACCCTAACCCTCTAACCCTGACCCTAACACCGTCCCTAACCCTCTAACCCTGACCCTAACACCGTCCCTAACCCTCTAACCCTAACCCTAACACCGTCCCTAACCCTCTAACCCTGACCCTAACCCTCTAACCCTGACCCTAACACCGTCCCTAACCCTCTAACCCTGACCCTAACACCGTCCCTAACCCTCTAACCCTAACCCTAACACCGTCCCTAACCCTCTAACCCTGACCCTAACCCTAACACCGTCCCTAACCCTCTAACCCTGACCCTAACACCGTCCCTAACCCTCTAACCCTGACCCTAACACCGTCCCTAACCCTCTAACCTTAACCCTAACAACGTCCCTAACCCTAACCCTCTAACCCTGACCCTAACACCGTCCCTAACCCTCTAACCCTAACCCTAACACTGTCCCTAACCCTAACCCCAGCCTTAAACATCTCCTGACTGACTTTTTTCAGGGGCATGATGGCGTCATGGCCACGACATCCTACCTCTGCATGCATGAGCCAGTCCCTAACCCCTAAGCCTGCTCACGAAATGATAATCGCTCAAAAAAAAAAAAAGTTTCTTCTAAATTATGAAATAGTTATCATTAACAGTAGATCTACATTTACAGGACACAGTCAATTGTTGCCTTGTTTAAAACACTTTTTAACGATATTTGTAATTCCTAAAGGGAACACATCACCCCCCCCGCCCCGGTCCAGGTAACCCCCACTCACGTTGAAGGTGGCCTTGACGTAGGTGTGCACGGAGGCGGTGGAGGAGCCCAGGATGTCGGGGGTCATCAGCGGGTTGGAGGACAGCTGGCTGTCGTCCTGGAGCCAGGCGTTGTAGCGCAGCCCGCACATCTTGATCCTCTTGTTGGGGTCCACAGTCAGGAGCTCTGAGGGCCACAGCACGGAGTTAGCCACTGCTGTTAGCCTCTGCTGC
>NC_136948.1:732652-867652 GCF_949987615.1 Pollachius pollachius | reverse complement strand
TACAATGACTGAGTATGTTCCTTTTTTTTTTGGAATGGAAATAAATCGATTTCAAAAAAATTCTGAATCGAAATTGAATCGAGAACAAATAAATTGCAGTGCATTGATGAATCGATATTTTCACCCAGCCCTAATGCTTACGGTGTCATTATTATTAACTGCTGCTTGGTGGACAAGTCTATCTAAAGGGGTACTGCGTACGTTCTTAACCCTTGGTCAGTTCAGCTAACAGGACGAGGCTTTCTCCCCAGTCTGGCTTTGTAATTACATGGAAACAAGATGGAGGATCACAGGAAGTTCTGCCCCAATGAGAAGATCCATGAGGGGGAATGATCTAATATGACATCACACACCCCGTTTTTACAACAAATAAAAAGGAGATCTAGACGGTTTTAAGTTGTCATAGTAAGGCAGTAATGCTTATTCTCAGCCCTTCGTCCCAGCCCAATGCGTTTGGGCCTGTGATGCTCGTTAAGGGGTCACACAGCGCTAACGACAGAGCACTAGGGGGGTACCTCTTGCTGACGATCTTGACGGCGTAGTGCTGGCCCGTCTTCTTGTGCGTGCAGCCCCTACAGATGGAGAAGCTGCCCTCCCCCAGCGCGTTCTCCTTCAGGTCCATCTCGTAGCTCATGTAGAAGGGAGAGTCCTGCACACACAAGGCTACGGTTAGAGAGAACCAATACTGCCCCCCCACACCAACCCTAGTGTGTAGCGCTTGGATTGGGATTGGAAGTAACTTCATGTAAATATTTGAGGAACGAATGCACACAGAGCTCCGACAAAGTAGTTTCTTATCTTAAAACACTTGAATAAGATGGATCCGAGTTTACCCTACTGGGCCATGCATGGTTTCACCAGAATGTTAGCAAGGGCCAAACAACAACAAACACAAAACTCAAAAAAATACAGTACAGCAATGCACAAAAGTCCAATCACCGACGAGGAACGTCAAGTGGTGGTCGCATACAAACCAAACTCTAACCAGTGCCAGAATAGAGGACGGAAACTTATTTTGAACAGGAATTGACTCAATAGATCCTCTGGGGCTCATACTGATTACACCCCAGAGTCACAACAAAAAGGGAAACTATGGGAACATATTCTCTTTAAGAGAAACACACAGTGTGAGTGAGTGAGTGAGTGAGTGAGTGAGTGAGTGAACGAGTGAGTGAGTGAGTGAGTGGAGTGAGCAGTGAGGGAGTGAGAGAGTGAGTAGTGAGGGAGTGAGTGAGTAGTGAGGGAGTGAGTGAGTGAGTGAGTGAGTGAGTGAGTGAGTGAGTGAGTGAGTAGTGAGGGAGTGAGTGAGTGAACGAGTGAGTGAGTGAGCGAGCGAGCGAGCGAGCGAGCGAGTGAGTGAGTGAGTGAACGAGTGAGTGAGTGAGTGAGTGAGTGAGTGAGTGAGTGAACAAGGGAGCGAGTAAGTGAGTGAATGAGTGAGTGAGTGAGTGAGTGAATAAGGGAGTCAGTGAGTGAGTGATTGAGTGAGTGAGATAGTGAGTGAGTGAGTTAGTGAGTGAGTGAGATAGTGAGTGAGTGAGTGAACGAGTGAGTGAACGAATGAGTGAGTGAGTGAGTGAGTGAGTGAGTGAACAAGTGAGTGAACAAGTGAGTGAGTGAGTGAGTGAACGAGTGAGTGAACGAGTGAGTGAGTGAGTGAGTGAGTGAGTGAGTGAACAAGGGAGCGAGTAAGTGAGTGAGTGAGTGAGATAGTGAGTGAGATAGTGAGTGAATGAGTGAGTGAGTGAGTGAGAGAGCAGGTGAGTGAGTGAGCGAGTGAGTGAGTGAGTGAGTGAGTGAGTGAGTGAGTGAGTGAGTGAGTGAGTGAGTGAGTGAGTGAGTGAGTGAGTGAGTGAGCGAGCGAGCGAGCGAGCGAGCGAGCGAGCGAGTGAGTGAGTGAGTGAGTGAATAAGGGAGTTAGTGAGTGAGTGAGTGAGTGAGTGAGTGAGTGAGTGAGTGAGTGAGTGAGTGAGTGAGTGAGTGAGCGAGCGAGCGAGCGAGTGAGTGAGTGAGTGAATAAGGGAGTTAGTGAGTGAGTGAGTGAGTGAGAGAGCAGGTGAGTGAGTGAGCGAGTGAGTCACCTTCATCATGGCGCTGCGGGCCACGGCGGCGGCGCCCGGCCTCTCTGAGGCGCCGGCCAGCGGGAGGGTGTCGTCCATCACGGCATTCCTCTTGAACAAGATGGAGGGCGCCATGAAGGAGTATCCCTGCGCCCACAACACACAGAGGGGGAGCGGGGGGAGTGTTTACATGAACCGTCAGGACTCAGAGAGATGTACATTACACACACACATGCAATGGTTAACAAGTGTGAGGGAGGAAAGTGTGTGTGTGTGTGGGGGGGGGGGGGGAAGCTAGAAAATGTTAAACAGGAAACCTCTAGTAACAGAAAAAGGGTTATTTAGGCTCAACATCCTTCCTGTTATGTTTTCTTAAGAATAAATAGAGGCGTTGATTGTACAGGCACTTTGCTAGGCTGTGTTCCGTGTACATACGCTGTATGTTCAAATATATTTGAAAAGTATCTCCAGCCGAGGGTTTATATACGTTGTGTGCATAACTGTCTCGTATGGCGCTCAGATACTCTGCTAACCATGAGGTCAACACCGGCCCATCTGCGCCCATTGTCAGGGCCGCACGCCGCCTGCTTGACTTCCAACTGTGCGAAGCCCAGAGCTCTAAAACGGGCACTAATCCCTCCCTCTCCCACCCCCCTCCATGCACCCAGCCTCCTCCTTTCACTCAGACACACACACAGCTGTGTGGGGAGAGGCGGCAGCCGTGGAATGGACGGAAGGATGGAGGGCTTGAATGCACGAGTTGCCCCCAAAATTACCGGCCTTGAATATTTGATTGCTCTGATGTGAAATTACACCTCGGTTCTCTTAATGCAACTCTAGTGTTGTTTTGTGAAGGGCTGCAGCAGGGGGTGGGGGGGGGGGGGGGAGGGGGGGGGAGGAGGAGGAGGAGGAGGAGGAGGAGGAGGAGGAGGCACGGCCGTGCGCTCTATGTAAAAGTTGGGATCGTTGCCGTCATCTCAGAGAGAGATTGCTAAGGCGGGCAAATTATAAAGCCAACTAAATCCCAGACTGGGTTTGTGAATGGCAGCTGAGAGGAGGGGGAAGAGAAAAAAAAGGGCGCGATGAAGTTGGCAATCAAAGAGCGAGGGCGTCACTGAGACAGGCATGGTGATCTCCCCAAGTGTAACCTTTTATTCCCCCAGAGAAGACTCCTTAATGGAGCCATTGATCGGCGAGGGCTTGAGGATCCAGTAGGCAATCAGCGGTACAGCAGACAGCCATCAGCTGGTATGGTGTTGTGGGCCACACCGCAGTTCAAAGCTACATCAAAAATAGTCCTTCACATCTGTTACCTCAATCAGAGGCGCATATGGCAGTAATTACAAGACTTGGATAAAAGCCCCTCTTTCAGTCGATTTAAATAGCGATGCACACACACGGCCTCGTGTTGACTTACAGCAGACGCTGGAGCTCTGTTCACCAACTTCACTTGAGAACTTCAATGGCTGTGAGAAGTATTTCAAACCCCAGTTACGGAGCTGGCGCGACGCCTAATGTCAGCTTTTACTTCAGCCAATACTTTACACTACTTGCGACGCTAAAGCTCACAGAGTTCTAACTAAAGTACCCGTGCCGCTGAATTCACCCCAATGGAACACAAGCAAGGGCCCAAGAGGCAACAAGATGTGGAGAGGCCCCACAGTGTTCCATAGGCTGAGCAGTCGGGCCCTAAGTGAAATTATTTTTAAGTGCTGGATATTAACTGTACTTATGCATCGGAAGAAAAGATATTTCTTCAACATCATGACCTCATACTTTAAAGCAAAGATCAAAAAGACCCGCGATTCTTCAATCTAGTTGGGATGGCTGAAAGCAATACGCCTCGGGTTGGTTATGACATAGGAGCGGTTAGTTAGTGACCTGGTTATTGATAGAATGAAACAGATAACAGCCTTTCAACATGAGGAGTACACAATTGTACATCTTTTGATAAAGAGGGTTTAAGTGGAAAGTCCTCCCCCGTTCATGCAGGTCTCCGTATGAGGATGAGTGTGTGAAGCAGAAAGTGAGAGCCCACCTGGAAGATGCGGTCACAGTTCTGGGGCAGGGCCGCAGGGGAGTAGGTGGGGTCCATCTCTGTGAACTCCTCCGCAAAGTTGCTGACATCCAGTTCGTCCCGGATCACCGGTTTGAAGGGGGCGGGTACCTCCTTGGCGGCCAGCTCCTTCCAGTTGATCTTCTACAAAGGGAGAGGAGAAGATGCACAACATAGGGTAATGTTTGGGTTGTTTGTCCCCCACCTGCTTATTAAGGTCCCCTGCTGTATCTGTTCACTGTATGAAAACACTTTAAAAAAAAGCGGTTAAAAGCGTCCACTAAACGACTAAATAGATATATATTTTTTTTATATATATATATATATATATATATATATAAGAGGGCGTCTACTACATACCATCCTTTCTTTGCATTGTTTTTCAGGAAACTAATATTACACCTCACCTCACAGAGTTGTTTGTGGACTAGGGATGTCTGTTTGAAGCCACACTGTGGGTTCAACCTTCAGACACTCCCTGGTCATAGAGGGAGGCAGGGACTGAAGTACACTCCCTGGTCATAGAGGGAGGCAGGGACTGAAGTACACTCCCTGGTCATAGAGGGAGGCAGGGACTGAAGTACACTCCCTGGTCATAGAGGGAGGCAGGGACTGAAGTACACTCCCTGGTCATAGAGGGAGGCAGGGACTGAAGTACACTCCCTGGTCATAGAGGGAGGCAGGGACTGAAGTACACTCCCTGGTCATAGAGGGAGGGAGGGACTGAAGTACACTCCCTGGTCATAGAGGGAGGCAGGGACTGAAGTACACTCCCTGGTCATAGAGGGAGGGAGGGACTGAAGTACACTCCCTGGTCATAGAGGGAGGCAGGGACTGAAGTACACTCCCTGGTCATAGAGGGAGGGAGGGACTGAAGTACACTCCCTGGTCATAGAGGGAGGGAGGGACTGAAGCACCCTCAGTGGACATTGGAGCGGCGGTGAAGGGCCAACCTGGTAGAAGGGGTGGCCCCTGATGTTCTCTGCTGATCCGGGCCCTGAGCCCAGTCTCCTCTTCGGGTCCCGGTTGAGCAGCCTCTGAATGAGGTCTTTGGCCAGCGGCCCCATGTCTCTGGGGAAGGGAGGGTCCTTCTTCATAATCCTCCTGGAGGGGGGGGTTCAAACCAAAGGAAGTGAGGCATAGGTTCTGAATGAACACCTGAGGAGCAATTGGTGAAACTAAATTCAGCCTTTAATATTCAAACTATTTCTCGGCCAATGGAGTCTTCCACTGACACAATCCAAACCGACACTGCGACCGAGGGCAAATAGGGGAGGGTTTAGTTTGAGACGGGGAGGGGGTCTTACTTGGCGATGTCTGTGTGGGAGTTCTCGTCTCCGTCTACAGTAAAGGGTGAGCCCCCGGTCAGGAGCTCGTACATCAAGACCCCCAGGCTCCACCAGTCCACGGCCTGGAACAGAGACAAGGCGCCCATACAACACTCACTCCCTTGCAGGCATTCCACTCTCGCTCGCTCTCTGCCCAAGAATGTTTTGAATCCTCATAAAAAGGAGACGGATGAGAATGCAGCGTAGCAACTTTAAATTCTGCACAAAGGAGCGAGTGCGTAGAGATGGTCTTACCTTGTCGTGGCCGGACGCTCCTCCTTCTACGATCTCTGGAGCCATGTACTCAATGGTTCCACACACTGAGAATGCCCTCTCCACCTCACAAATTAAAGAAAAAAGAAAAAGTACTGAATATGCAAAATGTACCTTGATATGGGATTTTCCGGTTTAATTGAATAACCATAATGTCAAATTTATACATCTGTTCAGTCCCACTGACCTGATCAAATTCTTTACTGAGGCCAAAATCTGTGAGTACAATGTGACCGGTCGAGTCCAGTAGAATATTTTCAAGTTTCAGGTCCCGGTAGACAATTCCCAGCTGGAAAAGAAGAGCTCCAAACCTCAGGGGAATCATCTCCATCTAACTATAGACATACATGCAGCCTTTATGCCTGGAGGACTCCGTGAATGTAGGATGCGGCAACAGAAATAGCCACCATTACTCCCATAGATCTGAATCATCCCCAAATTAATCGACTCTCTTAAAACACATTTTTTTAAGCAACCTAATTTCCGCCTATTTTTAAACCCGCATATCATGATAGCCTAAGCGCCCGTCTTCCTAATGGAGCCATGCGAGCCACCACCTATCATTATGTTTCTATGGATTCCTAATTGCAGCTGTGGTGAGGACCCGAGGAGACGCACCTTGTGCAGATGCTCCAGAGCCAGGACGATCTCCCCGCTGTAGAGTGCCACCTCCTGCTCCTTGAAACGGACCCTCTGCACCAGGTGGGTGAAGAGCTCCCCCCCGTTCACATAATCTGGAAGGAGACGTGATGAAGGGGGGCATTCGCTCATCTATTTTAAATATCACCAGTCATCGTTGCCCCACTAGGATTTACATACAGACAGGTCTGTACTGTCTATGAATTCCTTCTTGTAAAGCGTCTTTGAGTACCAAGAAAAGCGCTGTAAAAGACCAATCTATTACTACTTTTAATATTATTATTGACGTGCCAAAAAGGTTCGCAAAATCTGCGACTCATTCATTGCAGGTATGACCTGTATATACATATTTCTTTTTTTTTTAATTTTTTTTTTTATTTAACCTTTATTTAACCAGGTGAAGTCTCATTGAGATTAAAAATCTCTTTTACAAGAGAGTCCTGGCCAAGACAGGCAGCAGCACAGTTCCACAGTTACAGACAATCATTGGAAAACAACAGAGAACGTATAGAGTCACAGTCAGAACATCATCAAACAAAGCATATACAGACAGAAGAGCCAGCTTCAACATCATTAAGAAAGGATTTAAACCTGTTTAGAGAAACCAGCTCCTTAAGTTTTAGCGCATTTTGCAGCTGGTTCCAGGAAAAAGGAGCAGCATTACTAAATGCGCTTTTCCCCAGTTCAGTACGGACTCTAGGCACAGTCAGTAAAAACAATATTATATTGACAGGAAGTATGTCTACTGGGGGGGGGGGGGCTGACCGAGGATGAGGTGCAGCTTGGTGTCCGTCTGGAAGGCGTAGTGCAGCGTGACGAGGAAGGGCGACTGGCGGATGTGCTCCAGCACCTGGCGCTCCGTGCGCGTGTGCTCGGCGGTCTTGGCCTTCTGAACGATGGTGGCCTTCTTCAGGACCTTCATGGCGTACAGCTTCCCCGCGTCGTGGCCGCTCACCTTGCGCACGAGGAACACCTTTCCGTACGCTGAGACACGAGAAAACACCATGAGAGAGGAGTATGGCCGCCTCTTCACTGCCCTCTAGTGGTAGGAAATCAACGCGTGCCACTTTATTTCACTCGTTTGAAAAACACAAACGTTAGAAATTGCGAATTACGATATTGAATTAGGTCAACTGTTTACTAATACCGGAAAGCCATTGAGAGACTATAAATACCATGGAACATTAATGCACAGCACCACGACACTGGAAGGAGCCTCTTACCTCCTGTGCCCAGAACTTTAAGAAGTTCAAAGTTCTCGATGCCCACCCTCTCCACGTGGCCTGTAAGGTTGGCTGGATCAGACAAAACAGGAAAAGGAAATCAAATGAGGCTGAGCAACCACAAGGTTAATGTAGCTATTATTCCATGACACGTTTCCGCATTGCTGCAGAAAAAATATGCTAATTAATGCAGCTTTGTAATCATGCGCGTCCCTTAATGTTGTTAACTAATAAACGTATTAAATACACGCGTAGAACATATATAACCTAAACCTTCATGTGTCTAATATGTCATGTCTGCAGGTCCAGTTTTGATGGCGTACATTAAACCAACTCGCACACTAGTCCTATATAAAGAAAGGCTTCCTTTGAATGATGTCAACCACACATGCCTATATGCATGCAAAGTCACTTGCAAATGTTGCAGATAATACAACCTAACTCTGCTTTCCAGGAAATGGATTAGGTTTATCTTTGATGTTCATCAAACGATATAATAAGCTAATGAAAACCCAACGCTGTTCCAATGCTGGCCTGCATGTGTGCGTCGGCCTCCAGTGAAGCGAGCCCAGAGTCGTGGTCCACATGTAGTGAATGCATGCCTGCCGTCTCACACTCTGAAAATAGGCTGTGGCGCCTGCAGAAATTAAGACAGCTGATTCCCTCTTCTCCATGGGCCTTGTGTTCAGTCGACCAGAAGACATGTTAGGGGGGGGGCTATTGTATGGCGTGAGAGAGCGAGCCGTCTTGCGTGTCTACGCTGTGATCCACATCTTTCAGGCCGAACGGATTCAGATTGCATAACGTTTGTGCAGATCCTGCCTTTGAGGGGCAGGTTTCGTTAAAAGATGTTTATTAATAGAATGGCTGAGAGTTATCCTGGCTTGGTCATGCGACAGAACATTAACTTGGTTCCAAAATATGTCCTTGATTAAAAGCAGGGGAAAGCGCAGTTCTATATAGAACAGACAGTATGGACTTTGTAGAAATGACAGTATGCAATACATATCCACAGACGTCACATCTTTATAGAGCTTGGAAAAGCCCTGCAGCATTTGTGTGTGTGTGTGTGTGTGTGTGTGTGTGTGTGTGTGTGTGTGTGTGTGTGTGTGTGTGTGTGTGTGTGTGTGTGTGTGTGTGTGTGTGTGTGTGTGTGTGTGTGTGTGTGTGTAGCAGAGAA
This sequence comes from Pollachius pollachius, assembly GCF_949987615.1. Taxonomy (NCBI): domain Eukaryota; kingdom Metazoa; phylum Chordata; class Actinopteri; order Gadiformes; family Gadidae; genus Pollachius; species Pollachius pollachius. The sequence continues at coordinate 858,893 of NC_136948.1, read as the reverse complement.
CACTTGGCCAATGACAACCTGACTATCAACATATTTGGGGGAAGGGCCGAAGCCGCCTGTTCAAGTCTATACCTGAACGCTAGTGTTCCACAATTTACAACAAATCCGTCAAAATCAAGATTAATATCTTGTAAGATTACGCTCGCTTCACACCTTTGGGAACTATGGAGGAAAAGTGTTTAAGGTTTTAGGTGGTGGGAGGATACGTGCAAGTCGTTCCATCTATGGCTCTCTTTCAATAACAAGGTCCTAACAACAGCTGTGATAGTCAACTCAACTGCACCAGTCCCCCACTTCATGTAAACACTGGGGTCCTGATTCTGGGCTACAACTGCACTGAGTCAAACAGTCGTAAAGGCAAGAAAGGGGGAAGCTGTAAACTATTGGTTGGTGGTTCTCGGTTTGGCTTTCGTGTGGTTATCGTGTCACAAACTACAACAATGTGGATATGAATTAGGAAGTGTACATGAGGCCACATTAAAGCAGAACCTCACGCTCTATTTGAAGTGACTGCAGCGTTAGCTTTATATAACTTATCTGGGTTATCTAACGTCTAAGCTCTCAGCCTAAAGACATGTCAAAAGGAGATCACTGGAGATCCACCTTATCAGTGTCATCGAACAGAGCTTAAAACGGATCCCAGTTTGAGATGGGGGGGGGGTCAACAACTTTTGAACAGTCGATTTTAATTATATTCGTAACTAGCAAGGCAAGGTTGGGTGATGAAAGTAAGGCTGGAACAGCTAACGTTGGTGGACAGGTTGCGCCAGCTCCCCCTCGCCTTTTACGGGCTACATTAGTCTGGTTGACGATGGTAGGCAACGGTCGACCCTTCCAGCACTAGCACAGAGAGCTAATGTAGGCAGAGGGAGTCCTGATTTGTAACGTTATCCCGGTCTACCGCAACGCCACTTCCGGTATATTGCCGCCTATGAGATTTGTTCAGTGGTAACCAGTCCCCGTATAGAGAATAATAAGAAAACGCCCAAAATGACCATAATAATGACAAGGGGAATAAATATGCCTCTTTTTCCAAAGAAATAACCCAATATGTAACGGAAACGGCTCTCCCTATGCCAGAAGTCCCTCCCTCTCTCGCAGATAAACCCGAGCCACTGAAGGTCCCGCCCTCTCTCTCACCAATAACCCTCATTCGGAGCATCCCGTCCCCGGCGCTCCGCCGGGAGAAGAGCCGCCTTGGAACGAGGTCCGAGCTAACGTAGAAGACACACACGTGTCATCCAAAGGAGACGGACCGCAGACCCCTCGGTCCTTAAGGATGTGGGTGTGTGTGTGCGTGTGCGCGTGTGTGTGTGTGTGATGCTAGCTAGCCAGTCGAACAGACTTACCATTCTTCAGCTCATGTTTCACAGTAAACAGGTCACCTTTCTTTGAAGACCCCTCCATCGGGGAAGGCATCGTAATATTCCGACTATTATCGCACACCTTGCTGCCCGCAACGCCGCCGAAACCTAGCGAGACATCGGTCTGTTATATCGTGTGGATGCGTTGAAGTAACGGTAACGCGTTGGGTGTCAAAACTTGACGATATATTGGCGGAATTGCTGTTGCTATTCCTAAGCAGGCAACAGCAGAAGCTCATAGGAAACACTTGCTTCTACCACACCAACGCCACTACCTTCGCAACAGAGTTCCCCGTCTTGCGTGATTGGGGTTGCTATGGGAGAAGGTCCCCGCTGATTGGTTTGTTGTAGTGTCAGAGGATTGACGTGTCCGCCCACTCTTCGTGTAGTCCATCTAGTCCGCCAGGGGGCGACAGTGGACGCAAATGGCGTATACTGCGTACCATCATAGACTGCAATAAAACATCTGATTTGGGGTAATTACCAGATTTTAAGCACCTGTTATAGGGCAATGTGATTGTATTAATCAACTTGTAACGGTATTCGGAATATCGACCATAACCAAATCCTTATCAAAACTATTAAACATTGTAGGGTATGAAAGATATATTGACCAAATCGAAATAACCGAATATTTGCATGCACAGTTTACCTGAATGGAATCCTTTTTATTTTTTTCGAACATTATGTTCAATTTGGAAAGGAAAGTTAAAATGTCCCAAACTGTTGGATTTATACGTTCTCGTGTCGCCCCCTTGTGGAAGTGATCTGTAATTGCTTTAGAAATAGTAACGAAGAAAGATGGCTTCGCCAACACTCAAGAATATGCAACAGTTTCGGCTATAGTTCAGACATGTTTATAAGAAACGAAACAATCATCAAACAGTATAATGCTCGTGAAATCAACTTTCATTTTCCATCTTTATTTAAACAAAACAGGATTTACAAGGGTTGCCATCTTTTGGCGATTTGAACGAATTTCGTTAGTTTATAATATTAAGGATAGTCAAATATAATTTTCTTGAGGCTGTTCAATAAGAAAGTGACGGTCAGCTAAGTAAAGTATACTGCGCAGGCACGGCGGCCTCAATAAAAGTCAACAGCAAATGCATTTTCTCTTGTTTCTTTCTTTATTTATTTTTTCGCTTAGCTGTTCCACTTAGAGTTCACAGTTACAACCGTTCGCCGTTGCTCCATGTTTAAATCACAGTGCCTTGTTCGTGGCCTGTGAGTGACCGGCCTCAAATTCACAAACTGAAATAGTGATTTTTTTTTTTTTACTCAGTAGTAATAGGCCCGCTATTGCTTTTTACGCTTGAATTGTTGTCTTTCTCTACTGATTGCTTCGACAATGCAACATTAAAAGTTACTAACAGCGACTTCACACAGAGAATCTGGCTAAGGGCCCCCCTGATCCCTTGGGCCCCTGGGCATGTGCCCGGTTTGCCCGTGCGGTAATCCACCCTTGCGCCCAGGCCCGACTTCCCGAGGCACCATCATCGAGGATATAGCAAATTGAACTTTTTCAAATGTGTCAATCACTCTCGAACGATCTGGGACTCACAACTCAAACACAGCGGTATCTTTGAGGGCATATTAACATCCGAAGTCTCATCCCAAAGGCTGAACAAGTGCATCATCTTCCTAGTAACTCTAACTTCGATATTTTAGACTTATCTGAATCGTGGTTGCATAAGAACTCTCCTTCTGCATTGCATTCCCCAGGCTATATATCTTTAGATGAGATAGATCTTAGGGAAGAGGGGGTAGGGTCATGATTTATATCAAAGACCACATCAACTGTCATCATATATGCTGGCCTTTGGAGCATGATTTGGAGTGTATTGGACTGAATATCGTGCTTTCATCTGAAATGTCTTTTGTGCTGATTGTTGTGTATCGTCCACCTCCCTCTAATAATGATGTTTATATCACATTTAAAAAGCTACTCAAGGCATGTGATTTTAGGTAATACTAGGTAATACTACTTGGTGATCTAAATTGTAACTGGTTAGATAAAACTAATAGGAAATCCTTTAAGCAGATCACAGATTTTACCCAATTTTTGGAAAAAATCAACAATGCAACTAGGATAGCTGCATCCTCCCTGACACCAATAGACAATAATATTTAGTAACAAGCCTGAAAGAGTTGTTAAGAGATTGAATTTTATTGCTGGATTGTCCGACCATAATCTTACATTAATGTCCAGAAAACGTACAAAGAAGCGCTTTCATCATTCTAATAATCCTAGAGGGCAACTCAGGATTCCAAAAAATCAAATGGCTAATTTTCAAACAGCTGTGCAGCAGACTGATTGGAAAAATGTACTTACTGGAAGCAATACAGAAGCAGATAGCAAAATGTTATCAGCCAAGTTACATAGTTTAGTTAAGGAGTTTACTAGAAAGGTCAATGGAAAGAAAAACAAGTCAATGCACTTCCTTGGCTCAATACTGAAATATTTAACCTGATGAAGGAAAGAGAATCTGCATTGAAATATCATTGAAGCCCTAATTAAATATTGATAGGCATAGGTTCACTTCATTATGTAATAAAGTAATCAAAGTCATCAGAAAGGCCAAAGCTAATTTCTCTTTTAGTCACAGGCCTAGGAAGCAGTTAGAGCTCAATCTGAAAGGTAAATGAATGCAAGATCCAGCACAATTAGCTGTAGCCTTTAATCAATATTGATTCTGGGGCTGAAATCGCACAGACTTTTCCTTTAGTCTCCTGTGTAGAGTTTTTGTTGCTTGTACTGCCTTGATGTCTTTGTCATCATCTGTGCGTGTTTGTTTGTTCTTGCTCAAATTGTGTGCTTTATGTTTGTGCAATTGTTTGTCTTTCACCCGTTTTGCTTAGGGCTGCTGTAATTATAAATGTAATGCAATGTATTTTATTTTTATTGTATTTTAGGTTGCCTATTGAAAACTGGCCCGGGACTATCACTGGAAATTCGCCAAATAGGCTCAAGCTGCTCCTTTTACTGTACAGTTAAGGGGACTGTCGACGAAACTATAAACAACTAAACTAAACTAAACTAAACTATTCGATTAAGGATGTTTCATTATCGTATTTAATATGATAATTTGTTAGACCATAACCAAACTTGTTTTTTATTTTATTTAGTGTATATGCAGTTGTCGGCCATTGATGAGCGATAAATATATTTTTTCGACCAGATTAATTATTTAGTGACAGGTAAAGTTTTCTTCCGAACGCACCCGATAAGAAACACGACACGGAACTAAGCGAGTCCTCACCATAAACTGTATAAAATAGATTATTCCACATTAGACAGAATATTGAATGCATGGTTAACAAATAAATCAAATGGTATTGTAAGCCGCGTCACCCGGAAGACGGTGAACTTTAACCCACTTCGACCATGAATGAGTTAATGAACTTCACAAGATCTGCCAATCATATTGGCCCTTCCCGACGAGAGCCAATAATACCGGCCCTTCCCGACGAGAGCCAATCAGCGTCTTGTGCGCTTTGGTCCAGGTCTGACGTCACAAGCTGCTGCTGACAGCCTCGTCTTCCGCTGTTTGCTCCTGACCTCCCTCCAAAATGGCCGGTGTACGAGCCCTTGGTGTGCTCTCCAGGATAGCGTCGAGGAGATACCCCGCGCTCACAGGTAAACCCCAACCCTAACGGCGAAGAACCGCCGGCCGGCGGGAGGATGTCCGGCCGCGGAGGGCTGAGAGGGAACCGGGTGCTAGCTGCTGTTAGCTTGGGTCCTAGGCTAGCTTACATATGTAGTCACGTTAGTAGTGCTAACCGGTTTAGTGTCTGCTTCTCTTCTGTCATGACGGAGGCAGGAAGGCTAAAGGTTATTGGCATTGGCAATGTATATAAGTAACCCTTTGGTTCACTGGTGGGGTGACTGTCTCATTGGCACCGTTCAGCCCATCGGCTGCCTCCTGCCACCGTCTGGTGCAGGGAGGGAATGTAGGTGAGGGGTCAGCCGCCAGACACCCGGCCATGGCCCGGTCGCAGGAGACTCTGAGGTCATGTGAAGAATATCCTTGACCCACATGGCAGGGATAGAGTTAAATGTGTTTATTACAAATAATTAGTATTCTCTTGAATAAAGAATAAAGATCGGTGCGGAAGAACGTCGTCTTTGACTCACCTTTGCCCTCATAACAACACTATCTTAATGCAGTACTATTGTGTATCGGTTTAGGTTGTGCAATGTAGTCATCTGTAGTTTTATTCACAAATGCCATAAATGTCTACACTTGTTAAATGCATCAAATATCCACACGTATTCCCGTATTCCCGTCATTGTTTATTTCTGTCTATTCCGTAGGGTCCTCTTCTCGAACCTTCTCTGTGGCCTCCACCATGATGGGTAATAAAACCTACACAGCCTTATAATTGTCATTGGAAACATTATGATTCGTGCCACATTACATAGTGTCATGAAAAATCGTTTACATTCTGTGTTCATGTTTAGCCCGAACCCACGTGAACTACGAGGTCAAGGGAGATGTGGCCGTTATCCGGATGAATGACCCAAATTCCAAGGTTTGATTAGTTGTCATTAAATGAACAGAATGGGATTCAACTAAATGGAATGACAAAAACACACAAAGTACTTGATTGTCCTCTTTATTGCGCCCCCCCCCCCCCAGGTGAACACCTTGTCGGTCCAGATGCAGAGGGAGATGTCTGAGGTGATGGAGGAGGTCTGGGCCAACACTGCCGTGGGCAGCGCCGTCCTCATCTCCTCCAAGCCCGGCTGCTTCATCGCTGGAGCTGACATCAAGTAGGACCAATATAACTCATTTTCACTCACACATTCACTCTGTGTTAAAATCCTTTTTGTTCACTTAGGATTTTGATATCTGGGTAGAAAAGGGATGATGTCAGTGTGTTTGATCAGTGCCAGAAAATTCTGTTCTGTTCAATATTGTGCTACCTGAAATAACCATAACATATAGGGATCTTCAAACGACCCAAACCACTTCCACGCAAAAACACATGAACAAGTAGGGTCAGAATGTCTGGGCTCTGGGTGAGACTGTCTCAAGCTGGTTCTGAGGGGGTTCACGATCTTCATATCAAGGTCATGTAGGATTAAGTAAACGGGGATAGTTAAATGTGTCCTAACAGAAAAGGGTTGTAACTCTGTTGTAACTGTGGTGTAGGAAGGCCTCACAGAGGGCAGGTTTGACATAATATCCTCAAACGAAGCGTCCATTTGAATGATCCTAACAAGGTTCACCGTCCATCTGCAGCATGATCCAGGCCTGTACGAACACCGACGAGGTGACTCGGCTTTCTCAGGAAGGGCAGAAGATGTTTGAGAAGATTGAGAAATCGCCCAAGCCCATCGTGGCCGCCATCAACGGCTCCTGCTTAGGAGGAGGCCTTGAGGTGAGCCCCGTCTTCTTCAGATTGAACCACAATGGGGACACTTTCTCACAGGGTTCCACTCACAGTATTATCGTCTTATGTCAGGCCTCTGAACTTAATGGTGACTACTCTGACAAATGGGTTGTTTTATGATTTACCAAACCACCATCCTATAACGATACCTGTTTGCGATCACAAACGCATCAGAAACTTTAATCCTACTTTGTCTTATCTAATCCTGTTGTGTGTGCCTTCCAGTTTGCCATCTCGTGCCAGTACAGGATCGCCACCAAGAGTAAGAAGACGGTGCTCGGTACCCCTGAAGTCATGCTGGGTCTGCTGCCCGGAGCCGGAGGCACCCAGAGGCTGCCCAAGATGGTGGGTTATCCTTCAGTTATACTGAGGATTACCTTTTATCAGCCAAGCCAGTCAAGCTTTTATGAACAAGGGTCACTTGAAGGCGTAGTGCCTTTGGATTATTGCATTAGTGTTGCTCTACTTGGCAGAATAATGTCGAGGGGAGTCTAATCAATGTCCATTCAAAACATTGGAGATAAAACCGATATTATTTCAACTCTAAGCATGAGTTTATGTTAAGATATCTGTTCTAAAATGATGATCCTCCTATCCGATCCGCCTGGATCAGACTGTGCTGTGTAGGAGACAGACCATATTGTATCGACCAAAAGGAACGAGTGTGTCTGAATATTCCTGTGGTCTGCAGGTGGGAATCCCCAGTGCCTTCGATATGATGCTGACCGGCAGAAACATCAGAGCGGACAAGGCCAAGAAGATGGGCCTGGTGCACCAGCTGGTGGACCCCCTCGGTAAGACAGGGGTCAAACACAACTCAAAGTCCCCGCGCGGGAACTCTGCCAGCCGGCTGGGCCCAAAATGATATTGTTAAGTGGAGCCAATATTGATTGCAGTTTTATTGTTATCAGTCTGGCCTTATCCAAAGCTTATTCCTTTGGATATGTGTGTCTACTAGATGTCCTGTGTGCGCTGCTTGATTGTCCCTCGGCTAGTTGATTATTATTGGATGTCCTTATGGGACAAACCATCAGTACACCACCTGAATAAGACGTGTCCTCGGTGACGCTGCAGTAGTCCTTCACACCGTCCTTCCTTCCCTCTGTGGTGTTCAGGTCCGGGGCTGAAGGGCCCAGAGGACAGGACCATCGAGTACCTGGAGGAGGTCGCCATCGAGTTCGCCCGAGGAATCGTTGCCAAGAAGATCCCCCTGACCAAAGAGAAGGGCACGATGCAGAGTGAGCAACACACCTCGCACTGGGGCTCAACGCTTCATCCAAACCGACATTGCAATGTAATGGAACGCCGTTTGCAAATCGCAACGGCTGTGAAAAAAAAAAAGAAGAAAAAAGACTTGGTCAAAAAAATCGCAATTAGATATTTCCCCGAATCGTTCAGCCCTACCCCCGGCTGCAGTGTCCTCCCCCTGGTGTCTCACTCTCATCCTCCCCTGGTGTCTCACTCTCATCCTCCCCTGGTGTCTCACTCTCATCCTCCCCTGGTGGCTCACTCTCGTCATCCCCTGTTGTCTCACTCTAGTACTCCCTGCTGTCTCACTCCTCCCCTGATGTCTCACTCTCCTCTTTAGTGTCTCACTCCTCCCCTGGTGTCTCACTCCTCCCCTAGTGTCTCCTCCCCATATTTCTCCCTTCTGTCCCCCCTGATGTCTCATTCCTCCCATGGTGTCTCACTCCTCCCAATATTTCTCACTTCTGTCCCCCATGATGTCTCACTCCTCCCCTGGTGTCTCACTCCTCCCCTAGTGTCTCCTCCACATATTTCTCCCTTCTGTCCCCCCTGATGTCTCACTCCTCTCATGGCGTCTCACTCCTCCCAATATTTCTCCCTTCTGTCCCCCCTGATGTCTCACTCCTCCCATGGTGTCTCACTCCTCCCCATATTTCTCACTTATGTCCCCCCCTGATGTCTCACTCCTCCATTGGTGTCTCACTCCTCCCCTGCTGTCTCACCCTCCTCCTCCCTTCGTGTCTCACTCCCCCTTAATGTCTCACTCCTCCCCTGCTGTCTCACTCCTCCCCTGCTGTCTCACCCTCCTCCTCCCTTAGTGTCTCACTCCTGTCCCCTCCTTCCTCCTCAGAGCTCCAGGACTACGTCATGAGCTACCCGGTGGTTCGTAATCAGATCTACAAAACGGTGACGGGCAAAGTGATGAAGCAGAGCAAGGGGCTGTACCCTGCGCCGCTGAAGATCATCGATGTGAGTTCCCTCCTCTCGCTGTTCAGACCCCCTATTGGGTTTCCTGCCCTGTTAAGGGGAGGAGGATGTTTTAGTTTTCTTGTTAAGCTTGAGTCCCAGTAGTGTGACTGATGTGTGTCCCTCATGGTCTCAGAGTGTGAAGGCTGGTCTGGAGCAGGGTCCAGACGCTGGGTACCTGGCGGAGTCTCAGGTAATGAGGAAGCGCTGGGCTTTATAGCGCTAATGCTCTCTAATGCATACCAGCCAGATCTGATGACTGACAGTGGCAACCAAATATTTTTATTTTTGCTTTCTTTCAGAATTTCGGTCAGTTGGCGAAAACGACAGAATCCGAAGCTCTCATCGGCCTCTATCAGGGCCAGGTGATCTGCAAGAAGAATCGCTTTGGAACACCTGCGAGACCAGTGAAGTACGTCTGGGATACAACACCAGCGCTTTGCCCATGGATACATTTAACAAGATGAAAAGGAAACATCTTTTACTATGATATACAAGTGTGTTTTTTGTACACATAATCAAGTGAGGGTTGATTTGGACGATGAGGTCATAAAGTGCAGATGTGGTAAGAGATGGCAGTTTAAAGTGCTTTTGGCAATGATGGTACATAACACCATAAATATGAATACAGCAGGGTACGACAACAATTGATTCTTGAAGTTGTTTAAACACTCTAAAAAGAGAGGATTGATTGAAGATTCAAGGGATTTATTTGTCACATGTGAAATTAAAAAGTGCCGCAGAAGCAGTGCAATTGAATAAAAATATAAAAGATACAATGTGATTAAAATAACATGCAAAGCATTGCTAAATATATAGCACTGGTCTGCTATAGCAGCATGTAAACACTGGAATGATTCAGAGGTGACTGTATGGCCAGTGTCTGCCAGGTACGTGTCTGTCTGTCTGTCTGTCAGCGGGCTGCTAAGTGTGTGTCCGTCTCTCCCGTCAGGACGCTGGCCATCCTGGGAGCAGGTCTGATGGGGGCGGGCGTGGCCCAGGTGACGGTGGACAAGGGCATCCACACCATCCTGAAGGACACCACTGTGCCCGGCCTGGCCAGGGGCGAGCAGCAGGTCTACAAAGGGTCCGTCTCACCCTCTAGTGTCTCACCCTCTAGTGTCTCACCCTCTAGTGTCTCACCCTCTAAGCTCACCCTCTAGTGTCTCACCCTCTAGTGTCTCACCCTCTAAGCTCACCCTCTAGTGTCTCACCCTCTAGTGTCTCACCCTCTAAGCTCACCCTCTAGTGTCTCACCCTCTAGTGTCTCACCCTCTAGTGTCTCACCCTCTAGGCTCACCCTCTAGTGTCTCTCCCTCTAGTGTCTCACCCTCAAGGCTCACCCTCTAGTGTCTCACCCTCTAGGCTCACCCTCTAGTGTCTCACCCTCTAGGCTCATTTCTTGTTTCTCCCCGAACTCTTCCTGTGCCCCCCTCCAGACTCAACACCAAGACCAAGAAGAGGAGCATCACGTCGTTCGAGAGGGACTCCATCCTGTCGGGCCTGACGGGGCAGCTGGACTACAGCGGCTTCGAGAAGGCCGACATGGTGATCGAGGCCGTGTTCGAAGACATCAACATCAAGCACAAGGTCCTCAAGGAGGTGGAAGCTGTGAGTAGGTCCGACTCCTCTCTGCTCCTCACTGGTCCTCTCTGGTTCTCTCTGGTCCTCTCTGGTCCTCTCTGGTTCTCTCTGGTCTCTGGTCCTCTCTGGTCTCTGGTTCTCTCTGGCCCCCTCTGGTTCTCTCCCGTTCTCTCCCGTTCTCTCTGGTCCTCTCTGGTTCTCTCTGGTTCTCTCCCGTTCTCTCTGGTCTCTGGTTCTCCCTGGTCTCTGGTCCTCTCTGGTTCTCTCTGGTCTCTGGTTCTCTCTGGTCCTATCTGGTTCTCTCTGGTCCTCTCTGGTTCTCTCTGGTCTCTGGTTCTCTCTGGTCTCTGGTTCTCTCTGGTCTCTGGTCCTCTGTGGTCTCTGGTCTCTGGTTCTCACTGGTCTCTGGTTCTCTCTGGTTCTCTCTGGTTCTCTCTAGTCCTCTCTAGTCCTCTCTGGTCCTCTCTGGTTCTCTCTAGTCCTCTCTGGTTCTCTCTGGTTCTCTCTGGTCCTCTCTGGCCCTCTCGAAGTGGTCTGGGTTCAAACCCTGATGTGTACCGGTATCCTAAACCCTGACCCTCGCTGTAGGAACCCTCTAACCTAATGAATGTGTTGCAGGTCATCTCTCCACACTGTATATTCGCCAGCAATACGTCGGCACTGCCCATCAAGGACATCGCGGCTGCCAGTATCAGACCGGATAAGGTTAGTAATCTATCCACTCATTCCTCTGTTTAATGAATGCTAGTCTTTTTGTTTGAACCTGCGTGCCTCTTGAGTCACCTGCCGCGCCCCTCCTCCCAGAGCCCCTGGTTGAATGACCTTCTGCCCCCCCCGCCCCCCAGGTGATCGGTATGCACTACTTCTCCCCGGTGGACAAGATGCAGCTGCTGGAGATCATCACCACGGAGCAGACGTCTAAGGACACCACAGCCGCCGCCGTGGCCGTGGGCCTCAAGCAGGGCAAGGTCATCATCGTGGTCGGGGTGAGGCACACGCACGCACGCACGCACACACACACACACACACACACTCACACACTCTCACACCATTTAATGTCGGTGGATGTTTTTGTAATGACCTTTTTATGTTGATTGAATTATTTTGTTCCCTGCTTGTTTCACCCCTTTATTTGACCCCTCTATTTGATTGGTCGCACTCGGTCACCTGTCCATCAGTAACTCTATGACCTGAAAACCTTCTTGGCTCTCGTTGGAAACAAACCAGAAGCTTCTTCTATCTGGAGGTTTAACGCTATGGGGACCTGTCTGTCTGTCTGTCTGTCTGTAGGACGGGCCTGGCTTCTACACCACCCGCTGTCTGGGACCCATGCTGGGGGAGGCAGTCCGAGTGCTGCAGGTTGGTACCGCACCGCTACACAACACTGTGTTAACACCACACGCCAACACAACAACGTGTTAACACAACACACCAACACTTGCTGGAAGAGGGGTTGAAGGAGCTGTTATTGGTTACTTTTTATTGAATGATGAATATTATTGTTCCCTAGTTATTTAATAATATATATTATTGTTATTCATTGAATGATTGATATTATTGTTATTATTTATTGAATTTGATTGTGTATTTCCAGTGAGGGGTTGGGCCTAGTGAAGTCATGTCGTTATGGTTGTTGGTTAGTATTTGTTTAGGATCGATTATTGTTAAGTATTTGTTTACAATTGATGTGGTTGCATGTGACAGAGGGGGGGTCCTTAGAGGTTGTTGTCTAGTATCTATCCATGTTGTTGTTGTTTTCTAGTATCTATCCATGTTGTTGTTGTTGTCTAGTATCTATCCATGTTGTTGTTGTTGTTGTCTAGTATCTATCCATGATGGATGTTGTTGCTTAGTATCTATCCATGTTGATGTTGTTGTTGTCTAGTATCTATCCATGATGTTGTTGTTGTCTATTATCTATCCATGATGTTGTTGTTGTCTAGTATCTATCCATGATGGATGTTGTTGTTGTTTAGTATCTATCCATGTTGTTGTTATTGTTGTCTAGTATCTATCCATGATGGATGTTGTTGTTGTTGTTGTTGTTGTCTAGTATCTATCCATGATTGTTGTCTAGTATCTATCCATGATTGTTGTCTAGTATCTATCCATGTTGTTGTTGTCTAGTATCTATCCATGATGTTTTTGTTGTTTAGTATCTATTCATGATGTTGTTGTCTAGTATCTATCCATGTTGTTGTTGTCCAGTATCTATCCATAATGAATGTAGTTGTTGTTGTCTAGTATCTATCCATGATGTAGTTGTTGTTGTCTAGTATCTATCCATGATGTTGTTGTTTAGTATCTATTCATGTTGTTGTTGTCTAGTATCTATCCATGATGTTGTTGTTGTTGTTTAGTATCTATTCATGATGTTGTTGTGCTCTTCCAGGAAGGGGTGGGGCCCCAGAAGCTGGACCAGCTGACCACGAGCTTCGGCTTCCCGGTAGGCACGGCCACTCTGGCGGACGAGGTGGGCATCGACGTGGCCGCGCACGTGGCGGAGGACCTCGGCAAGGCCTTCGGGTCGCGCTTCGGCGGCGGGAACGTGGAGGTGCTGAAGACCATGGTGGACCTGGGCTTCAAGGGTAGGAACACTATAACACTAACCCCACCCTAAACCTAACCCTAACCCAACCCTAACCTAACCCTAACCCAACGAGGTGCTGAAGACCATGGTGGACCTGGGCTTCAAGGGTAGGAACACTATAACACTAACCCTAACCCTATGGACACTAACCCCAACACTAACCCTTACCCTATGGACACTAACCCCAACACTAACCCTAACCCTATGGACACTAACCCCAACACTAACCCTTACCCTATGGACACTAACCCCAACACTAACCCTTACCCTATGGACACTAACCCCAACACTAACCCTTACCGTATGGACACTAACCCCAACACTAACCCTTACCCTATGGACACTAACCCCTACACTAACCCTTACCGTATGGACACTAACCCCAACACTAGTGAACCCTAACGGCCAATAGGATTTCTTTCGTCTATTTTTATTTGTGTCGGCTTGATGGATGGATAATAAAGGTGTATCCCTAAAGGGGAAGTGTAGTTTTTGGCACAAAGAATGTGAAGTACTGTAAATGAAATGAACCTGTGCATCACAGACGATGGCGATGCGTATCTACAGCAATAAGAGGTGGCGCTAATGTTGAACCCTCAGGCCGTAAGTCGGGGAAGGGCTGCTACGTGTACCAGGAGGGCCTGAAGACTAAGGAGGTGAACCGCGAGCTGGACGACATCATGGACAAGTACAAGCTGACCCCCCACCCCTCAGTGTAAGTCCCCGCTCTCATCCCGGCTTATTATGGGCTGGCAGCGTTGATAATTCATCTTATTACGTTAAAACTAACGTCTATAAGTCCCTGTATGGGGATGAAGTGCCTTCCAGATGAGTCAATGCAAGTTGTTCCTACAGAGCTCTTAGTATAATAATAATAATAATAATAATAATATATGTTGTAGCGGTGTATTACAGAGCTCTTAGTATAATAATAATATATGTTGTAGCGGTGTATTACAGAGCTCTTAGTATAATAATAATATATGTTGTAGCGGTGTATTACAGAGCTCTTAGTATAGTAATAATATATGTTGTAGCAGTGTATTACAGAGCTCTTAGTATAATATATATAATAACGTTGTAGCGGTGTATTACAGAGCTCTTAGTATAATATATATAATAATAATGTAGCGGTGTATTACAGAGCTCTTAGTATAATATATCTAATAATGTAGAGGTGTATTACATAGCTCTTAGTATAATATATATATAATGTTGTAGCGGTGTATTACAGAGCTCTTAGTATAATATATATAATAATGTTGTAGCGGTGTATTACAGAGCTCTTAGTATAATATATATAATAACGTTGTAGCGGTGTATTACAGAGCTCTTAGTATAATATATATAATAATGATGTAGCGGTGTATTACAGAGCTCTTAGTATAATATATATAATAATGTTGTAGCGGTGTATTACAGAGCTCTTAGTATAATATATATACCGTATTTCCCGCACTATAACGCGCACCGGATTATAAAGCGCACCTTCAATGAATGACCTATTTTAGAACTTTTTTCATAAATAGGGCGCACCGGATTATAAAGCGCATTGCATAGAAGATACTGCAGTCAAACGTTTGACTGGGGAAGCGTTATGCATCCACTAGATGGAGCTGTGCTAATTGTATAGCTCGTCACGCGCAACGCAACTGTGAGGACGAGTTGCTGCATTTAGCAGATATAAAACTGGAACCTTTATGACAAAAAAGTAAAACACAATTACGCAGTTCCAAACCTTAGATTTTTTAAATGTCTTGCAAACGTGAATGATACAAAGTAGAGCATCGCACCCTCGAATCTTGTAGTGTGGCCAGTCTTCCGCCCGATTTCCTGGCTCTGTGATCGTATAGTGTGACCTTCCGTGAGTAAGCGCAGTAAAATGCTGTGTGCACTGACTACGATAGCCGTAATGCTGCAAGCGGTGTGGCTTTATCGTAGTCGTAGTGAAACATTTTATTATTATCATTAAATTGTTTTTATTGGTTTTTCATACTGAAACATTTTGACAGAGCGCCGTTTACAACCAGTATGGATCAACCAATTAACCAATTGATCCATATATAAGGCGCTCCGGATTATAAATCGCACTGTCGTTTTTTGAGAAAATTACCGGCTTTTAAGTGCGCCTTATAGTGCGGAAAATACGGTAATAATGTTGTAGCGGTGCATTACAGAGCTCTTAGTATAATATATCTAATAATGTAGCGGTGTATTACAGAGCTCTTAGTATAATATATATATAATGTACAGGTGCATTACAGAGCTCTTAGTATAATATATATAATAATGATGTAGCGGTGTATTACAGAGCTCTTAGTATAATATATATAATAATGATGTAGCGGTGTATTACAGAGCTCTTAGTATAATATATCTAATAATGTAGCGGTGTATTACAGAGCTCTTAGTATAATATATATATAATGTACAGGTGCATTACAGAGCTCTTAGTATAATATATATAATAATGATGTAGCGGTGTATTACAGAGCTCTTAGTATAATATATATAATAATGATGTAGCGGTGTATTACAGAGCTCTTAGTATAATATATATAATAATGTAGCGGTGTATTACAGAGCTCTTAGTATAATATATATAATAATGTACAGGTGTATTACAGAGCTCTTAGTATAATATATATAATAATGTTGTAGCGGTGTATTACAGAGCTCTTAGTATAATATATATAATAATGATGTAGCGGTGTATTACAGAGCTCTTAGTATAATATATATAATAATGTACAGGTGCATTACAGAGCTCTTAGTATAATATATATAATAATGATGTAGCGGTGTATTACAGAGCTCTTAGTATAATATATATAATAATGTACAGGTGCATTACAGAGCTCTTAGTATAATATATATAATAATGATGTAGCGGTGTATTACAGAGCTCTTAGTATAATATATATAATAATGATGTAGCGGTGTATTACAGAGCTCTTAGTATAATATATATAATAATGTACAGGTGTATTACAGAGCTCTTAGTATAATATATATAATAATGTACAGGTGTATTACAGAGCTCTTAGTATAATATATATAATAGTGTACAGGTGTGTTGGGAGGCGTGTCATTAAGGAGGAGGGCGGGGTCAGGCCCCACTGAGCCCTACAGGTTGGGGGGGGGGGCAGTCACCCCCCTGTGAGCAGCAGGAAGTGTTCCTCTGGTTGAACCCTGCTCTGTGTTGTGTTCCTCGTGTTAACCCCCGGTGTGCAGTGTGTTCTGTGTGTTGTGTTCCTCGTGTTAACCCCGGTGTGCTGTGTGTGTTGTGTGTGTTGTGTTAACCCCCGGTGTGCTGTGTGTTGTGCGTTGTGTTCCTCGTGTTAACCCCCGGTGTGCTGTGTGTGTTGTGTGTGTTGTGTTAACCCCCGGTGTGCTGTGTGTTGTGCGTTGTGTTCCTCGTGTTAACCCCCGGTGTGCTGTGTGTTGTGTGTGTTGTGTTAACCCCCAGTGTGCTGTGCGTTGTGTTCCTCGTGTTAACCCCCGGTGTGCTGTGTGTTGTGTGTGTTGTGTTAACCCCCAGTGTGCTGTGCGTTGTGTTCCTCGTGTTAACCCCCGGTGTGCTGTGTGTTGTGTGTGTTGTGTTAACCCCCAGTGTGCTGTGCGTTGTGTTCCTCGTGTTAACCCCCGGTGTGCTGTGTGTTGTGTGTGTTGTGTTAACCCCCAGTGTGCTGTGCGTTGTGTTCCTCGTGTTAACCCCCGGTGTGCTGTGTGTTGTGTGTGTTGTGTTAACCCCCAGTGTGCTGTGCGTTGTGTTCCTCGTGTTAACCCCCGGTGTGCTGTGTGTTGTGTGTGTTGTGTTAACCCCCAGTGTGCTGTGCGTTGTGTTCCTCGTGTTAACCCCCGGTGTGCTGTGTGTTGTGTGTGTTGTGTTAACCCCCAGTGTGCTGTGCGTTGTGTTCCTCGTGTTAACCCCCGGTGTGCTGTGTGTTGTGTGTGTTGTGTTAACCCCCAGTGTGCTGTGCGTTGTGTTCCTCGTGTTAACCCCCGGTGTGCTGTGTGTTGTGTGTGTTGTGTTAACCCCCAGTGTGCTGTGCGTTGTGTTCCTCGTGTTAACCCCCGGTGTGCTGTGCGTTGTGTTCCTCGTGTTATCCCCCGGTGTGCTGTGTGTGTTGTGTGTGTTGTGTTAACCCCCGGTGTGCTGTGTGTTGTGCAGCTCGTCGGACTCTGACGTGCAGTACCGGCTGGTGTCGCGGTTCGTGAACGAGGCGGTGCTGTGTCTGCAGGAGGGCATCCTGAGCAGCCCAGTGGAGGGCGACATCGGGGCCGTGTTCGGGCTGGGCTTCCCGCCCTGCCTGGGAGGTGGGTGCACTGGGAAGAGAATTCCGGGCTCTCGGGAGGCTTCCTGGGAATCTTGGACAAAGGGGACGAGGACCATTTGGTTAAACCTAACATTACTTTATTTTTTACCATAATCAATCACGATGAATAAAACAAGAAAATGATGTATATTATTTACATTTACATCCAGGGCGTTTAGCAGCCGCTTTTATCCAAACGACTTACAATACGTACATTTGTCATAAGAAGTGAAACACTATCGCTGTGGGTACAATAAGGATATTCATAGGAGTACTAACAATCTCCAGGCTAACCCGTTCCCCGTGTACAGCAGTGATAGCAGCTACTGCAGATGCTACACAATTAAGTACTACGAGTAAATGCAACGTTCATTAAGAGCGTACAACAAATGCCTACATTAAGTGCCAGGACGTACAACATACAATGGTTGGTGGGTATATAATATAAATTCTACATTTTAGTATTATGATTGTTAATTTTCAGATGTGGGGATATATGGTTGTATTCTGACAATAGTCCATGAATAAATTTGAATGCGGACAAAGCCGTTAGATAACCGGGGATGTTCTAATGGGTCATGGCCTCCTTCCCCCTCCGTCCTCAGGGCCCTTCCGCTTCGTGGACACGTTCGGCGCAGACAAGCTGGTGCAGAAGATGCGGGCGTACGAGGCGGTGTACGGAAACCACTTCACGCCCTGCCAGCTGCTTCTCGACCACGCTAACGACCCCAGCAAGAAGTTCCACAAGTGATGCGTCACCGCGCGACCAGCTCCACAGAACTCTGCCGAATAGATTGTGACTAGTGATGTGCCTAACCGCTGCGTAGACCGTGCCTGGAGAGATAACCAACGGCTTAGTCCTATTGCCACAGGAATAATAATGTTGAAAGAAATCTCACAGAAGTTGTTCTATTTTTTTTGATACCATTTGATTATTCTTTGTGCTGTGGAGTTCGGAAATTGTAAACCTAATGGTTTATTCATGCCCTGCAAAACCTGTTAATATAAAACATATTCGTTCTTATCTGGGCTTTTTTTGGTTGGATGTCTTCCAATGCACTTAAGTGTCTTTTCTACATTAGGCCTATCTAATTAAGCCATTATTTCATAAGCTAATGTACATTTGAGCCACTAAATTAAATTCTTTCCAACCATCCTCAAAGTGGTTATTCTACAATTTAATATAATTTTCTTTATGTGATCAAAGCATTAAAATACTGTCTTGAGAGTTGCATCACGAGATGAGAACATGTCTCAAACCCAATTCGCCGGATAAGTCACATGTCTGCTCCCCATTGTCCGCCGCCAGACCCACCGGGGTGTGTACAGACAGACACACTGGGGCGCGTACAGTGGGTGAGCTTCGGGAGGCTGGGTGTGTCACAGTGGTCGAGCTACGGGCGGCTGGGGTTGGGCCGGTTGAGTAGTGTGGCGCGTTGCCCTGTGGTCCTCTTCGGTACAGGCTCGTGTCGCAGCATCCTTTCAGCACAACGCCTCAGAACTCGTCTCGTGAAGGATGCTCTGGGCGGAAGATGCGCTGACCGTAACGATCCGGACCTCGGCCGACATCCATGAGAAGGTGAGGCGTGTCTCCTCGGGTTAGAGCTTCCACTAAAATACAATTTAAACCAAACAAAACAGCCATCGCACCTGGATGGAGAGCGGAGGACACGCAAGACTCGAGATAACGACCGGTGTTTACGAAGGCCATGGCGAAGTAGTAGTCTCATATGCTGAAGATGAATACGTTAACCAAAATGTCTAAAAACAAACATTCGGAGTCGGTGAGGGTGGTGGTCCGCTGCCGCCCGTTAAACCGGAGAGAAACCGGCCCGACGGAACGGGAAAACATTTTGGAGATAAACGACAAATTGGGACAGATTACCATTCGAAACCCCAACGCCCCGGCCGAACAACCTCAGAAAACGTTCACGTTTGATTCCGTTTACGACTGTAACTCAAATCAAATGGATATCTACGACGACACGGTGGGACCCCTGGTGGAGTCGGTGCTTCATGGCTTTAACGGAACGATATTCGCTTACGGCCAGACCGGCACAGGTAAGACATATACGATGCAAGGTGTTTCCAACAATCCAGAGGAACGGGGGATTGTACCAAATTCGTTTGAGCACATTTTTACCCAGATCTCCAGAACTCAGAATCAAAAGTACCTGGTCAGGGCGTCCTACCTGGAGATCTACCAAGAGGAGATCCGAGACCTCTTATGCAAAGACAACAGCCGGAGTCTGGAGCTCAAGGAGAACGCCGACTGCGGGGTGTACGTCAAAGACCTGTCCTCCGTGGTCTCCAAGAACGTCTCGGAGCTGGAGCACGTCATGAACATGGGCAACCAGTCCCGGGCGGTGGGTTTCACCCACATGAACGACCGCAGCTCGCGCTCCCACGCCATCTTCGTGGTGACGGTGGAGTGCAGCGAGGCGGGGCCCGACGGCGAGGACCACATCCGCGTGGGCAAGCTCAACATGGTGGACCTGGCGGGCAGCGAGCGCCAGAGCAAGACCGGCGCCAAGGGCAAGCGTCTGAAGGAGGCCGCCAAGATCAACCTGTCCCTGTCGGCGCTGGGGAACGTCATCTCGGCGCTGGTGGACGGCCGCAGCACCCACGTGCCGTACCGCGACTCCAAGCTCACCCGCCTGCTGCAGGACTCGCTGGGCGGGAACGCCAAGACGGTGATGCTGGCCACGGTGGGGCCGTCGGGCCGGCACCACGACGAGACGCTCACCACGCTGCGCTACGCCAGCCGCGCCAAGAACATCAAGAACAAGCCCCGCATCAACGAGGACCCCAAGGACGCGCTGCTCCGGGAGTTCCAGGAGGAGATCGCCAGGCTGAAGGCGCAGCTGGAGGAGCGAGGGATCCTGGCCAAGGAGAGGAGGAGGAGGCGCAGGGACAGCAAGAGGCTCAGCCGGAGTCTGCCCGGCATGGAGGAGGAGGGGGGGGTGCCAGGGTTCAAGGAGCGAGACATGATGGTGTGGAGCGCCATGCTGAAGGAAGCCGGAGGAGGAGGAGGAGGAGGAGGAGGAGGTGCAGACGACGGGAACATCGGGAGCGGCCCCTGCTTCCAGCTGGGGGCCAGGGAGAAGTTTCAGGAGTGGGGGGAGAAGGAGACGCACAAGGACGACGTCCAGTCGGACCAAGAGGCCCTGGAGAAGATCATAGAGAAGTACAAGGTAGGGCCCGGCGGCGGCGCCACCCCGTGGGGGAGACATCGGGGCAGGAAGGCATGTCGGCTGGAAACAAAAGGTTCTCCCTGCATGAATAATGGATGGTTTAAGTCTTCTTTGTTTCTCAGGCCATGGAGAGCAAACTCCTCGTCGGGGGGAAGAACATAATTGATCACACAAATGAACAGCAGAAAATGCTCACGCTGAAGAGACAAGAGATCGCAGAGCAGGTAAGGAAACACCCCAGGAATAATCATTGACAAACTACGACTATTTTTTGTTTTTTTAATCCTATTTCTTCCGAGGCGCTACACTGCAGGCACCAGGGGTGATCCCCGACTGATTAAGAACGCAGTCCCAGGAGTGATATCACTCTTTATTATCTTTATTGGGGGGGGGGGATAATGCCACCCCAGGGCCCCCCTTGGATTCGCCCCTGGGGTCAACACATCGTAATGCCACCCCATGCCCCCCCCTTTGGGTAACCTAGCCCTAGGTTTACACATCGTAACACCGAGCGGCCCGCTTGCTCTCCAGATCCGACGGGAGCGGGAGATCCAGCAGCAGTTGATGCTGCAGGACGAGGAGACGCTGGAGATGAGAGAAACCTTCTCCTCCATGCACCACGAGGTGGAGCTGAAGACCAGGAAGCTGAGAAAGGTGAGGACCATGATGACTCACTCACCCCCTAGACACGGGGGCCACGCCCATAACACCAGCACAGAGGGAGGGGGGAGAGGGAGGGAGAGACGTGGGGGGGGGCGGGGGACAGAGGGAGGGAGAGAGGTGGGGGGGAGAGAGACAGAGGGGGGGAGAGAGACAGAGGGAGGGAGAGAGAGGGAGGGAGAGAGGTGGGGGGGAGGGACAGAGGGAGGGAGAGAGGTGGGGGGGAGAGAGACAGAGGGAGGGAGAGAGAGGGAGGGAGAGACGTGGGGGGGGGTGGGGGACAGAGGGAGGGAGAGAGGTGGGGGAGAGAGAGACAGAGGGGGGGAGAGAGGCAGAGGGAGGGAGAGAGAGGGAGGGAGAGAGGTGGGGGGGAGGGACAGAGGGAGGGAGAGAGGTGGGGGGGGAGGGACAGAGGGAGGGAGAGAGGTGGGGGGGAGAGAGACAGAGGGGGGGAGAGAGACAGAGGGAGGGAGAGAGAGGGAGGGAGAGAGGTGGGGGGGAGGGACAGAGGGAGGGAGAGAGGTGGGGGGGAGGGACAGAGGGAGGGAGAGAGGTGGGGGGGAGAGAGACAGAGGGAGGGAGAGAGAGGGAGGGAGAGACGTGGGGGGGGTGGGGGACAGAGGGAGGGAGAGAGGTGGGGGGGAGAGAGACAGAGGGGGGGAGAGAGGTGGGGGGGAGAGAGACAGAGGGAGGGAGAGAGAGGGAGGGAGAGAGGTGGGGGGGAGGGACAGAGGGAGGGAGAGAGGTGGGGGGGAGAGAGACAGAGGGATGGAGAGAGGTGGGGGGGAGAGAGACAGAGGGGGGGAGAGAGACAGAGGGAGGGAGAGAGAGGGAGGGAGGGAGAGAGGTGGGGGGGAGAGAGACAGAGGGAGGGAGAGAGGTGGGGGGGAGAGAGACAGGGAGGGAGAGAGGTGGGGGGGAGGGACAGAGGGAGGGAGAGAGGTGGGGGGAAGAGAGACAGGGAGGGAGAGAGGTGGGGGGGAGAGAGACAGAGGGAAGGAGAGAGAGGGAGGGAGAGAGGTGGGGGGAGAGAGACAGAGGGAGGGAGAGAGGTGGGGGGGCGGGGGACAGAGGGAGGGAGAGAGGTGGGGGGGAGAGAGACAGAGGGGGGGAGAGAGACAGAGGGAGGGAGAGAGGTGGGGGGGAGGGACAGAGGGAGGGAGAGAGGTGGGGGGGAGAGAGACAGAGGGAGGGAGAGAGACAGAGGGAGGGAGAGAGAGGGAGGGAGAGAGGTGGGGGGGGAGGGACAGAGGGAGGGAGAGAGGTGGGGGGGAGAGAGACAGAGGGGGGGAGAGAGACAGAGGGAGGGAGAGAGAGGGAGGGAGAGAGGTGGGGGGGAGGGACAGAGGGAGGGAGAGAGGTGGGGGGGAGGGACAGAGGGAGGGAGAGAGGTGGGGGGGAGAGAGACAGAGGGAGGGAGAGAGAGGGAGGGAGAGACGTGGGGGGGGTGGGGGACAGAGGGAGGGAGAGAGGTGGGGGGGAGAGAGACAGAGGGGGGGAGAGAGGTGGGGGGGAGAGAGACAGAGGGAGGGAGAGAGAGGGAGGGAGAGAGGTGGGGGGGAGGGACAGAGGGAGGGAGAGAGGTGGGGGGGAGAGAGACAGAGGGATGGAGAGAGGTGGGGGGGAGAGAGACAGAGGGGGGGAGAGAGACAGAGGGAGGGAGAGAGAGGGAGGGAGGGAGAGAGGTGGGGGGGAGAGAGACAGAGGGAGGGAGAGAGGTGGGGGGGAGAGAGACAGGGAGGGAGAGAGGTGGGGGGGAGGGACAGAGGGAGGGAGAGAGGTGGGGGGAAGAGAGACAGGGAGGGAGAGAGGTGGGGGGGAGAGAGACAGAGGGAAGGAGAGAGAGGGAGGGAGAGAGGTGGGGGGAGAGAGACAGAGGGAGGGAGAGAGGTGGGGGGGCGGGGGACAGAGGGAGGGAGAGAGGTGGGGGGGAGAGAGACAGAGGGGGGGAGAGAGACAGAGGGAGGGAGAGAGGTGGGGGGGAGGGACAGAGGGAGGGAGAGAGGTGGGGGGGAGAGAGACAGAGGGAGGGAGAGAGGTGGGGGGGCGGGGGACAGAGGGAGGGAGAGAGGTGGGGGGGAGAGAGACATGGGGGGGGAGAGAGACAGAGGGAGGGAGAGAGGTGGGGGGGAGGGACAGAGGGAGGGAGAGAGGTGGGGGGGGAGGGACAAAGGGAGGGAGAGAGGTGGGGGGGAGAGAGACAGAGGGAGGGAGAGAGAGGGAGGGAGAGACGTGGGGGGGGTGGGGGACAGAGGGAGGGAGAGAGGTGGGGGGGAGAGAGACAGAGGGGGGGAGAGAGACAGAGGGAGGGAGAGAGGTGGGGGGGAGGGACAGAGGGAGGGAGAGAGGTGGGGGGGGAGGGACAAAGGGAGGGAGAGAGGTGGGGGGGAGAGAGACAGAGGGAGGGAGAGAGAGGGAGGGAGAGACGTGGGGGGGGTGGGGGACAGAGGGAGGGAGAGAGGTGGGGGGGAGAGAGACAGAGGGAGGGAGAGAGAGGGAGGGAGAGAGGTGGGGGGAGAGAGACAGAGGGAGGGAGAGAGGTGGGGGGGAGAGAGACAGAGGGAGGGAGAGAGGTGGGGGGGAGAGAGACAGAGGGAGGGAGAGAGGTGGGGGGGAGGGACAGATGGTGGTTGGGGCAGGGAGGGAGAGAGACTAAGTGAGAGAGAGATAGAGAAGTAGATAGATAGATAGTGGGAGGAAGGGAGGGAGTCTAGGAGAGAGAGAGAGAGAGAGAGAGAGAGAGGGAGAGGGTGAGAGAGAGAGAGAGAGAGCGAGAGAGACAGGAAAAAAAATGGATAGATGGATGGATAGTTGGTTGAACTGCACTTGAACAAACTAATGCACACTGTTTTGCCTGTAGCAGTAAGATAACCATAGGTGGTCTTCTCTTTGACAGCTTTATGCCAAGCTGCAGATGGTGAGGTTAGAGCTGTGCGATGTAATCGAGGAGCATGTGTTGACCAGACAAGAGCTGGAGCAGACCCAGAACGAACTGACCAGAGAGCTCAAGTACAAGTAGGTCACACACACACTCCCGGTACAGACACACACACTCCCAGTACAGACACACACACACACACACACTTGATACAGACATACACACACACACACACACACACACACACACACACACACTCAATACAGACACACACACACACACACTCTCTCACTAAAGAAACACACACACACACACACACACTTAATACAGACACTCAAACAAAGTTACACTCTCACTACACCCCATCTTAATTCAGACACAAACAAACATTCTCAATACACACACATACACACACACGCACACACAATATATAGACAGACAGACACACACTCTCCATCCACCTTTTCTTAATACTGACATAGACAGTATCATTAGATTTAAGATGCTTTGGATGCAAGCATCTGCTGAATGAAGACTTAGTATTAGTCACAGTTAACAGTATATGTTTAACCACATTTCATCATGCAATTATCTTAATTGGTTACTCTGGTTGGTAAAGGACTAAGCCGTGTTTGGTGAGCACATTTTTACAACTTTGATGTCAGCAGTACACAATGACGATAGTTTTAACATGGATAGAATGAAGTGAAAACAGTTTTTGTTGTGTGTACTTTTCAAATAGAAAGCTCTATCTTTAGGCGATTAAGTTTTATATGAAAAGACCTACAAAGTGCCATTCCGCCTTGGTTCACCAATAAACTGCCATTCTGCAGGTTCATGCTGATCGAGAACTTCATCCCGCCAGAGGAGAAGAACAAGATGATGAACAGGGTGTACTTCGACGGCGAGGAGGAGCAGTGGCGGTTTCAACCCATCCTGGCGTCCAACAGGTCAGTCCCAGCATCCATCCACCCGCAGTTGGAACACAAGGAGAAACGTTAGGAATGCTATTGATTCAATTCACGTTCAATGTGTTTTATGATTTATATGAAACAGTGTTCTCCCTCATCCGCATGTTCTAATATTTTCCTGGTGTGATGTAATGTTTTGTGGGTGTTATCATCAAGGTTCAACATTAGAAAAAGCTTTATTTTCCATTGACAGAGTGACGACAACATTAATGTCATTCACGCTAAAAACATTGGAAAACAATTGACAGCAAACAAACAAGTTAAGTCCAATTGTACAGGGATAAAACAATGGAACAGTCTCCCAACAGATCTAATAACCAATAATGATTTTCAAGCTTTCTCC
Source organism: Pollachius pollachius (assembly GCF_949987615.1). Classification (NCBI taxonomy): domain Eukaryota; kingdom Metazoa; phylum Chordata; class Actinopteri; order Gadiformes; family Gadidae; genus Pollachius; species Pollachius pollachius. Next base: position 833,376 of record NC_136948.1, on the reverse strand, counting down.
GTCGGACAAAGGTTTGTCTGCTCACGCAACAGACCTGCACACACTTATAGGATTTTGTAGTGCTAGTAGGATAGGGGTATATTTTTTATAAAATATGTAACGTAGTGCTTTTAGTAAACTTTTTCATCCTATGTATTTATATTATTGTATCTTGTTATCCTTTTAATGTTTACTTCCATGTTTAGATATTATTGTGTCTTTTTTTGTTTTGTAGTATTTAGTAGTACTTACCTACCCAGGGACTACAGGTGGAAAGTAGCAGTTTGCTAAAATCTGGTACAGTGCATCTCTCCTTGCTCTAAACAAGGTTAATGTTTCTTTTGTACATTGTCCCTGTTCAGATAAAGTTACATGACATTACATGAGGATAAAGTTCAGACGGATGTGATAAGTCGGTCCTCCTTTAATCAGGGAGGGCCTACAGGGCCCTTGAAGCCGTCTCTGGGAGTTAGTGTCTCTCTGTTTATCAATGAGCACCCCAACAGATTCAGGACTCATCCCTCCTCTCCCCCCAGGACCCCCACCGAGGTGAAGAGGAGGCCCACCTCCGTCGTCGGTTACAAGAGACCCATCAGTCAGTACGCACAGATGGCGGTTGCCACGGCAACGGGAGCACCATCCAGATACCAGGTCAGCCTTTGTCTTCCTTTGTTGTTTGCTGTTCAAGAAATCAAACCAAAGTGCATTAGAGGAACGTCCCCAAGGGTTTCTGGTGCCTTATGATCATTTATGATAACACCTCTTCAACTGATGCTCTTATCTTTAAGTGTAGATCAGACATGGCACGCAAGGATTTCCTCTTTAAATACTTTAATTAAAACAAATATATTACAATTTCTCGTTCTTTGCATTGTTACATATGTATTTTTATTAACTTTTATTAATGAATCAGGCCTGACTTTAGTCTGTAACCACAGCTCCTGTACCTCAGTATTCAGCTCCTGTACCTCAGTATTCAGCTGTATTACCTCAGTATTCAGCTGTAGTACCTCAGTATTCAGCTGCAGTAGTCAGCTGTAGTACCTCAGTATTCAGCTGTAGTACCTCAGTATTCAGCTGTAGTACCTCAGTATTCAGTAACCACCTCTCCTGTACCTCAGTATTCAGCTGTAGTACCTCAGTATTCAGCTGTAGTACCTCAGTATTCAGCTGTAGTACCTCAGTATTCAGTAACCAGCTCTCCTCCTCTCCTGCAGGCGGAGAACATTCTGCTGCTGGAGCTGGACATGTCTCCCCCCACCATGTTCACCCTGAACCTGAACGGAGCCCACCTGGAGAGGGTCTTCTCCCCCTGTCCCGGCCGGGACCCCCCCCCCGGGGTGACCCCCAGGGAGAGGGGCCCCGCTGCCCGGGTCCGCAGGTCCCGGTCATGGTAGGGTCCCCGTTCCCACATCTCCCACAGTTCTCCTGGTTTTGGGGTTTCTTTTGAAGCCTTAACGGTAAAGGCCGCTGAGCATGAGTGCTGTCCTGTTTTATATTTAGAATCATCCAACGTTGTAACGCTGTAGTTGTTATAACGAAGCAAAGGATCATTTCTGTCATGGGAACCACAACGCTATCCTTTAGTACGACCCTATTCATGCGAGTGAAGTCCAAAGGGGCTGGAACGTACTTTATTTGCTGTGCCTGACTGCAATGCCCAGCAATTTGTACATCGTTAACTCTTATATACTTTTCACACTTTTATTTGATTCCAGCTAAACTCGTTTCAACTCATTCATTTTAATTTATATTACACCTGTAGGTATAATTATACAATTGTTGATACAATTAACACAGAAAATGTCATAAGTTACGTTTGACCCAACCAGAGGGAATCACATGACCCCACTGACTCCTCCCCCTGTCACTGGCCTCCTCACTGACTCCTCCCCCTGTCACTGACTCCTCCCCGTGACCAGACCCACCTCCTCCCTGACTCCTCCCCCTGTCACTGACCTCCTCCCTGACTCCTCCCCCTGTGACCAGACCCACCTCCTCACTGACTCCTCCCCCTGTGACCAGACCCACCTCCTCACTGACTCCTCCCCTTGTCACTGACCTCCTCACTGACTCCTCCCCCTGTCACTGACTCCTCCCTCTGCCACTGACTCCATCACTGACTCCTCCCCCTGTGACCAGACCCACCTCTCCACTGACTCCTCCCCTTGTCACTGACTCCTCCCCCTGTGACCAGACCCACCTCCTCACTGACTCCTCCCCCTGTGACCAGACCCACCTCCTCACTGACTCCTCCCCCTGTGACCAGACCCACCTCCTCACTGACTCCTCCCCCTGTGACCAGACCCACCTCCTCACTGACTCCTCCCCCTGTCACTGACCTCCTCACTGACTCCTCCCCCTGCCACTGACTCCTCCCCCTGCCACTGACTCCTCCCCTGTGGATAACAGCGCGGTCTCCTTGTGCCCCCCCCAGGTACCAGGCCCCCCAGGCCCAGCGCGTCTCCTCCTCCTCCTCCTCCTCCTCTCTGGGCTCCGGGGCTCAGTCTCTGTCCGACCCCCCCCCGAGGCAGCGGCACTCCTCCGCCCTCTGCCCGCCCCTGGGGGGCGCCCCGCCCACTGCCGCCCCCCAGGGCCACGCCCCCCAGGGCCACGCCCCCCCGGCCTCGCCCCCCGGCGCCCCGTAGGACGGCGGGGGGCGTGTGTACGTACAGCAGATTGAGGTTCACTGTTGGTCATTACTTCAGGTTTTTTATTTCGTTGTTAAAGATGTGTTTGGGCATGGGCTTCTGGCGTTCTGTGAGCATGTTTTGATGTAACCAGAAGAACTATTTGTATTTATTATGAAGTTTAGGCTAAGTTTAGTTCTGGGATGTGGAGCTTCTTCATTTGGCTGGTTGTTGTTTTATATCCAATGTGGCCCAAAGCATTAAACAAATGTTTTAAGTTATGTTAACTAAAATGATAGAATTGTAAAAAAAATAGCCTTTGTTGAAAATGTCTGAATCAGAAAAATGGGTTGGTTATCAACCCGATATTCTCAGCATTACTATGTAATAATGCTTTAATGTCAAAAAGACCAAAAGCAACCAAATACAAAGGTGGGGTGGGGGTTGGGTTTCTGGCAAAATCGGTCTTATTTTTTATTGTAAGAACCTAGGATTTTGAGTGAAAAAAAACATTGCTTTAAGTTATATTATTGCTGAATTATTTGTGAGCCAAATATTTGACGAATGTTGCAATGCTCTCTTACTTATAGTTGCCTTATTTTCATATGGTTGTACAATTGCTTGTATAAACGCCATTGCTTACAAACAAGAATAAACAAAATAAAATGTGATCTTTGAGTACACCGAATCCGAACCGAGACCCAAACTGTGGATCCGAGTTGCATGTTTGACGCGCTCTGAGTGACAGCTCAGCAGTGTACAGTAAGATGACGTCACATGAAGTCACATCGCCCTCCTACAGCAAGATGATGTCTCTCCCAGAGTCACATGACCCTCCGTACAGCAAAATGACGTCCCTCCCAGAGTCACATGACCCTCCGTACAGTAAAATGACGTCCCTCCAAGAGTCACATGACCCTCCGTACAGTAATATGACGTCACATGACCCTCCGTACAGAAAGATGACGTCTCTCCCAGAATCACGTGACCCTCTGTACAGTAAGATGACGTCACATGACCCTACGTACATTAAGATGACGTCTCCCCCAGAGTCACATGACCCTCCGTACAGTAAGATGACGTCTCCCCCAGAGTCACATGACCGCCGTACAGTAAGATGACGTCTCCCCCAGAGTCACATGACCGCCGTACAGTAAGATGACGTCTCCCCCAGAGTCACATGACCGCCGTACAGTAGGTCCAACATGGCAGACGGAGAGCGGGTCCTCCGCGGTAACTAAAGCAACACTTCAAACCCGCCGACAAACACGTTAGAACAACACAAGACCGCAGCGATGAGGGAAAGGCTGAAGAAAAAGAAGGGCAGGACGTGGGCGGAAGCCGCTAAAACGGTACCGTGTTCTTATCCACCGCTTGTTATGGTTGTTTTCCCTCCGCTTGTACCACTGTGTTGATGGGTTCAAGACCCGCCGCTGGTGCACACCCACCGGGGACCTCACAGACCCCCGGGGTTCTGGGCTGCCACCCGCCGTGGACCTCACAGCCCCCGGGGGTCTGGGCTGCCACCCGCCGTGGACCTCACAGCCCCCGGGGGTCTGGGCTGCGACCCGCCGTGGACCTCACAGCCCCCGGGGGTCTGCCATCAGGACCTAGAGGTTTACTGTAGAGCAGGGATCACTACGGACCGCCTAGCACCGCGTTCTGTCTCCGACCCCCGCCAGAGAAATGCGTGCGTTGTAGCGCCCAGTCGGGGTCTGTCTGTCTGTCTGTCCGGCTGTCTGTGGCCGCCGAGTAAACCCGTCAAAGCTTCGCTGGTGCTGCTGCGGGGCTAGCTCGTTAGCTTGTTAGCTCCACGGCGACACTTCCACTGACATAGTGTTCACACGTCGCACAATAAACGGGTTGAACCCACCGCCGGGGCCGTGTTTGTTGTTCTTCTTCCCCGCTAGCTTAGCATGAGGCCAGTGGATGGGCGCTTACCTGCCGCCCGAGGAGCGTCATGTTTTGCTAGCCTAGCCGCTAAGCTAACACGCACAACATGTAAACACTGAGGAGGATCAGCACTGTCGTGGGCTCCTGGTCACCACCTCTGGTCTCCTTGTCTCTCCCTGTGGTTTCCTTGTCTCCTTGTCCCTCCCTGTGGTCTCCTTGTCTCCTCGTCTCTCCCTGTGGTCTCCTCGTCTCTATCTCTGGTCTCCTTGTCTCTCCCTGTGGTCTCATTGTCTCTCCCTCTGGGCTGCTTGTCTCTACCTCTGGTCTCCTTGTCTCAACCTGTGTCTCCTACCTGTGACTCTCACCTGTGAATCTTTGTGTTATTGACATTTTATTTGACAACTGTCACATTGTTTATTTTTTCATCATTCAACTATCTACATCTCCTTTACGTTGATCTATAATTCCCTTTTAGCCTGTGTTAAAAGTGAGATAAAAGACACAAATGAAACGTAAATAGTATTATCTTATTTAATATCTGAGTGGTTTAGTATCAGTGAACTGTATTTCTTCAGAGGTTAAACTTTCCCCATGAATCACACTAGGGTGATCACCAGATAGGCTACCCAAAAGCATAACAGCTACTTATGAATATATAGTAAGCCACCTAAACTATATCTTATTCAGGGTTCATTCCGCCAATATAGATGGATCATGTAATTTAAATCACATTGATCTTGCTCCTAATATGAGCAGGCCATAACAAAAAATAAAATCATATATGTGATCAGGTCAAACTAATAGTATGTTAAAGAATAATTGTATCTTTCTATTATAGGTTCTGGAGAAGTATCCCAACACACCAATGAGCCATAAAGAGATCTTGCAGGTGATCCAAAGAGAGAGGCTTAAAGAAATAAGGTAAACAATAGAATCCTTAGTGCTGTGTCGTCAGTTTATTGGGCCATGAGAGGGAGGGCAGGAGAGGGCAGGAGAGGGCATTATCGCGCTCTCCGCATCGTATGACATTGTCTCCATCACCCATTTTCTTTTGAGCACTGGTCATTATTTTAACTCAGGTTTCTAATTGTTTTATTTCCTTTGTCGTTTCATTGTCACTGTTGTCATCCAGAAGGTAAGAAAAAGCTAGCCCACTCTCCCCCGAACAAATTCATTGCCAAGTGATTTTGTTTGGTTATAGCTTCTGCTTGTTATTAACAATAACATGTGCTTTCTTCAGTGAGCATATACACAGTGACTTAGCCCCTCAGATCTGCGTGAAACCCTAACCCACCTGTTGCATAACATCCTGACTCTGAGTTTACATTGCTTTGGCCCAGATTGTCTTTAGGCAATAAGATGAGTGATCGTGGTATTGAAATAGGCAGTAAAGGTCTGCATGAAACCGTTATTGTGATGGTCACAGCAGGCTTTACGAATGTTAATGATCATTGATCAGTTCAGACAAGCACTCTGACTTACTGACTCTGACTGTCTCTCTTTGTCTCTCTCTCAAACATACATTGTAGTTAGTATCAGTGCTATAACAAGCTTCAAAATTTCTTCCAACTAAACAAAATATGTGCATCTAGTTCCTTTGGAACTTAGACCAGCCTCAAACTAAACCTGTGCGTCTGGGAACGTCTTCCACCAAAGATACTAATGACAATTTCCCTGTAAACCCAGTTCATTTAATTCCTCAGCATGATAACTGCACCCACCCACGACCCCGTAACTCTCCTGTCCTCTCCTCCTCTCCTCCACAGCCTTCTCAACCACTCTCCTCTCCATCCCTGTCCTCTCATTTCCTCTCCTCTCATTCCCTCTCCCTGAATCTCCTCTCCTCTCCCAGAATCCTCTCTCCTCTCCTGTCCCCCACTCTCCTCTCCTCTCCTCCCCTCTCTCTCCTCTCCTCTCCCTGAATCCTCTCTCCTCTCCTGTCCCCCACTCTCCTCTCCTCTCCTCCCCTCTCTCTCCTCTCCTCTCCCTGAATCCTCTCTCCTCTCCTCTCCAATCCTCTCCCTTCCTCTCCTCTCCTCCCCTCTCTCTCCTCTCCTCTTCCCAGCCCTCCTCTCCTCTCCTCCCCTCTCTCTCCTCTCCTCTCCCCCACCCACCTCTCCTCTCCTCTCCTTGCCTCTCCTCTCCCCTCCGGTCTGTTTTACGGGGAACCAGATGGGTAATTTACATTTCTGTGCCGTGATCTAGTGGAACTTCGCCGCTGGCATGTCTGAACGCCATGCTCCATACCAACTCCCGGGGAGAAGAGGGCATCTTCTACAAAGTTCCTGGCAGAATGGGCGTCTACACACTTAAGGTTAGTTTAAATGAATATGCAGAACAAACTTCCCTTCCCTCACTCGGAAAAATACACGTTTTGTTCAATAAGCCTGACCCGAATCCTTATAAGTCTGCCATCGACAAGAATTAACAGCTAGAAAAAATGTTAATTGTTATTACCAATAATTATTTTCTAACCTTTGTTTCAGAGTAATGTTGACCTCAATGTCAGCGTATTGCTGCCAAGTACGTTTAGGAAAAAGACGACGCATAGGCTCTGCGTGAAGGCATGGATGGTGGGATGGTGGGGTGGGGGCCGGTGGAAGGGTTGGATATAGGCCTGGTTGCTATGGAAACAGAGTGGGCGTGTGCACGTACTGAACGGCAACTGGACTACAGTAAACTGCATATTGTCAACGACTGATGAGAGAACTACAAGTTCTTATTCTCTTTCCTCCGCAGCCTCTTCCTCGTTTTCCAAACGCATGTCTGTGACCAGAGACCCGCTGATAATGAGCACGATGTGTTTCTGATTCTAGAAGGAAGGCTCGGACGGGGTCAAGAAGCTGTCGGGGGAGGTGCACGAGGAGGAACAGGAGGAGGAGGAGGAGGAGGAGGAGGAGGAGGACGGGTCTGAGGAGAGCAGTGAGGATCTCTCAGACTCGCCCAGCAGTGAGAACAGCAGCAAGGTGCTGGGCCAGGAGTGCGGCGGCGGCAGGTGGCGACGTAGAGGTACGACCGCACTTGACCCTGACAGGCCTAGACCCACCCCCAGGAGAGGCTAGTGGTTAGGGGTTTGACTCCAGCACCCAGACCCTGACAGGCCTAGACCCACCCCCAGGAGAGGCTAATCGTTAGGGGTTTGACTCCAGCACCCAGACCCTGACAGGCCTAGACCCACCCCCAGGAGAGGCTAGTGGTTAGGGGTTTGACTCCAGCACCCAGACCCTGACAGGCCTAGACCCACCCCCAGGAGAGGCTAGTGGTTAGGGGTTTGACTCCAGCACCCAGACCCTGACAGGCCTAGACCCACCCCCAGGAGAGGCTAGTGGTTAGGGGTTTGACTCCAGCACCCAGACCCTGACAGGCCTAGACCCACCCCCAGGAGAGGCTAGTGGTTAGGGGTTTGACTCCAGCACCCAGACCCTGACAGGCCTAGACCCACCCCCAGGAGAGGCTAGTGGTTAGGGGTTTGACTCCAGCACCCAGACCCTGACAGGCCTAGACCCACCCCCAGGAGAGGCTAGTGGTTAGGGGTTTGACTCCAGCACCCAGACCCTGACAGGCCTGGACCCACCCCCAGGAGAGGCTAGTGGTTAGGGGTTTGACTCCAGCACCCAGACCCTGACAGGCCTAGACCCACCCCCAGGAGAGGCTAGTGGTTAGGGGTTTGACTCCAGCACCCAGACCCTGACAGGCCTAGACCCACCCCCAGGAGAGGCTAGTGGTTAGGGGTTTGACTCCAGCACCCAGACCCTGACAGGCCTAGACCCACCCCCAGGAGAGGCTAGTGGTTAGGGGTTTGACTCCAGCACCCAGACCCTGACAGGCCTAGACCCACCCCCAGGAGAGGCTAGTGGTTAGGGGTTTGACTCCAGCACCCAGACCCTGACAGGCCTAGACCCACCCCCAGGAGAGGCTAGTGGTTAGGGGTTTGACTCCAGCACCCAGACCCTGACAGGCCTAGACCCACCCCCAGGAGAGGCTAATGGTTAGGGGTTTGACTCCAGCACCCAGACCCTGACAGGCCTAGACCCACCCCCAGGAGAGGCTAGTGGTTAGGGGTTTGACTCCAGCACCCAGACCCTGACAGGCCTAGACCCACCCCCAGGAGAGGCTAGTGGTTAGGGGTTTGGCTCCAGCACCCAGACCCTGACAGGCCTAGACCCACCCCCAGGAGAGGCTAGTGGTTAGGGGTTTGACTCCAGCACCCAGACCCTGACAGGCCTAGACCCACCCCCAGGAGAGGCTAGTGGTTAGGGGTTTGACTCCAGCACCCAGACCCTGACAGGCCTAGACCCACCCCCAGGAGAGGCTAGTGGTTAGGGGTTTGACTCCAGCACCCAGACCCTGACAGGCCTAGACCCACCCCCAGGAGAGGCTAGTGGTTAGGGGTTTGACTCCAGCACCCAGACCCTGACAGGCCTAGACCCACCCCCAGGAGAGGCTAGTGGTTAGGGGTTTGACTCCAGCACCCAGACCCTGACAGGCCTAGACCCACCCCCAGGAGAGGCTAGTGGTTAGGGGTTTGACTCCAGCACCCAGACCCTGACAGGCCTAGACCCACCCCCAGGAGAGGCTAGGGGTTAGGGCTTTGACTCCCAGCCCAGTGGTTCTGGGTTCTTACCCCAATGTCTACGTGTCCTTGAGCAAGATGCGAACCCCTACCTGTGTCTTGGTCACACGTATCTGAAATCACTGTAAGTCGATCGGGGGCTTTGTCAGCTAAATGACTCATTAATATACAAAAGGAATCACAGTCTTTAAGGAGGACATTCGGTCACCAGTTCTAATTGAACCGTTTACAAGGTCACATTAGTGATCTGTTCAGAGGAAATCCTGGGATGATTAATTAGTTATTGGACAACTAGAAATATCCTCATGGCTTTCACAAAGCGCCCCCCGTGGGATCGAATGACGGCTGTGTTCTGTTCCCGTGGGAGTGACCTGCTTTACTGGGATCTTGTGTCATGTTGCATATGTACAACACAAAAAAAAAACAGAATCAAATTCATAAATCACTTGTCACGACACGTTTCGCCAGGTGTTGTGTTCGCACAGCCGTGTTGCTTGGCCTCAATACCAGACCAACCCTTGTAATTGTTACATGGTTAGTCGACAGAACAGTTCCCCCCCGGGCTATGTGTGAAGATAACCTGTGTGTGAGTCTACTGGGAGCCCCGTACCTGGTGCCGGCGGTGAAACCAGATCTTCCTCACCAACCAAAGTGATGCTTGGCTTTAGTCCTCATCACTTTATCGTGCTCAGTGTCCGTCGTCCACTGAGTTCTTAATTCCGCTTGTTTCAATTGAAGCTGACATGCAGACTGTTGGAACAGGAAGAGTGTGACCAGCAACCACTTCCTCATAACGAGTGTGAAACTGTGTGACGAAGTTGCCAGCACCACGGGCTCAGCCCTGCCTGCAGCAGAGATCAGCGAGGCTCTCCGCCGACGTGGTTTGTGTTGGCTCGTCCTCCACAACTTTAGTTTAAATGAACAAACCGTGTCGACCAGCAGAGAGAGGCCAATGCAGGAGGAAGGACAGAGGAAAGCCTAAAGACACCTTTGGCTGCGCCGCGATGTGTGAGTAGGGTCGCAGTTGTCTAGGAAGTGGACTCGTTCTCGCCGTCTGCGCGACTCTCTGCAGGCCTTCAGTCCACCGTAATGTAATCTACGTATTTGTGCGAGGATGGGGGTTTTTGGTTTCCTCAAAACAAAAGCCCAGGGTGGCGCTGTGTGGACGCCCTCAGCACTAGGCGGTCCAGTAGAGTGTTGATTTACTCATTTCGTTGATTTGATGTTTTTCAGTTCCTACCAAGCTGGAGCCGCCGCCGCCCTCGCCCCCCCAGTCCCGCTGCTCCTCCCCCCTGGTCCCCGGGGCCAAACTCATCTCCCCCTCGCAGAAGCACGGCAAGAAGGCTCTGAAGCAGGTAGGCCCCCCGGCACGGAGGGACACTCTGGGGCTTCATCTGGAGGGGTCTACTGACGTTCAGTGGGACACCTTGCCCTCAGGCTGCTGTCACTGCTGACATGGAACAGCACAACAACAATACTACTGCACACGCATGCATGCACTTGTACTCACACACAGCACCACCATGGTATGGGACCTGACCACACCTCTCAGCACTGGACCAAGCGTCTTGGCTTCATGAACACGTCTCCTACGTCGGAGACACCACTGCTTTCAGTCTTGGTTTCACTCGGCCTCTAACGAGGCAGCTCATCAGGCCTCTCTTTGTTTAACGTGTCTTTGCTAGTTATGGTTCTAGTGGGAAATAACGAGGGTGCAGAAGAGGGGGGGAAACCTCCCCGTTTTTATTCGTCCTCCCTTCAACTCTCTTTCTCTCTTGGCCGCCCGACGCCTTTTGTGTCTTAATCACATTTCACTTGATTGCACGGATCCTAATTCACTCCATCTGTGTGGCTGTGGGATTCAATGCCTCGTAAGACCAATTTAATTGTTTTTATTAGGGCGCGAAAACTCGTGGTTACATGGCAGTTTGGAGAGAGAGAGAGAGAGAGAGAGAGAGAGAGAGAGAGAGAGAGCATTGGAAGTTCTTATATGAATCTAACATTCAATTGCTGAACGGAAACGTTTTTCGACTTCTCCTGGAACGGTTCCTTGATGATCGTCCCATTATTGTTCAGTTTCCAAGGTGATCCATTGAGGTTCCCACCACAGACTCTTACTACACCAGGGAGAGCGTGACGGCCTTATGTAACGCGCTCCTCTTTGCAACAGGAGGGCTACTTGAGAAAGAAAACATGTTTTTTCTTTACTTCGTCGTAGAGGGTAATGGTTGTGTGGGCATGTGCGTGGGGGCAGGGCCATACGTGTGTGTGATGCTGTTGCTGTATCTGTGGTTGTTGTTGTTGTTGTTTGTTGAACTATCGTTCTGCCCGGTCAGGCCCTGAAGCAGCAGAGGAGCCAGCGCCGTCAGGGGGGCGTGGCCTCCAGCCAGCGGCGCCAGGGGGGCGTGGCCTCCAGCCAGCGACTCATCCTGAAGACGGTCAAAGACACGGCCGACAACATCTCCCCCCAGACCGGTGAGTCCCTGATCAACCTGCACCTCGTCCCACAGGACTCTGTTACCTTCAACCATTCTGGCTGCTCGGCTGGTCGGCGAGCTGAAGATATATGAGAGGGGCGAGCGGAGAGAGAGAGCGCGTACCATTAAGGCTTAGTCCTGACTGCAGCGACCAGGGTTCGATTCCCGCCCTATACCTCTGCTGCATGTCCTCTCTCTCTCCCAGTCCTTCCTGCCCATCTCACTCTTATCATAAAGCATAAACATGCAAAATCGATGCATATCGTTTATTATGCATGCTAAATAACCAAAATACTCTGAGACCTTTGTATGAGGTGAGGTGGGCAGCGATGCCTTTCCCAACAGACGTGAGGGGTCTCCATCAGGACCCACCTCCGACCTGCTCTCACACCACTGTCCTTCCCCTCTGTCCACAGACCTGTGTCTCGGCCCAGGACCCAGGAATATGGCTCAGAGGAGCCGGCTCAGCCCACGTGAGTGAACCTTTCAGGAGAGCGGCTCAAAGGGTTAGCTGCCTGTAGTCCTCCTTGAGCGAGTCCAGCCCCTACCTGCTCCTTAGTTACTCGTTTGGTACAAATGTTTTAATTAAGTCACATCGGACTAAAGCCTGCTGATTGACTGAACTAACACACAACACTGAGGAGACACATCCACTTCCTGTGCAGCACAGCGTCTTATTATCCCCGCTCAGACCCGTCCGTGTGTTTGTTTTGCATCCCAGGGCAACTCAAGCGCACCAAGTGTGAAATAGATGTGGAGACGCCCGACTCCATTCTGGTGAACACCAACCTGCGGGCCATCATCAACAAGCACACCCTGTCCGTGCTACCCCCCGCCTGCCAGCAGAGGCTGCTCAAGCTGCTGCCTGCAGTCGACCAGCAGGTGGGGCTATAGAGCCAGGCGCAAAGTACCCCAGAATAAAAAGGATTGGGTGATGGGCTCACTTTATTGTTGAGAATCTTCAGATATCCATAAACAATAATCCACAGTCTGTAAAAAGTGTTTTTTAAGAAATGGTCCGTAAACAATAGTGGGTAAACCATAGTCTGTATAGAATTATCCAAGAAGTAATTAAACACTGGTATCGAAAAACATAATTTTAATTTTGTTTTGGGGTGAAGCCGCTGGCGATCGGCCCGATGATGTTGACCATGACAACTAGCCTTCTTCCCTCCCCAGGCGTGTCTGGACGGCCTCCTGAAGGTCACCGGCTCGGCGCTCAACAACGAGTTCTTCGCCTCGGCGGCCCAGTCCTGGAAGGAGCGTCTGTCTGAGGGTGGGTCCCCGTTAACCACACTATGAGGCTGTCTGAGGGTGGGTCCCCGTTAACCACACTATGAGGCTGTCTGAGGGTGGGTCCCCGTTAACCACACTACGAGGCTGTGTGAGGGTGGGTCCCCGTTAACCACACTATGAGGGTGGGTCCCCGTTAACCACACTATTAGGCTATCTGAGGGTGGGTCCCCGTTAACCACACTATGAGGCTGTCTGAGGGTGGGTCCCCGTTAACCACACTATGAGGGTGGGTCCCAGTTAACCACACTATGAGGCCGTTGAGGGTGGGTCCCCGTTAACCACACTATGAGGCCGTTGAGGGTGGGTCCCCGTTAACCACACTATGAGGCTGTCTGAGGTTTGGTCCCCGTTAACCACACTATGAGGCTGTCTGAGGGTGGGTTCCCGTTAACCACACTATGAGGGTGGGTCCTCGTTAACCACACTATGAGGCTGTCTGAGGGTGGGTCCCCATTAACCACACTATGAGGCCGTTGAGGCTGGGCCCCGTTAACCACACTATGAGGCTGTCTGAGGGTGGGTCCCCGTTAACCACACTATGAGAGTGGGTCCCCATTAACCACACTATGAGGGTGGGCCCCGTTAACGACACTATGAGGCCGTTGAGGCTGGGCCCCGTTAACCACACTATGAGGCTGTCTGAGGGTGGGTCCCCGTTAACCACACTATGAGAGTGGGTCCCCATTAACCACACTATGAGGGTGGGCCCCGTTAACCACACTATGAGGCTGTCTGAGGGTGGGTCCCCATTAACCACACTATGAGAGTGGGTCCCCATTAACCACACTATGAGGGTGGGCCCCGTTAACCACACTATGGGGCCGTTGAGGGTGGGTCCCCGTTAACCACACTATGAGGCCGTGGAGGCAGAAGAATAGAATAAGGCTGACCTGTTTTCTTGAATGCAACTTCATTGATCCCTGATCTCTGGGGTGATTCCTGATTTCTGCTCTGATTCCTGATCTGTTTCCAGGTGAGTTCACTCCCGAGCTGCAGCTCCGGATGAGGCAGGAGATTGAAAAGGAGAAGAAGGTGGAGCGTTGGAAGGAGGCCTTCTTTGAGAACTACTATGGAGAGAAGTAAGTTCTCCTTCACAGGGATTAAAAACGTTCTCCTGTCTCCTGCCTACAAGTTCTCCAAAGTGTTCCTTTATGCATTAATCTCTACATACCCCCTCTCCCCTCCTCTCCTCCCCTCTCCCCTCCTCCTCTCCTCTCCCCTCCTCTCCCCCCTCCTCCTCTCCTCTCCCCTCCTCCCCCCCTCTCCCCTCCCCCTCCTCTCCCTTCCTGTCGTGCAGCTCTGGGATGAGCTACGAGGAGGCGCAGAGGGAGCTGATGGAGTCTGACCTGGACCGGCCGCCCTGCCCTTCTCTTCCTCCTCCTCCTCCTCCTCAACACCAGCGCTCCTCTGAAGGACCTGTGGCCGGAGCAGCGGGGCCCCGGGGCCCCGAGGACAGAGCAGCGGAGCCCCGGGGCCCCGAGGACAGAGCAGCGGAGCCCCGGGGCCCCGAGGACAGCAGTCCCTGTCCTGTCCCGACCAGACCCCCAGACCAGTCCAGCAGACCCCCAGACCAGTCTCCCAGACCCCCAGACCAGTCTCCCAGACCCCCAGACCAGTCTCCCAGACCCCCAGACCAGTCCCCCAGACCCCCAGACCAGTCCCCCAAACCCCCAGACCAGTCCCCCAGACCCCCAGACCAGTCTCCCAGACCCCCAGACCAGTCTCCCAGACCCTCAGACCAGTCTCCCAGACCCCCAGACCAGTCCCCCAGACCCCCAGACCAGTCTCCCAGACCGCCGCCCGTCATGTCGCCCATGCGGACGCGGCGGGCGCGTCACGCGGAGGACCGGCGCCTCAGCCGCTTGGCCCCGCCCTCGGCCCCGCCCGGACCCCCCGGAGGGAACGGCCCACCGGCAGGTCAGAGGCCGGCAGAGGGCGGTGTGAAGCCTCTGGTGGCGGAGCGGGCCCCAGGGGAGGGGCCAGAGGAGAGCGCGGCCGCCCCCAAGCCCCCCGACGAGAGCAGCCCAGCGGGGCGCTCCGGTCAGCCAGCGGGGCCTCTCCGTCTCCCTTGGGGAGAACCGGGGAAAAGGAAGTCCCCCAGTGAGCTAGAGGGGGAGAAGACCCCCGAGAAAAGACCCCGAACCTCCTCGCCCTCTCCAGCAGGCCCCTCCCCCTCTCAAGTAGGCCCCTCCCCCTCTCAAGTAGGCCCCTCCCCCTCTCCAGCAGGCCCCTCCTCCTCTCCAGTAGGCCCCTCCCCCTCTCCAGTAGGCCCCTCCCCCTCTCCAGCAGGCCCCTCCTCCTCTCTAGTAGGCCCCTCCCCCTCTCAAGTAGGCCCCTCCCCCTCTTCAGCAGGCCCCTCCCCCTCCCCAACAGGCCCCTCCCACTCTCCAGCAGGCCCCTCCCCTTCTCCAGCAGGCCCCTCCCCCTCTCCAGCAGGCCCCTCCCCCTCTCCAACAGGCCCCTCTCCAGCAGGCCCCTCCCCCTCTCCAAAAGGCTCCGCCCCCTCTCCAGCAGCCTGCTCCATCTCTCCAGCAGCCCCCTCCCCCTCTCCAGCAGGCCCCTCCCCCTCTCCAACAGGCTCCGCCCCCTCTCCAGCAGCCTGCTCCACCTCTCCGGGGGCGTCGTCCACGCCGTCTCCGACGGCGCACCAGAAGGTTCCTCCGCTCAAGGTGGGGCCCTCAGCAGCAGAGAGCCTCCCCAGGGGGTCTCCGTTCACCAGGGGGGGGCCCTCAGCAGCAGAGAGCCTCCCCAGGGGGTCTCCGTTCACCAGGGGGGGGCCCTCAGCAGCAGAGAGCCTCCCCAGGGGGTCTGCTGTCCAGCTGGGGTTTAACGCCCCGTCTGTTTGCGTCCGTTTCAGATCCCCGTGTCCCGGATCCTGCCTGTGCCCGTCTCCCCCGTCTCCCCCGTCTCCCCCGTCTCCCCCGGCCCGGGCCGTCCCGGGGCGCGCACGCTGGCCGACATCAAGGCCAAGGCCCAGCTGGCCCGGGCGCAGCGTTCCGCGGCGGCGGCGGCGGCGGCGGCGGCCTCAGGGGCGGGACCGACAGGGCCGGCGCCCGGAGGGGCGGGGCTCGGAAAACCCCCCAAAGCGCCCCCCCTCAGTCCGCCCTCTGCTCAGCCGTCACCGGCCGGGTTACCAAGGCAACCCGGCCCACAGCCTGCGGCGGCCCGTCGGACAGGGACGGCCCCCGGGACGGACCCCCCCGGGACGGCCCCCCACTGCCTCCAGAAGGCCCCCGAGGCGCCCCCGGGGGGCAGGAAGGGCCCGGCAGAGCTGCCCAGCACCTCGGGGGGCCAGGGGCCCCGGGGCGGCTCCTGCACCCCCGCCAACAACCCGCTGGTCACGCAGCTCCTCCAGGGGAAGGAGGTCCCCATCGAACAGATCCTCCCCCGCCCTAGGGGCCCCGGCCCCCACTCCGGGAGCAAGGGGAAGGCGTGGCCCCCGGCGGCCGGGGACAGGCGGGGCCCCGCCCCCCGGCGGGGGGCCCCGCCCGATCAGCGTCCCCACGGCGACGCGCCCGACCTGGAGACGCAGGAGCAGATCCTGCAGGCGCTGATGCAGCGGAAGGCGTCCCAGCGGGGGGGGGCGGCAGGCGGGCAGGGGCCCCCCCCCGCCGGGGGGGGGGCCCCCGCCCGCCTGCCGTCCCCCCCCACTGCCCGGGGACGGCGGCCAGGCGCAGCCCCGCTTCTCCGCGGGCTGCCTGGGCCGCAGGAGGACGGCGCGGCCGGCCATGACGGGACACTACCTCTTCAACGTGTCCACGTACGGCCGCGGCCCCGAGAGCGGCCGGCGGCACCGCCCCCCCGCCCCCGGGGCCCCGCTGCCGGGGGGGGCGGACGCGCAGCGGGAACGGAAGGATGAGGACCCTCCCCCTCCGGCCGCCGGCGTTAAGGAGGAGCGGCAGGGATGCTCCGCCGCCAGGCAACAGGAGCCCACCGGCGTCCAGCACTGCGGAACGGCGGAGGGCAAGGCCGGCCGGCGAGGCTGCGGACCGCCGGGCCAGGGGGCCGGCGCCGGGGCCGGAGCCGCGCCCGAGGCCGGAGCCGCGCCCGAGGCCGGAGCCGCGCAGCGCAGCCCCTGGCCTCGGGCGGACCAGAGGAGCCTCCAGCGCGGCGACGGCCGTCAGGGGAGCCCGGAGCCGCGCCCCGCGGCCCCGGACCTCGGCCAGAGGAGCCAGAGGAGCCCCGCCCACCGGGACCAGGACGCGGCGCTGGGGTCGCCCTACTGCGGCACCGTCAGCGTGTCGGCGCCCCACGCCGCCGCTGGCTCGGCCGGCTCCTCCCCCCCGCCGCCGGAGCCGTCCGACGGCGGGGGCGTCCACGGCAGCGTGATGTCATTCTCCGTGACCGTCACCACCATCCCCGCGGGCCACACCCTGGCACCCGGGCCCCCCGGGGAGCCCTCTCCGGAGCAGAGCTTCATGGAGGGGGCGGGCCTGGAGGAGGTTCAGTCCAAGTGCTACTGCCGCCTCAAGGCCATGATCATGTGCAAGGGCTGCGGCGCCTTCTGCCACGACGACTGCATCGGACCCTCCAAGCTGTGCGTCTCGTGCCTGGTGGTGCGGTGAGCCCACAGTCTTCGTCGTCAGCGCCTTCCTCCTCCTCATTGGTTAATACATGTTCCTTCGGTTTGTTCCCAATCCAGAATTGGTTTGAGAAACTGAAACGTCATTTGAAATGGATTGGGAACCAGTGACTGACTGGGGCCCTACTGGCCCCCGGAGGAGGGTAAGAGGTGCCCCTGGAGGATCCACTGTTAGGCAGCAGGGTGTCTGGTTGGGCTGCCGCCACCCTTCGGTTCAATCAGCAGACCTGGGAGGAATATGTCACCTGAGTGAAATCTGGCAGTGTTTGCACTTGGCTAGGGTTA
This sequence comes from Pollachius pollachius, assembly GCF_949987615.1. Lineage (NCBI taxonomy): Eukaryota > Metazoa > Chordata > Actinopteri > Gadiformes > Gadidae > Pollachius > Pollachius pollachius. Next base: position 815,661 of record NC_136948.1, on the reverse strand, counting down.
GTCTGGTATATATATATATATATATATATATATATATATTTTTAAAGAGACATAAGTATAGTTTTTAAAAGAGAACAAGGAGGGAAAATATAATATTCTTGTTATTTTTGTAGAATACAATGACGTTATATGTGGTAGACAAACACTTTTTATCGTGCAGCCTGAATGGATTGAAAAAAAGGGCAAACATAATCATTCAGAGTAGATGACCAGAGGCAGGGAATGAGCACTCTCCGAATCTGTTTTAGAGAAGAACACTGCACACCGCGTGCAGTAAATATAGCACTCAGATTTTACAAAAAACAGATAAATTGCAGCTATACTTCGATACTTCCTCAAATCTATAGCATAATTTTTTTCAACGATACTTTTAACAAAAGGAGATAACAAAAACACGTCACTCATTACACCCAGCCCCCTTCGCACTTAACCTTATTTCTTAGAAACAGCTACAGGAAGCAACAGTTCCTAACAATGCATTGAGTAGAGAAACACAATCACAACAGCGGCGCCTTCAATGTACAGCGCGCTACTCTGAGCTGGGGGCCAGCAGCTGTTCTGGGGGTCCACAGAAGCAAAGACACCCAGCAGAAGAGCCACTTTGGTTCTTCAGTTTGTCTCCGAGGTCAAAGACAGGCTTGTAAATATCGTTCCCCACAATGCATCACTTCTCATTGCTTTTCAATTTTTATTTATTTTTTTAACGGAGAGAGATTTCTAGCTGGGAGGGACAGTCTAAACACTCACTGTAAGGAGAGAAAATCAATGGGTTTATTGTCTTTTTACTTCTGCACTGTAAATATTTGCCGATTTATATTCCTAACGTTGTAATACTCCTGTAGTACACCTTGCTTCGTATATGCCAGGTTTTATGACTGAATTTATGAATGACTGAGTGCTGTGGAGAGAGAGAGAGCGAGGCCGTATCGTAGAGTGTACGTAACAAGGCAGAGGTACGCTTCAAATACACCTTTAAGGAAGGCAATTCATTTTAGAGGCATTTTGGTCAAAGCTGCTGAAATTTTCTTCATCCCAACTATGAATCAGATGTCCAGTTAAAAGATACAAAAATCCAATAAGCTTGTACAATCATTTCTTAATAACACCCATCAAATATTCTGGGCAACACGCCATTATTGGAAATAAGGTAATTGTAAAAGTAATTTGGTATGGAAGCAGGTGTGTGTGCGTGTGCTTGTGTGTGTGTTTACGCGTCTTAATTGAAAAATATATGTTCTATTTTTCAGAAGTTTGAGGTACGAAGCAGATGATTAAACATATATTACTTCCATGGTAACATGCCAAAGTCACCTTAAGAAAACACGATTAGAGCTTGTTTTCAACCTCTCACTAGCTAAACAAAGTTAATATATTTTAATTAATATATTTGGATAGAAAATCTATTTGCTTTTTTTTTATTCACAGGGTATGTACTATATATGAATATCAGCTGTTGGTTATTCCTGGGATGTTGGTCTTGTGGACAAACCACCATGAAGAGAGCAACTGTTTTTGCTTTTTCAAATTGCCCAGGTATATATTATATATCTATATATTATATATCTATGCCGCAGGACCTGTTTTTCTATATCATTTTCTCGTCCACAGAGAAGTTGTCTAATGTTTGTATTGAGTGCTCTATGTTCTGGTTGTATCATTGATACAATATGGAGGAATTACCTTGTAAAAAACAAATAGATATGTTTATATTAAACCCTTTTGAGCCCCTCTTGAGCTGAGCACATTCATCAGGTCAATTTCACTCCATTTTGATATTAAGAGAGACTCTGAGATCTGTTCAAATTATATTTAGCTATCTTATACAATCCCATCTCGTTTGAATATATCAAGAGTAGTTCAATTAATGTTTGGAACCACGTTGATAACAATTATTATTTGGACTCCCAAGCTGTCTGGGCATATAGTTGGCCAAACATCATTGGGACTTTTATTTTGATAGCAGATAATATACCACGTATGTGCTCAGTAGTTCATTGATCTATAAATAAGAGAAAATAAATGAGAACAGCAGCATCTTAAGGCAGCTGAGACCTTCAACTTTGTGGAGCGTAGAAATTTAATTTAGACAATATGCCGTTGCCTTTCCCCCCTTCATTGTATTTTTGTGTGTGTGGTGTGTCTGTCTGTCTGTCTGTCTGTCTGTTTGTCTGTGTGTGTGTGTGTCTGTGTGTGTGTGTGTCTGTGTGTGTGTGTGTGTGTGTGTGGAAAATTGGTCAATTGAAGTTTTGTGGTAAGAAATATTTTGGCAAAATTGTTTTTGTAAAATATCATAAGATTATAAGTTCCTTTCTGTCCATAATCATTTCTGCTGTTGATGGACTGTTTTAAAGTTTCAATTTAAAACACAGGTGAATGTAATATAGTAATCAGCACTTGTAAACAAAGTGTATTTTATCAAAATATATAGACTTTTATGAATAAATAACACAAACACCACTCTGGGTCCCATTTCTTTTGTCTATTTGATCATGAGAAACAGGACTTAGATAAATGAAATGTAACGTGAACTTAATGATCAATGTATGTGTTGTTTATGTTCAGTGTACCTAGTATGTATTATGTTGATCTTTATATTATCATAAGTCTAGCAAGTGTGGTAGCTCATTACCCAAGGTTTGCAGAGAGCGTATCGATCTGCAATACACTCATTACACTCTCCTTAATTGTGTCAGCACAATGTAACACCAGACATTACACACTCACTAGTTCAATGAAGGAATAGGGTTATTGGTAGTGATTAACTAGTCCAATACACAAGTTCAGCATCTGGTCAACCATTCCAGTGGACTAATCCATTGTACTGTTTAACTGTTTGGCCTTGAAGCAGTGGTTCTCTTTCGGTATATTCAAAACCACATGTGAATTTAGGTCAAACTTTATTTTGCAGAACAATTAAAAAACCTTGTTGAAACAGGAAAAGCTTCGGGGAAGGCCGGCCTGACCGAGACCATGAAGAGACGTATGTCACTGCCGGACCTCTGAGATGTCCCAGGTGAAGTTCAGCTGCAGGTCCTTCATTCTTTTGTTGTAGACGCTGTCGAAGCGTTCACTCTGTGCCACCGTCAGGGCGTTCTTCCAGTCACCGATGGTCCCTGACACGGAAAAATTTAAAAAATGGGTTACCGAAGTGTCACCTACAGTGCAAACAATGTCAAGCTTTTTTTTGTGTGAATCAAGATTTAGATTGTAGTCACAAATATGCTCCTTTGAATTACTGCATTTGACCCTACACATAGCGCTGGTGGTACCAATGCCAGTTTCGTCAAACTGACAGGCGAATGCAGGATATCCATATGCACTTATACATGATCCAACAGTCCTGTTTTCTCGTCATCCTCTTTTGTTTCTAATGTAATAAAAAAAATGCTAAATGCCCAACTAGACTATCGCATATGATCGCTGCGTGGACGCAAGTGACTTCTGGATCTCGATCCTCATCGATCCAAGGCCTCAATGTTCTGAAGACACACTGCCACCATAGTATCAGGGGAGCCTTCTTCATAGCATAAATACCAGCTCTCTAACGGTTCTATTTCACCGTAGTGAAAGCAATGAACCAATGAGGACCTGTTGTTGACACAGCAGGCTACTGTTACCTTTCCTCAGGAAGGCACCCTGGCTCTTATCCTTGACGTCGTCGGGTAGGAACTCATAGTTGGCCTTGTCATCTTGTTTCATGTTGTTGAAGGTCACCCTCTTGATGATGGAGTCAATGGCGGCGTCAGAAAGATTCTTGCCGACAAACTCACACAAACGCACGACCACAGACCTCAGGTCCTAAGCACAGAGAGCAGGTCGTTAGAGGAGAGCTAGAATACGGATGTGTTGTTGGGCCTATGGCACAGAGGGATCACCTTGATCATGTCTTCATAGCGGAGGAACAGGATGTTGTACTTGTCCTGGTTGGCGTACCATCCTTTAACATGGTCAAACCAACAGCCTCCAATCACTGGTCCATAACAAATGGATCAGACAAGATGGGACGGAAAGAAAAAGACAAGTTCAACAGATAAGAAAATATAAAGGGTCACTTCCTCCAGTCTACCCCTGTCTGTGAGTCACTCACTCCTTCCACTGATGAAGTTGTCGAGCATCTTGTTGAAGTGTTCTGCGTCCTCCAGTTTCTTCATGAACTTTGCAAAGTGAAAGTAGGACACCATTGCATCTTTTGGATTCCTGGAAACATAAACGACCTGAAGAGAGAGGGAATGACACTGATTTGGTGTATGCAGCCTTTGTGGGGGTCCATGTAGTTCTGAGCTCTTGTCTGAACCCTGACCTCTACCAGGGCTGTAGCTGTGTGTGTGCCGTGCACATGCAGCCTCCTCACTGACCTTGGCCTTCTTCTTGAGCAGGCCCCTGGGCATCAGGGGCTCCTGCAGGTGTGAGCAGAAGAGGCGTGGGGAGCGGCGCGTGTCGTAGCTCTCCCACTCCTTCATCGGATACTCCAGCCAGGGCATCCTCTCAAAGGTGACGGTGTCCGTCAGCTCGGGGAAGTCCTCCTCGAAGATCAGGGTGATGATTCTCTGGGTCCATACGGTACCTAGGAAGAGTTCATCTCAGTCAATTATGGAAGTTGTGTAAAATGTCTCATGGTCTGAGCCATATAAAAGAAAAATATTAACCACAAAATAATTCATTGGTATTTGCTAAAATGTACACATTACCACAATACATAGAATGACGCCAGAAACGTGCTCTCATTTCATTATGCAGACCATCTGCAATATGAATATTAGCTGTTTGTTGTACAGAGGCTGAATCATCCTAAGAAAACCATCTCGAAAGTGAAAAAAAACAAGAAAAAAGCCTTTTCCACATCCACCATATCCATACATCCACCACTATTGCAGCAACTCACCTTTCAACCACATGTGTCGTAATGCACGCCTGATGTTATCCTGAAGATGATTTTTATCCGTTTTATCTAATCTATTTGACAGGCCTATAGCAATGACCTTTAGTTACCTTCCTTGTTAAGAAGAATGTAAGTTGGGAAAATGTCTCCCTCTTTCAACCCAATGCATTTAATTTGTAGTAAAGGATTGAATGATTGTGAGTGGTTTGATTGTTTGCTTTCTTGCTCCGAAATGACCTTACTGCCTTTCTATATAGGTATGGGGAGTATAACGAAATGTCGACAAAAGGTAGGTCCTATTCTCAATAATAAAGGAATAAAAAAAATGTACATTAGATATGTTGCATCATGGGTCAATGACATTGCCTCGTATTAATATGAGGATCCCACCGAACCATTAGAATAGTGTCAATACTCTGATATTGATCCTTGTCTTCTCTGTCCACAGAACCTCTGATCACTCAGCTTTGTTTTCTGAAAACTCTAAAGAGACTTTGTTGCAGAGATTTACTGTTTGTGAAATATTAAAACATCCCATCGCTGCACAAAAGTATAGCCAATAGACTCACCCGATTTGGGGAAGGTAACGAGGTAAACGTCGTCATCTCTGACTTCAAAATGTTGCAAATCGTCAATATATTCTGTCGTTAGATTAGTGGTGTCGTCCACTGGAAAAACAGCCCCTTTGTATGTGAACAGAGTATCACCGAGTAGTTTGTATTCTTGTTGAGCCATTGCAAACAAATGATGCCAAGTTCTGTGCAGTGAGTTGAAAGACAAACATTGAAATACGGCACTGTGGTAGAGGCAAAGGCATATGTTATTTGAGTAGAGCTATGAGTTAACTCTTATCAATACCTTTGTTCGGTTCAAAGTGTCATGTTACATTTTGTTTATGGGTGCCCTTCAGTGTTGATATTATCCAATCAGAACTTAACATGAAGTATATTCTAATGTTACCCCTGATGCCACATTGTAAGGAAGCTGTTCAATTTCTCTATTATAATTGAATCCTCTAAATACAAAAGATATGTGGGGCATAAAACTGATCATCTTCACTAGGCGATAGTAAGTAGTGTTGACTCGTTTGCGAACGAATCAGTTCGAATGAACGAATCTTTAAGACGAACGAACTGAACTGGTTCCTCTCTCTCGTTTGCCTCGTTCGTTCTCAGACTCGACTCCTCCCAGACCCACTAGTCGCTGACTCGCTGACAGTTCGTTCACTCACACAGTGAGTGGTGAGGAGGGACCGACTGAGAGACGTCAGGACTCACGAGAGCCAGCCAATCGTATGCTGTTCTAGGACTGAGTCTAGGACGCTCTCGTAGAATTTTAGTCAATGAGAGACAGAAATCAACCGGTTTAATGGAGAAAAAAACAAATGGGCTTAGTGAGCGAGCAATCTATTATTCACATTGGCCATCTGTTGCATGGACGTATTTAAAGGATGCATTGTACATATTTATAATTCGAAATTCGTCCCAGCCTTTATACCACATTTTTCACAACCTACCAGCTCTCGTTGTGAAGACTAGTTACCGCGCAATTCGTTTCAATGGGAATCGCGACAGTATACTTTCAACATAAAGTGTACATATTTATCATTTGAAATTCGTCCCAGCCTTTATACCAGAAACTCTAGAGTCTATAGTGTAGCGACCCTGGGACATTTAAAGAGTTTGTGTGTTATGTGTTGCATTGTATTTCGTTGTCCGTTATGCCAGTTGTTCTCTGTGCATGCATTGGATTTTCTTCTTGTCAATCAGTGTGGGGGGCGAATCATCAGGTCAGCTGGGGGAGGGCGTTGGGAGAACAGGAGGGTGGGGGCTTGCACGTTGAAGGGACCGGGTTGGGGGGTTGCCCGGGTAACCGGTTGTTGTTAGTGTGGCTTTTTGCCGTTGGTTACGGGTTTTCAGTGACCTGGTTTGTTACATTAAAGTTCCTTCAAGTACTCATGACTGGACATCGTTATGTCACCGGCGAGGTCATTACAATAGCGTATAACTGCGTTGTCTGATGACAGTTTAATGCATTTTTCACAATTAACCAGCTCTCGTTTTGAAGGCAGTGTTAATTTTGGCAGCTAGATTTAGTCTTTGGCTGCACAGGGTTCTGTTTATGGGAGCCTAAAACACCCGGGACCACCACCATCATTGCTAAATCAAGTCTATTATTTTGCTGATATGTTAAACATCCAATAATCAACTACACCCCCCATCCCGCTGAGTTTGGTTAAAGTTGTAATGTTGACGTATGAGAATGAGAACGAGGGAAGCACTGAGTCTGAGCCGTTCATTCCATGATTCGACTCACCGCTACCGGAAACTCGACTGAACGAACGAACGAACGAGGGGCTGAGTCTGACTGACTCAGAGAACCGTGTATGATTCGATTCACCGCTACCGGAAACTCGACTGAACGAACGAACGAACGATTCGCGAACGACTCCTCTTGGCGAACTGAATGATGCGAACTGATTCGCGGAAACGAATCACTAAATCCAACCCTAATAGTAAGCGTCCACGTCCCTCCCCCCAGACCTGTTACATTAACTGTGGTTTACATTTGAAGAAGCATACCTACCTTTCTCATTGTACGCACAGAAAACACACAGAAAAAGACTCGTTCAAAGGTTGTCCAAGTAAGAGGCAAGTAAAAATGTTTTTATGTTCAGTGTCCGATTCATGAAGCTGTTGCCTTTTAAGCTATAAACAGTGTTTCCTTTCTGTTGTCCAAAGGTCCACAATTTTATTGAAAACAGATCCTGAGAGATTCTTCATGTCAATTCTAAGCAAGAAAATCGTTGCTCTCATGTGATCAAGAATCGTCTATTTTTTTCTAATCAAAACGTATTCTCAATCAGTTGCCCCCATGTAGTTTGGTAGCAGTTTTAGGGCACCTGTTACCAAACTGCATGGGGGCAACCGATGGAGATATCTACCTCTACAGTACAACTGTTCTACTGTCGAGGTGGCAGGTACTGTTCTAGATAAAACCCTTGTAGACTTGCCCAATAATTCATCATGAGTTGCTTGTCTCTTAAGTCAAGTGATATTTCTCCCAACTCCACTTGGAGGGATTCTTGTTGTTTTCCAACAGAACATTAATGAGGGGCCAGACTATAACTACAGCTAGCACACACCGCCATCAGAGCACAGCTGGAGTCTATTGCTCAAACACTTTGGCTTGAAAACACAACTTCAGCTGGTGTTGAATTCATGGGGGGAGTGGAGCTAAACGCAGTAACACGAGAACCGTGTGCGTGGGCTAATCTGCTACTGTACGATACATGTGATAAGACCTTTAAGAGCAGTGACGCTAGCATGTGATTGGTTAATAAGCTGCGGGTGTTTTCAGGGTGGCTGTGGTGATACAGGCCTGGCCACGCCCCTGTTTCGATAATAACTCTTCTCTCTGACCCTTGTGATGTATTATCCTGCTCCCTCTTGAAGACTTTGATTACTAAATTGAAGTTGACTTTTACAACTTGTTAACTTTCCACAGTATTATACTTTACCTATCCAAGTGCAAATGGAGCAGTCGTCTTGCATAACTTACGTAAAGGACATAGCTGTGATGATATTCTGTGAGATATAATGTCTCTATGTTCTAGTGCTAGCTGTATTGCTCTTCTGGACAGTTCTTGTCAAGTAGCAAAATGACCCAGTTTTCCCACCATGTCTTGAATAAACCCATACATCAGGTAATGATGCATCGTTGAAAACACAGTGGAGATCGGGGGGAAAACAGAGGAAAATAAATCAAACAATTCCACTGATGCATGCATATTCAGCCCAGGTGGCTTTGGAAATATTAAAATAGACACTTTATTTGTGTGAGTAGTGGCTCAAGAAGAATACAAAATTGTCTGTGACACAAGGCAAGGAATATATTGTTTATAAACACTTCAGGGATGAGGACATTTACGATTTTATTATTGACAACATATATTATTATTACCCATGCCCATGCAGAATTAAATGACACCATTGCGTTTGTATGCGTCAACATTTTCCTTTTTGCTGAATCTCTTTAAGTGTTATTTGAAAGTGTTAGTGAATGCCACCTTAACAAAGCCTGCTGAGGCCTTCCTGTCCCCCATGGACCTCTGAGATGTCCCAGGTGAAGTTCAGCTGCAGGTCCTTCATTCTGTCGTTGTAGACGCTGTCGAAGCGTTCACTCTGTGCAACCGTCAGGGCGTTCTTCCAGTCACCGATGGTCCCTGACACGGAAATATAAAAAAAATGGGTTACCGAAGTGTCACCTATAGTGCAAACAATGTCAAGCTTTTTTTTTGTGTGAATCAAGATTTAGATTGTAGCCACAAATATGCTCCTTTGAATTACCGCATTTGACCCTACACATAGCGCTGGTGGTACTAATGCCAGTTTCGTCAAACTGACAGGCGAATGCAGGATATCCATATGCACTTATCCATGGTCCAGTAGTCCTGTTTTCTCGTTATCTTCTTTTGTTTCTAATGTAATAAAGAAAATGCTGAATGTCAAACTAGACTATCGCGTATGATCGCTGCATGGACGTGACTTCTGGATCTCGATCCTCATCGATCCAAGGCCTCAATGTTCTGAAGACACACTGCCACCATAGTATCAGGGGAGCCTTCTTCATAGCATAAATACCAGCTCTCTAACGGTTCTATTTCACCGTAGTGAAAGCAATGAACCAATGAGGAACTGTTGTTGACACAGCAGGCTACTGTTACCTTTCCTCAGGAAGGCACCCTGGCTCTTATCCTTGACGTCGTCGGGTAGGAACTCATAGTTGGCCTTGTCATCTTGTTTCATGTTGTTGAAGGTCACCCTCTTGATGATGGAGTCAATGGCGGCGTCAGAAAGATTCTTGCCGACAAACTCACACAAACGCACGACAACAGACCTCAGGTCCTAAGCACAGAGAGCAGGTCGTTAGAGGAGAGCTAGAATACGGATGTGTTGTTGGGCCTATGGCACAGAGGGATCACCTTGATCATGTCTTCATAGCGGAGGAACAGGATGTTGTACTTGTCCTGGTTGGCGTACCATCCTTTAACATGGTCAAACCAACAGCCTCCAATCACTGGTCCATAACAAATGGATCAGACAAGATGGGACGGAAAGAAAAAGACAAGTTCAACAGATAAGAAAATATAAAGGGTCACTTCCTCCAGTCTACCCCTGTCTGTGAGTCACTCACTCCTTCCACTGATGAAGTTGTCGAGCATCTCGTTGAAGTGTTCTGCGTCCTCCAGTTTCTTCATGAACTTTGCAAAGTGAAAGTAGGACACCATTGCATCTTTTGGATTCCTGGAAACATAAACGACCTGAAGAGAGAGGGAATGACACTGATTTGGTGTATGCAGCCTTTGTGGGGGTCCATGTAGTTCTGAGCTCTTGTCTGAACCCTGACCTCTACCAGGGCTGTAGCTGTGTGTGTGCCGTGCACATGCAGCCTCCTCACTGACCTTGGCCTTCTTCTTGAGCAGGCCCCTGGGCATCAGGGGCTCCTGCAGGTGTGAGCAGAAGAGGCGTGGGGAGCGGCGCGTGTCGTAGCTCTCCCACTCCTTCATCGGATACTCCAGCCAGGGCATCCTCTCAAAGGTGACGGTGTCCGTCAGCTCGGGGAAGTCCTCCTCGAAGATCAGGGTGATGATTCTCTGGGTCCATACGGTACCTAGGAAGAGTTCATCTCAGTCAATTATGGAAGTTGTGTAAAATGTCTCATGGTCTGAGCCATATAAAAGAAAAATATTAACCACAAAATAATTCATTGGTATTTGCTAAAATGTACACATTACCACAATACATAGAATGACGCCAGAAACGTGCTCTCATTTCATTATGCAGACCATCTGCAATATGAATATTAGCTGTTTGTTGTACAGAGGCTGAATCATCCTAAGAAAACCATCTCGAAAGTGAAAAAAAACAAGAAAAAAGCCTTTTCCACATCCACCATATCCATACATCCACCACTATTGCAGCAACTTACCTTTCAACCACATGTGTCGCAATGCACGCCTGATGTTATCCTGAAGATGATTTTTATCCGTTTTATCTAATCTATTTGACAGGCCTATAGCAATGACCTTTAGTTACCTTCCTTGGTAAGAAGAATGTAAGTTGGGGGAAATGTCTCCCTCTTTTAACACAATGCATTTCATTTGTAGTAAAGGATTGAATGATTTTGAGTGGTTGGTACAACACTGACGTGTCCCGTCTGCGTCAGGGGTTTATTTGTTTTAAGATGGCAATTTGCGATGTTTGCTTTTTTGTTCCGAAATGACCTTACTGCCTTTCTATATATCTATGGGGAGTATAACGAAATGTCGACCAATGGTAGGTCCTACTTTCAACAACATAGAATCAAATAAATTGTACATTAGATATGTAGAATCAGTGGTCAATGACAGTGCCTCGTATTAATAAGGGGATCGGAGCTCCCACATGAACCTTTAGAATAGTGTCAATACTCTGATATTGATCCTTGTCTTCTCTGTCCACAGAACCTCTGATCACTCAGCTTTGTTTCCTGAAAACTAGAGAGACTTTGTTGCAGAGATTTACTGTTTGTGAAATATTAAAACATCCTATCACTGCACAAAAGTATAGCCAATACACTCACCCGATTTGGGGAAGGTAACGAGGTAAACGTCGTCATCTCTGACTTCAAAATGTTGCAAATCGTCAATATATTCCGTCGTTACTTGATTGGTGTCGTCCACTGGAAAAACAGCCCCTTTGTATGTGAACAGAGTATCACCGAGTAGTTTGTATTCTTGTTGAGCCATTGCTTCGTTGAACGCAAACAAATGATGCCAAGTTCTGTGCAGTGAGTTGGAGGACAAACATTGAAATACGGCACTGTGGTAGAGGCAAAGGCATATGTTATTTGAGTAGAGCTATGAGTCAACTCTTATCAATACCTTTGTTCGGTTCAAAGTGACATTTTGTTTATTGGTGCCCTTCATAGTGTTGATTATAACCAATCAGAACTTAACATGAAGTTTATTTTAATGTTACTCCTGATGCCACATTGTAAGGAAGCTGTTAAATGTTCAAAGGTTGTGCAAGTGAGAGGCAAGTAAAAATGGTTTTATGTTCAGTGTCCGATTCATGAAGCTGTTGCCTTTTAAGCTATAAACAGTGTTTCCTTTCTGTTGTCCAAAGGTCCACATTTTTATTGAAAACAGATCCTGAGAGATTCTTCATCTCAATTCTAAGCAAGAAAATCGTGATTCTCAATTGATCAAGAATCGTCTATTTTTCTCTAATCAAAACGTATTCTCAATCAGTTGCCCCCATGTAGTTTGGTAGCAGTTTTAGGGCAACTGCTACCAAACTGCATGGGGGCAACTGATTGAGATATCCACCTCTACAGTACAACTGTTCTACTGTCGAGGTGGCAGGTACTGTTCTGGATAAAACCCTTGTAGACTTGCCCAATAATTCATCATGAGTTGCTTGTCTCTTAAGTCAAGTGATATTTCTCCCAACTCCACTTGGAGGGATTCTTGTTGTTTTCCAACAGAACATTAATGAGGGGCCAGACTATAACTACAGCTAGCACACACCGCCATCAGAGCACAGCTGGAGTCTATTGCTCAAACACTTTGGCTTGAAAACACAACTTCAGCTGGTGTTGAATTCATGGGGGGAATGGAGCTAAACGCAGTAACACGAGAACCGTGTGCGTGGGCTAATCTGCTACTGTACGATACATGTGATAAGACCTTTAAGAGCAGTGACGCTAGCATGTGATTGGTTAATAAGCAGCGGCTGTTTTCAGGGTGGCTGTGGTGATACAGGCCTGGCCACGCCCCTGTTTCGATAATAACTCTTCTCTCTGACCCTTGTGATGTATTATCCTGCTCCCTCTTGAAGACTTTGATTACTAAATTGAAGTTGACTTTTACAACTTGTTAACTTTCCACAGTATTATACTTTACCTATCCAAGTGCAAATGGAGCAGTCGTCTTGCACAGAGCCGGCCCTCGCCATACGCAAACTAAACGGCCGCTTAGGGCCCCCGACCGCCAGGGGCCCCCAAGAGAGTATTTTCTTTTTAATATATAAATCTTTTTTTTTGTAATGCACAAAGCAATTTACTTAACAAGAAAGGAAACAGTATAAACATACAGCTAATATTAGTTAAAGAAAACAATGATGGAATTAAGAATTTTGACTGTGTATGTCTGTCCCTTAGACTGTATAGAGGTCTGATCATGATAACCTAAAATGACCTGATTCTGACTGACCTGGCAACCCTACACATGTTGTGTAATGCTCGGTGTTGCTGAGAGGGCAACAAGCAAGGAGCATGATGTTTGATTCAGCACAGGCGCTGGTTTGACTGATCCCAAACTGGCAACCGCGATGATGACGATACGGTATCGTTGCAATTAATTGCAATTAAACAATGTGTGATGCATGGACAACAAACAACAGAAAAGCTTCAGAACATTTTCTACATTTACAACATTCAGACAGTAAAGTAAAAGTGGAAATGTGGTAGGTGTGTAAGCTTTACTTTACTTTACTAATTGCGGCAAATCTTGTTCATAGAGGTAGGGATAAAAACTGTATGGGTTATGAATGCATACAGTTGCTTGTTTTCTCTGGCAAAACTACTCTATCAACCGCAAAGCAGGGCCCCAAAATGATCCTGTTAGGGTCCCCAGGTGTACGGGGCCGGCCCTGGTCTCGCATAACTGTAGTTCACGTAATGGACGTAGCTGTGATGATATTCTGTGAGATATAATGTCTCTATGTTCTAGTGCTAGCTGTATTGCTCTTCTGGACAGTTCTTGACAAATAGCAAAATGACCCCGTTTTCCCACCATGTCTTTAATAAACCCATACATCAGGTAATGATGCATCGTTGAAAACACAGTGGAGATCGGGGGGAAAACAGAGGAAAATAAATCAAACAATTCCACTGATGCATGCATATTCAGCCCAGGTGGCTTTGGAAATATTAAAAGAGACACTTTATTTGTGTGAGTAGTGGCTCAAGAAGAATACAAAGTTGTCTGTGACACAAGGCAAGGAATATATTGTTTATAAACACTTCAGGGATGAGGTCATTTACGATTTTATTATTGACAACATATATTATTATTACCCATGCCCATGCAGAATTAAATGACACCATTGCATTTGTATGCGTCAACATTTTCCTTTTTGCTGAATCTCTTTAAGTGTTATTTGAAAGTGTTAGTGAATGCCACCTTAACAAAGCCTGCTGAGGCCTTCCTGTCCCACATGGACCTCTGAGATGTCCCAGGTGAAGTTCAGCTGCAGGTCCTTCATTCTTTCGTTGTAGACGCTGTCGAAGCGTTCACTCTGTGCAACCGTCAGGGCGTTCTTCCAGTCACCGATGGTCCCTGACACGGAAACAGCATGAGAAGGGGTGACAAAGTGTGACCAGAAACTGAGAATTAAGTGACAAATTACTGCTTACTGTTTTGAGAATTGATTTGACGATTGACGTTTACGGGTTGTGTGTAATGATTTAGTAGTCTCTAGGGGCGGGCCATATTAGCATATTCATAAATCCTGGAACAGTAAATTAGGCTGAAGATGTGGAGTTACATACAAGGCATTTAAAGTGGTGTGGGGATTTTATGGAACATTAAGAAACAGGAAAAATAAGCAAGAAAGCTTCACAATCTTAATCTTTTTTACGATTTCTAATCCTATCTGTGCCAATTATTTGAAAGCCTTTGTGTGTAGTAGTTGTGTTAATATTTAAGTTGTGTCATCAATTGTTATATTTTAGTTATACTCCATACACCTAACTTTCGGTGTAATTAGAAACCAGATATCATGCCATATTAGACCTAAAATATACTATTACCTAATAATAATTAGGTATGATTATACAAAATTACCCTCTAAGAAAGTAAAATAAGATTCAAGTGGGAAATAAAGATGGATTTCAGTTCAAGGTACAGTTCTGATGTGTCACAAATGACACTCTTATAATGTCTCGGAAGGGTAATAGTAAATAAAGATGCAATGAATAATTTGGTTTACTACCCCATTATATGGCTTTAAATATGTTTAAAGACATATAATAATCTAATCACAACATAATTGTGTTGAATGGTGTCGTATAAGGGTATAACAACGTTAACTGTTATAATTACAAACATATTTATAGTTTTACTTCCAAAAGTTTGGAAATTCTTTAGGAGGATGGGGTCAACCTTTTTGGAATATGGCAGTGTAGAATGGATCATTAGTATAAAAGCAGTTTTCTAAACTTCTATTTTACCGCATTGAGAGCTGCTGTTGACTCGCTGGCTTTGGTTTACCTTTCCTCATGAACTGGCCCTTGTTTCTGTCCTTGATGTGTTCATTCAAGAACTCATAGTTGGCCTTGTCATCTTGTTTCATGTTGTTGAAGGTCACCTTCTCGAGGATGGCATCAATGGCGGCGTCTGGCAGATTCTTGCCAACAAACTCACACAGACGCACGACCACAGACCTCAGGTCCTAACCCATAGAGCAAATAGAATGACTGAAGGGTCACACCAAAGGACTCAGGAGCAGCCAGAGCAGCCAGCAGCCATTCCTCTCCAATGAGTGCTGGCTACCAGGAGCAGCGGCTACCGTAGCAGCAGTAATCAGCGCAGCGTCCAGAGCGCCTTCAATCAATTCAACTCCACCTAGCGGAGTTGGTGCCGAAGCGGCCACCAAAAGCAGGTCTGGATTGAATTTTCTCCAGCGCGAAATTCTAACAAACCTGGATTAGAATCCCATCCACAGTTTCCATTAGCTATAATCAAGTCTGTTTGTCTACCAGAAAAGAAACGTAGGCGCGACCAGAAAGGTGATGTTGATTTCTGTTGTGTTGTGTTTGCATTGAGAGCGAAGGCCCAGGTCAAACTCCTTGTTTGTGGAAGTTTACCAGACAGACAATATAACTCTGATTCGATTAGTAGATTAGATTTAACTTGATTCCAAATATGTGGCCATCTATTCAAAGCCTTTGGACTGCAGCACTGCTCGAGCAGCTAGCGGCAACAAGCACCAAATAATATTTAGGTGGGACCTCCCAGTAAGAGAACTACAATATGGATGTGTGGTTGGGTCTGTTTGTCACAGAGTGATTACCTTGATCATGTCTTCATAGTGGAGGAACAGGATGTTGTACTTGTCTTGATTGGCGTACCATCCTTTAACATGGTCAAACCAACAGCCTCCAATCACTGGTGGAGATAGAAACATAAAATATTCAAGTTGTGACAGAGAGAAGCTAAAACGATGAAGAATCATCAGTCAAAAGGGTCCTCCATTCTATTCCTGCTTGTCTGTGTGAGTCACTCACTCCTTCCACTGATGAAGTTGTCGAGCATCTCGTTGAAGTGTTCGGTGTTCTCCAGATTCTTGATGATCTTTGCAAAGTGAAAGTAGGACACCATTGCATCTTTTGGATTCCTGGAAACATAAATGACCTAAAGAGAGAGTGAACCATACTAGATTACGTCGTGGGTGTTTGTATGTGTATAGCTGTTGTGTTTGTGTGCATTTGTAACAGAGGTTGGTTCAGAAATGTTTTCCCTGAATTGGCAAATCAACAGATAAATCTTTTATGTCAGCGTTCAATGGTCATTCATTGGATTAGCATTTTGACTATCAATTTAAATGTTGATGTTTGAGCGTTATTATCGAATTATTTGGGCTGGCAACTTAACCTGTTTAAAATAATGATTGCAATCAACACATTGATTCAATTCGCCCCCTTGACCGCGTATGTCGCAGAATGAAACCATAACAGGTTGACACAATAATACTTTGATGATCACTGCAAATTATCGCTTTCAATGATCATTTGATGATCGCTGCAAAACAAACTTTTGCATCAGCTTCATGTGTTCATTCATGTATTCATGTACTTCATAACTTCTCGCCATGGTTGTGTCCAGGGAGTATGAAAATGTTTGGAGTAACTCATTAAATAACTCATTTATATAGTTGAATTAAAACTTTTTAAAGTATTTCTTTCTCGTCAGTTTGACCCAGTGATTTACTCTTCTACCAAATGTGCAGAGGTTATTGCACTGCTAGATTTGGGTTCATAGTTTACAATAGTTCATGCATGTGTTTGTGCACTACCCACACATGCACTGGATGTGGATGTGTGTGCACATGCAGCCTTCCCACTGACCTTGGCCTTCTTCCTGTGCAGGCCCCTGGGCACCAGGTGCTCCTGGAGGTGGGAGCAGAAGAGACGTGGGGAGCGGCGCGTGGCGTAGGTGGGGGTGCCTTTTGGCTGGTACTCCAACCAGGGCATCCACCTAAAGGTGGGGGCGTCCTTCAGCTCAGGGAAGTCCTCCTCAAAGATCAGGCTGAAGATCCTCTGGGCCCATACGGTCCCTAGGAATATATTTTTTCCATATCACAACAGAAAATATATATATTTGCTCAAATCCACATTACACGCTACACGCAGACAGCATCTATGGTCCAGTGGCGTGTTCTTCTGTGAGGTCAATCCTGAGGGAATGTTTTTGTAGCTTCTATGAATAATTGAAACTTAAAAAGGATTGAATGTTTTCCAATAACCCCTGGCTCTGGCTGGTTGGGTCCAGATGGTCACTAGAAGCTCTTTAGCTCTTTGCCATTGTCACTTCAACGTGCGAGACTCGACTTCCAGTGCTTCGAAGGTACAAAAGAAACATATTGCATTTGGAAGATCGATTCATGTATTTATCACGACACAAATTCAAATGTAAGTCACATGTCTTTTGTCCTCTGAGTCATTTATCGCACAGTTGGGGTAGACGCTCATTTTGCAGAAAAGTTCATGGTCATATGTTAAGTAATTAAGATTTATTTATTCTTAGTATGTGTAGTCTGTGTGGAAATGTTACAAGTATATTTTAACAATTTTAGCAGACATCGTTGCACTTGTTGTGCAATGCTAAATATTGTTTAACATTGCACAAAATTTTTCATGAGTTAAATCAGTTTGGGGTATTAGCACAGTATCCAATATCGACTTTTAACATAATTGGTATAATTTCACTTCATTGTTGATCACTGTCTGGAAATAGCTTTTCTTTCTCTGTGACAGACTGGTTTATAGTCCTCCGTAAAGTGCTGTACGTAGACACGGAGCCCTCTCCGTCGTCGGAGACCCTGTCCGTTCACCTCTCTAGCTCTACGTGCACATCCAATATTCGGATTACGGAGTCAGAGTAGTATATTTTGGCCTCAAAGGCCAAAGTATACATGGTCAAGTAATTTTGCTGAGCTTTACTGCCTTTCAATTATCACATTTATTGTGATTGAAACAGTTAAATATATATTTCAAGCAGTCTTCTAACGTTCTTTTGTTTTCAATGAAAAGTAATAAAGGTCAATTTCTACATGCTTCTAAAAACATTACAACATTTTATCACTGAACAATGGGGAATCCTTATTAACTGTAAGAACACTATATAAGCATGTAAATGTAATTCTGCAGTGTGAAATACGAAGTGATCCTCAGTCTGAGGTAACACATTTTAATCGCTGCTAAATATTATATCTGAGATTGTCACCTGATTTGGGGAAAGTCACAAGGTAAACATCATCATCTCTGACTTCGAATTGCGGCAAATCATCAATAAATTCCTTTGAATGGATGTTGTCCAACTGAAAAACAGTCCCTTTGTACTCGAGGAGAGTATCACCGAGTAGTTTGTAATCTTGTTGAGCCATTGCTTCGTTGCATGCAGTAAATAATGCAGTTCTGTGCAGTGAGTTGGAGGACAGAACCAGACTTTAAATAAGACACTGGTCGAGGCAAAGGCATAAGTTATGACAATCCACACCCTCCACAACATGGACATACAATACCAAGGTCAAAGGGTCTTGTTTAATATTTTTTCTGACCATCCCCATCAAGCATTGCCATTTTTACATTTTCATGTTTACCATTCATACAAGATAAATTCCTACTCTAAAACTCCTAAATTAATTAAGACCATCTCAAAACTATAATATGTAATCTAAGTAGTTGAAAATCTTTTCCTTTTTCAAACAATTTTGGAGCCATGTTGTCCTCTGATAGAATGTTACATCATGAGGCAGGTTGGCTTGAATCCCAAATGAGTTAATAAGAAGACAACAAGTTAGTGAATGGAACCAAAGTAACCCTGAACCAGACAGCAGAGCCAGGGGGTCACTTCTGTTCACCCTGTGCTGCAGCAGTGAGTCAAGACAAAGTAAGATTGTCCACTTTCCTGCTTCAGCGGCAAGTGGTTCTTGGGGCCCTGGTATGGGTGGAGCTAGGGGCCCTGGTATGGGTGGAGCTAGGGGCCCTGGTATGGGTGGAGGTGGAGCTAGGGGCCCTGGTATGGGCGGAGCTAGGGGCCCTGGTATGGGTGGAGGTAGGGGCCCTGGTATGGGTGGAGGTGGAGCTAGGGGCCCTGGTATGGGTGGAGCTAGGGGCCCTGGTATGGGTGGAGGTAGGGGCCCTGGTATGGGTGGAGGTGGAGCTAGTGGCCCTGGTATGGGTGGAGGTGGAGCTAGGGGCCCTGGTATGGGTGGAGGTGGAGCTAGGGGCCCTGCTATGGGTGGTGCTAGGGGCCCTGGTATGGGTGGAGCTAGGGGCCCTGGTATGGGTGGAGGTGGAGCTAGGGGCCCTGGTATGGGTGGTGCTAGGGGCCCTGGTATGGGTGGAGGTGGAGCCTAATTAAGTGCCTCTTACTTAGAATAACTCCATGCCTTACAGCAAGTGACTTGAGAATGTCATTGTAACTCACTCAAGGTTAAAATAGAACGATATTTCTTCTATCTTGTCCATAGCCGACATAAGTCTAACCCCTTCTGCAACAATAGACAACACAGCACACAATCCTTTTGGAATTGTTAATTCGTGGCCACAACATAATTATCTCATCCCAACAAATTATTAAACTGTGGCCACAAAATAATTATCTTGTTCCAACGAATTATTAAACTGTGGCCTGAAAATAATTATCTCATTCCCACACATTATTAAATTGTTCCCACAGATTATTAAGTCATGCAAACAGATCATTAAGTCGTTCAAACAGAATTCTTTTTTTTCGCCAGATGTTACCAGAGGGTTCCCGCAGACCTGCTATATTAACTGTGGTTCACATTTAAAGAAGTAAACCTCCCTTTCTCATTGTACGCACAGAAAACACACAGAAAAAGACTCAAAGGTTGTGCAAGTAAAAGTGGTTTCATGTTCAGTGTCCTATATCAGGAACCATCATATTTGATTTTGCATGTCCTTCTGTATCAGGTAAATTGGTGCAATAGACATTTGTATTTGAGACAAATCCTGAGAGAATCTTCATCTCAATTCTAAGCAAGAAAATCGTGATTCTCATTTGATCAAGAATCATCTATTTTACTCTAATCTAAACGTATTCACAATCAGTTGCCCCCATGTAGTTTGTTTCTGTAGGACAACTGCTACCAAACTACATGGGGGCAACTGATTGAGAATACGTTTAGATTAGAGTAAAATGTCCCACAAATGCTTCCAATCTACATGGGGGCAACTGATTACAATGTTACAATACCCATTTGGTGAGACTCCAATACTTAGAATAGCATAATTGTATTATATTTGTTTGGCACTGCAGCCAGTAATTTTGTCTGTGCTTCCGTGGAACACACTGCATAAATCCATAACCATAACTTGGTAACCTCAGACATCACACATTTCTATGGTAATGTAAGTGAAAATGTTTATTGGAATTAATCAGTGCAATATACTGATAAATTAGTACTGTAATTACTTCTGGTGAGCAATTATTATTACCCTTGACCATGCAGGATTAACTGACACCATTTCATTTTGTATGGTTCAACATTTTCCTTTTTGCTGAATCTTTTTAACTGTTATTTAAAAGCGTTGGTGAATGCCGCCTTAACAAAGACCGTTGAGGCCTTCCTGTCAGTGTGCGAAATACCCGTCAATATTCGGGAAGGTCCCCATCCCCCGATTTGTTGCTCAATACCGATCTAAATTTTCTCAACATGTAGTAGGCCTATAACATCGGACCACAACCAACCACAAGGCCTACATAACCATGCAGTATGTCCAGAGCCCTTCTAAGGAGAGCCGTGGCACTCTCTATTGAACCCCATTGCATCGAACTTGGTTGCAGTTCCATTACAATTCCACTGGGGGTGATTGAAGGGAGTGCAGATTGAATGGGGGTCTATGGGGCTAGACGGCTAAATGTATCTCTTTCACCTACTTGTCGTGGAAAGATCGCAGATTTTTTTGAAGATTCCGCAAGTGCAATATAGATTATAGTTCAAAAGTAAAATTAATGAGTACTTTATGTCGTTCGATTTCTTACACTTTGGACCATTGTTGGCCGTACACGCTAGCATTCTGCTAATTGGTCAGGGACGGACTTGCGGCTGATTACGACCAGAGACCCCACTTGATGGCATCTGAAGCTGAAGCAGAATCAGAAACATTATCTTACAGGTCCCATGGCTTGCTACTTTATGGATGCTTTAATATCAATTAGTGGGCCCCAAACAAAGTATTTGAAGACGTTCCTTCAAAAAATTCAGCTGTGGTGCAGAATTACAGCCACTACGAGCCAGTCGCACATTGAGCTTTCCCCAAATGCGCCGTTTCGGTGTCTGTAGCTTTAATGCAAATGAGGAGGAGAGAGGCGGGTCAAGAAGGAGGGTGGGGGTGTGGCCCTGAGCAGCTTGCGGCCACGGTACCATGCGCTCTGTTTACAGTTGGTGTATCGCAATGGCGAGGCGCACACAGACTTTGGGCGTGTTCTGTAAATATTCTAGAACACTCTGGGTGCTCCGGCCGGAGTTCTGGAGCACTATATCTAGTGCTCCAGGGTCGGCTTAGCTCAGGAGGTGGAGCAGTTGCCTTGTAACCGAAAGGTCGCTAGTTCGATCCCCAGCTCCTCCTAGCTGATTGTTGATGTGTCCCTGAGCAAGACACTTAACCCTAACTGCTCCTGACGAGCTGGCTGTCGCCTTGCATGGTTGACTCTGCCGTCGGTGTGTCAATGTGTATATTAACCGATGTAAGTCGCTTTGGATAAAAGCGTCTGCTAAATGCCCTAATTGTAATCTAAATAATATCATATTATACATAGATATGTATATAATATATATTATCACGACTGCGTCGGGTTCTCTGACGTCTCTGGTTCTTCCACGTCCACATCAATCTGAAGTAGACTGAACCACGACATGGAGGAGAAAGGGATTGTTGACCGCGGTTGTCTACCGCCTCCTGCAGCGCCGAGGCGGTGGTCCCTCGGCAGTGGACAGCGGCCACACACACATGTGGCGCTCGCACGGTCGTAGCTCATTGTCTCATTGGCGGGCCAAATTCTCTGGACGGGGAAGGCAGAGAAAGGGGAGGAGCCTGGCCCCTTATGACAACATATGGGGCCACGTTCCAAATGAGTGCGCCTGAGCTTCCATTTTTGCAAAGGCGTTTTACACCGAACGCAAGTTTTAGCCACTGGGGGAGGATAGGCAGGCTGAGGGAACTCGTATTAATGTTAGAAAACCTCAAAGTGAGATTTTCATGCCATGGGACCTTTAAGGAGGACTTTCCGTCTAAGTTAATTGTTATATATTATATTTAAATAAATTATATATATTATATATATGGTATATTATATATGCCAAAGTGACTCAGAACTTGCCGTAAAGCAGGACCTCTGGCAGTGACGTCATCATCTTTTTAGACAGATTTTTAGAAAAGATAAGTGAACTTAAAAAATGTAATATTCAGCTGAGTGTTTTAACGTAGCTTCTTTTGAATGCAGCTTTCAAATTATGACAAAAAATTACACCCTGAGAAAAGTGGAATTTGAGGGTGAAACCCCGTTGACTCCCATTCATTCTGCACTCACTGGCGAGCGCCCTCGCATGGATAGAGTTGTGTTACAATTAAAATTGATTTTAATTGTGGCTTTTTTTGAGGCTTTCAGGGGTCTCATGGGTATATCGGGGGGTCGAGGCCGCCGGACCCCCCCTGTATTTCACACACTGTCTACTGTCCCCCATGGACCTCTGAGATGTCCCAGGGGAAGTTCAGCTGCAGGTCCTTCATTCTGTCGTTGTAGACGCTGTCGAAGCGTTCAATCTGTGCCAGCGTCAGGGCGTTCTTCCAGTCACCAATGGTCCCTGAAACGGAAACAGCATGAGAAGGGGTGACAAAGTGTGACCAGAAACTGAGAATTAAGTGACAAATTACTGCTTACTGTTTTGAGAATTGATTTGACGATTGACGTTTACGGGTTGTGCGTAATGATTTAGTAGTCTCTAGGGGCGGGCCATATTAGCATATTCATAGATTCTGGAACAGTAAATTAGGCTGAAGATGTGGAGTTACATGCAAGGCATTTAAAGTGGTCTGGGGATTTTATGGAACATTAAGAAACAGGAAAAATAAGCAAGAAAGCTTCACACTCTCTTAATCTTTTTTACATTTTCTAATCCAATCCGTGCCACATATTTGAAAGCCTTTGTGTGTAGTAGTTGTGTATATATTTAAGTTGTGTCATTTATTGGAGTTAACTAAGGTTAAGAAAATTAAGGTTGCCCTATATTTTACGGTTCATCAATAGGACGTAATAAGCTGTACATTGTATCAAATAAGACAAAAACAAGAAATATGTTCCTTATTTTAACAGTTATACTTTAGTTATGTTCCATACACCTAACTTTCGCTGTAATTATAAACCGGATATCATGCCGTATTAGACCCAAAATATACTATTACCTAATTATAATTAGGTAAGATTATACCAAATTACCCTCTAAGAAAGTAAAATAAGATTCAAGTGGAAAATAAAGATTGATTTCAGTTCAAGGTACAGTTCTGTTGTAATGTGTCAGAAAACACTTATAATGTCTAAGAAGAGCTTAAAAGTAGGAAATAAAGATGCAATGAATAATTTGGTATACTACTCCATAATATGGCTTTAAATATGTGGCATCTAATTACAACATAATTATGTTGAATAGTGTCTTATAAGGGTATAACATATTATAATAAACAACATTTAAAAGTTTGGAAATTCTTTAGGAGGATGGGGTCAACCTTTTTGGAATATGGCAGTGTAGAATGGATCATTAGTATAAAAGCAGTTTTCTAAACTTCTATTTTACCGCATTGAGAGCTGCTGTTGACTCGCTGGCTTTGGTTTACCTTTCCTCATGAACTGGCCCTTGTTTCTGTCCTTGATGTGTTCGTTCAAGAACTCATAGTTGGCCTTGTCATCTTGTTTCATGTTGTTGAAGGTCACCTTCTCGAGGATGGCATCAATGGCGGCGTCTGGCAGATTCTTGCCAACAAACTCACACAGACGCACGACCACAGACCTCAGGTCCTAACCCATAGAGCAAATAGAATGACTGAAGGGTCACACCAAAGGACTCAGGAGCAGCCAGAGCAGCCAGCAGCCATTCCTCTCCAATGAGTGCTGGCTACCAGGAGCAGCGGCTACCGTAGCAGCAGTAATCGGCGCAGCGTCCAGAGCGCCTTCAATCAATTCAACTCCACCTAGCGGAGTTGGTGCCAACACATTCTCACTCCCAGTTTGTCAGAAATCAACGCTTTTTTGGGGCTTTTGGCGTTAACTGCTGACGCAAAGGGTGTCCCTGTGCGTCTTCATTTGACGCAGGGGGTGTTCAACTCCCTTTCAAATCGTTCCACGGCGATATCTGACGCCCAGGTAAAGCTCTCCCGCAAATCTTTTTTTCTCCTCCGATTGGTTATTTATTTGGCACTGAAACGGGTTAAGGTTAGGGTCGTAGTGTTTAGGGATAGGGTTAGGGTAATAGTGGTTAGGGTGGTAGCGGTTAGGGTTAGGGTTGTAGCGGTTAGGGTTAGGGTTAGCCAGGCTATTACCAGACCAAGCTCAATCGCAGATTGCATGTTGGTCTGGGTAACCTGCTGTCATTTTCTTCAGCTCAAGAGGCGTAATCATCGGCCCTAACTCTTTACGCAATTGGCTGCTTGCTGCCGCTTCCCTGACGTCATTGTGTTAAACCAGCCAATATCGTGCCAGGGGTAAGGAGAAGCCAGTTTGGTGATTGGCTCCCGCAAAAACGTATCGGAAGCAGAAAGAAATGTATTGCTCTTCTCCAGACCCCTTCTCCGGTTACACACTTATCACTGTTCGCCATGGAGGGCTTGTATTGTAATGAGTTGGAAAAACCCCTGCGTCGAAGGAGGACGCATAAGGACACCCTTTGCATCAGCAGATAACGCCAAAAGCAAAACTTTGATTTTTGACGAACTTGGAGTGAGAATGCGTTGGAAGTGGCCACCAAGAGCAGATCTGGATTGAATTTTCTCCAGTGTGAAATTCGAACAAACTGGATTAGAATCCCATCCACAGTTTCCATTAGCTATAATCAAGTCTGTTTGTCTACCAGAAAACAAACGTAGGCGCGACCAGAAAGGTGATGTTGATTTCTGTTGTGTTGTGTATGCACTGACAGTGAAGGCTCAGGTCAAACTCCTTGTTTATGGAAGCATTTTTTTCAAACAACATGATTTGATTAGAGGATTAGATTTAACTTGATTCCAAATATGTGGCCATCTATTCAAAGCCTTTGGACTGCAGCACTGCTCGAGCAGCTAGCGGCAACAAGCACCAAATAATATTTAGGTGGGACCTCCCAGTAAGAGAACTACAATATGGATGTGTGGTTGGGTCTGTTTGTCACAGAGTGATTACCTTGATCATGTCTTCATAGTGGAGGAACAGGATGTTGTACTTGTCTTGATTGGCGTACCATCCTTTAACATGGTCAAACCAACAGCCTCCAATCACTGGTGGAGATAGAAACATAAAATATTCAAGTTGTGACAGAGAGAAGCTAAAACGATGAGAAGAATCATCGGTCAAAAGGGTCCTCCATTCTATTCCTGCTTGTCTGTGAGTCACTCACTCCTTCCACTGATGAAGTTGTCGAGCATCTCGTTGAAGTGTTCTGCGTCCTCCAGTTTCTTCATGAACTTTGCAAAGTGAAAGTAGGACACCATTGCATCTTTTGGATTCCTGGAAACATAAACGACCTGAAGAGAGAGGGAATGACACTGATTTGGTGTATGCAGCCTTTGTGGGGGTCCATGTAGTTCTGAGCTCTTGTCTGAACCCTGACCTCTACCAGGGCTGTAGCTGTGTGTGTGCCGTGCACATGCAGCCTCCTCACTGACCTTGGCCTTCTTCTTGAGCAGGCCCCTGGGCATCAGGGGCTCCTGCAGGTGTGAGCAGAAGAGGCGTGGGGAGCGGCGCGTGTCGTAGCTCTCCCACTCCTTCATCGGATACTCCAGCCAGGGCATCCTCTCAAAGGTGACGGTGTCCGTCAGCTCGGGGAAGTCCTCCTCGAAGATCAGGGTGATGATTCTCTGGGTCCATATGGTACCTAGGAAGAGTTCATCTCAGTCAATTATGGAAGTTGTGTAAAATGTCTCATGGTCTGAGCCATATAAAAGAAAAATATTAACAACAAAATTCATTGGTATCTGCTGAAATTTACACATTACCAGAATACATAGAATGACGCCAGAAAAGTGTTCTACTTTCATTATGCAGACCATCTGCAATATGAATATTAGCTGTTTGTTGTACAGAGGCTGAATAATCCTAAGAAAACCATCTCAAAAGTCAAAAAAATAGGAAAAAAGCCTTTTCTACATCCACCACTATTGCAGCAACTCGCCTTTTAACCAAATGTGTCGCAATGCACGCCTGATGTTATCTTGAGGATGTTTTTTATCCGTCTATTTGACAGGCCTATTCACCTTATTCCGCGAGTAAACAAGGGGGGCGCCATATTGGTTCCATTTTGTGTTCTACTTTCCGGTTGAGTAACTCTGTCCGTTATCGTACAGTGGCACAATACATTAGCAATTTTAGTCAAGATGACCAGCATTATTTTTTCCGTGCGGGGCTGCCATAACAACTGGAATAAAAGACGGTGTCCTTGCAACAATACCGTGTTGTACACGGGAAAACCAGGGCAGAATGTTGTGGGGCAACCTTCAATCTTCATCCTCCGCCATCCAGCGATGAGGACCGGCGTATGTGGCCAAAGGCAAAATTTGAAGAACCCTCCGAAAAAACCCTACTGTTCTTTTCATTTTGTGGACGGCAGACCATCAGACCAACACCTATACCCCGAGAAATGGTTGGGATATGTTATTCCTCCGGCAAAAAAGGCTCGTCGGATGCTTGTGAGTCTCCAAGGTAAGATAACATTTTAGCACTAATAGCTATCAATATTGGTAGTCGTTAGCCAGCTAGCGTCTAATGAGTATGATCAGCATATACCCGTAACTATGCCTTGGCTTGACCTCAATAAATGAACAGCATTACAAGATAAGATCAGGTCGAGGCTTTCTAATTTGATGTCCAGGACTTGTTATGTTGAAAGGCAGCAGAATTATTAACCTTATCATTGATGACTTACTGATGTCTGATGCTGTTATTTCTACAGAACCCTCAACCAGCTCTGCAATCCAGGAGACTGATGGGATGACACACCATGATGCTTCTACACAGAGGAAGTATACATTCATGGAAGATCACATCTTTGTTGTCAGTGACTCACTCCATTGTCCTCTCCTCCATGACCAGGCAACAGTGTCCTGAACAACATCTTGTACACACTGAACTTCTCTGGAATGATCGGCTGTGTCTACTGTACACTGGGTTGTCAGTGGATGCCTTTGAGGCTTTATCCGACGACCTGAAAGAAGGATGCAGCATCTCTCAGCTACATCCCAAGGATCAACTGTTGATGACCCTGATGGAGCTCTGGCTGAACCTATTGCAGGACGCCATCGCAGAGGGGTTCAGAGTGTCTCAGTCTGTGGTCAGTAGGATAATCTCTCAGTGGCTGGACATCATGGAGGAGAAGATGAGGTGCTATGTTCCATGGCTTCCCTGGGAGACGATCTAGGCAACGATGCCACAGAGCTTTAAGGAACATTATGCATTAACCACATGCGTAATCGACTGTTCTGAGACCCCTCTTCAGAAGGCTCACAATCCGGACTCAAGAGGCGAGTCTTACAGTCATTACTATGGACATAATACAATCAAGTTCCTCATAGCTATTGCACCATGTGGTGTGATTATGTTCATCTCTCCAGCATATGGTGGGAGATGTAGTGACAAGTTCATCACAGCCAACTCAGGGTTTCTGGAGTATCTGCGTCCAGGTGATGGGGTGATGGCTGAACGAGGAGTTGTTATCCAAGATCTTCTATTTGAACGTAAAGTCAAGCTCGTCCTGCAAGCTTTCACCAGCAGAGGCCTTCCCTTGTCCGAAGAAGACACCACCAACACGAGGCGCATAGCCAATGTCCGAGTGCACGTTGAGAGGGTCATACGCCGCCTGAAGAACTACAGAATAGTCTCTCAAACAGTGCCCATTAACCTTGCCCCGAAATTTGACAAGATTCTGAGAGTCTGTGCTGGTCTATGTAATCTTCGTGGGGACATTATAAATGAAGATGAGGAATAAGATGTTCAATCATTTATAAGTTAAATCAGTTGTAATGGTTACATGGTTAAAATGTTGTTACTCTTGTTTATATTGTTCCATTTTACCAATCTATAACAAACATTAACTGATATCTGTATTTTTATACACAAACATGTCTTTGTAAAAGAGGGTCAATAAAATAAACTTCACACATTTGAGGCATTTGCTAAGTCCTTTAATGATTGAGTTAATGCTTTGACATAATACTAAAAACTAATTACATTAAAAACAATAGCCAATAATATGTACAAATAGTAGTTAAAATATGTACAAGTAGTTAAGGAGTATAAAGTAATCATTTGCATATAACGCTCACAGAGCAACAGGCGACCTTCATTATACTCGTCTGAAACAAAAGGAAGCATGTCTGAAATAGAATGCTCTTAGTCTAGCCACAGTCTTTGCACAGAAAGCGACCAAATCAGTAACTTGCATGCCTTTAGCTTCGTGCAGAACAAGCCAATTTGTACTTGCATGTAGAAGCCGCGGGTAATAATTAATAATAACCCCATATGACACCTGAGGCCACCGCCGCATGTCATCCACCCACTCGGTGGAGTTCATTAACCTCGGGTGGCGAAGAACAATCCCTCCATCCGAACTTTTGACATGTTTTTTTGTCTCTACCCATGTTAGCCTCTCCATCTTAATTCGCCGGGTATTTCAATGTAGCTATCTAGCCGTAGCTAGCCGACCGGAAGTTTCAACACAAAGCGGAAGACAATGACATTTAAAAAGGGGCGTGGCGGAATAAGGTGAATAGCAATGACCTTTAGTCACCTTCCTTGGTAAGAAGAAGGTAAGTTGGGGGAAATGTCTCCCTCTTTCAACCCAATGCATTTAATTTGTAGTAAAGGATTGAATGATTGTGAGTGGTTGGTACAACGCTAACATTCATCCCTCTCACCTCAGACGAGGTCAACAGAATTATAACATCTAACCATGCCACCACCTGCCCCCTTGACACTATCCCTTCCTCCCTCCTCCAGGCTGTGTCAAACGACATCCTGCCATTTCTAACCGCACTTATTAACTCCTCCCTCACTTCTGGCATTGTTCCAACGTCTTTCAAGACTGCCAGAATAAAGCCTCTCCTCAAAAAACCAACGCTTGATACCACTAACATCCAGAATTACAGACCGGTATCTCTTCTTTCATTCCTCTCTAAAACATTGGAACGTGCCGTCGCTAACCAACTGTCCTCCTATCTCTCATCTAGCAACCTGCTTGACCCTCACCAGTCAGGCTTCAAAAAAGCACACTCCACTGAGACGACTCTCCTCGCGGTGACTGAGTCCCTCCGGGCGGCCAGAGCCTCGTCCCTCTCATCGGTTCTCATTCTCCTTGACTTGTCTGCAGCATTTGACACTGTGAACCACCAGATCCTCATCGCCACTCTCGCCGAGCTTGGCATAGCTGAATCTGCCCTTTCCTGGTTCACGTCCTACCTGATGAATCGCACTTATCAGGTAACATGGAATGGCTCCTTGTCCAAACCTTGCACGCTTGATACAGGTGTCCCTCAAGGCTCTGTACTGGGGCCTCTTCTGTTCTCCCTCTACACCAGATCTCTGGGCTCTGTAATTACATCCCACGGCTTTTCCTATCACTGCTATGCTGACGACACTCAGCTATTTCTCTCCTTTCCCTCATCTGACAAAGCCCTGATTGCAACACGCATATCTGAATGTCTGGCAGAAGTCAGCACCTGGACAACTGCCCATCACCTGAGGCTTAACCTCAACAAAACTGAGCTCCTCCTAATACCAGGGAAAGATTGCCCACACATGGACTTACTGGTCACTGTTGAGAACATCACTGTATCTCCTTCTCCAACTGCCAAAAACCTTGGTGTAGTGTTGGGCAATCAGTTATGCTGCACCGCAAACATCACTGCGGTGGCCCGATCCTGCAGATTTGCACTTTACAACATCCGCAGGATCCGGCCCTTCCTCACAAGGGAAGCAGCTCAGCTTCTAGTCCAATCACTGGTCATCTCCCGCCTCGACTACTGCAACTCGCTCCTGGCTGGACTCCCTGCCTCTGCGATTAAACCCTTGCAGCGCATCCAGAATGCGGCAGCGCGCCTCGTGTTCAACCTACCAAAGTTCTCACATGTAAACCCCCTCTTCCGAGACCTCCACTGGCTCCCTGTAATAGCTCGCATCAGATTCAAGATGATGGTACTGGCATACAAGGCAGTCGATGGAACTGCCCTTGCCTACCTCCAAGCATTAGTAAAACCACACACCCCAGCTCGATCCCTCCGCTCAACTACCTCAGCTGGACGTCTGGTACCGCCATCGCTAAGAGCAAGCAAAGGTCGATCAGCAAAGTCACAACTTTTCTCTGTTTTGGGACCTTAGTGGTGGAACGAGCTCCCTACCGATGTCAGGACCGCAGAGTCGCTCACCAGCTTCCGCAAAAGACTCAAAACTCACCTGTTCAGAGTTCATCTCGACTCTGCATAGAAACCAATGCACAGCCACCATTGAATGTTGTACGTCCTGGCACTTGTACATTGCACTTATTCAAGGTACTTTATTGTGTAGCATCTACAGTAGCTGCTATCGCTGCTTTACCCAGGGAATGGGTTAGCCTAGCGATTGTAATACTTGCACTTGGTTCTATGAACGTCTTTACTGTACCGACAGCGATATATTGTTTCACTTCTTATGACAAATGTACTTATTGTAACAAATGCACTTATTGTAAGTCGCTTTGGATAAAAGCGTCTGCTAAATGCCCTAAATGTAAATGTAAATGTAACATGTCCTGTCCGCGTCAGGGGTTTATTTGTTTTAAGATGTCGGTTTGCGATGTTTGCTTTCTTGTGACCTTACTGCCTTTCTATAAGGTAGGCCTATGGGGAGTAATGTCGACCAAAGGTAGATCCTATTTTCAACAATATAGAACGTATATTAGATATGTTGAATCAGTGGTCAATCGGAGCTCCCACCTGAACAGTTAGGATAGTGTCAATACTCTGATATTGATCCTTGTCTTCTCTGTCCACAGAACCTCTGATCACTCAGCTTTGTTTTCTGAAAACTCTAAAGAGACTTTTTTTGCAGAGATCTACTGATCTACTGTGAAATATTAAAACATCCCATCACTGCACAAAATTATAGCCAATACACTCACCCGATTTGGGGAAGGTAACGAGGTAAACGTCGTCATCTCTGACTTCAAAATGTTGCAAATCGTCAATATATTCTGTCGTTAGTTTAGTGTTGGATTCCACATGAAAAACAGCCCCTTTGTATGTGAACAAAGTATCACCGAGTAGTTTGTATTCTTGTTGAGCCATTGCTTTGTTGCATACAGTAAATGATGCAGTTCTTTGCAGTTGGAGAACAAAGCTTTAAATAAGACACTGGTCGAGGCAAAGGCAAGTTAAGTTATGACTAACCACATTCTCAACATGGTCATACTATACCAAGGAAGAGGGGTCTTGTTTAATATTTTATCTGACCATCCCCATCAAACATTGCCATTTTTACTTTTTCCATGTTTACCATTCATACAAAATAAATTCCTACCCTAAAACTCCTAAATGGATTAAGACCATCTCAAAACTATAATAAGTAATCTAAGTAGTTGAAAATCTTATCCTTTTTCAAACAATTATGGAGCCATGTTGTCCTCTGATAGAATGTTACATCATGAGGCAGGTTGGCTTGAATCCCAAATGAGTTAATAAGAAGACAACAAGTTAGTGAATGGAACCAAAGTAACCCTGAACCAGACAGCGGAGCCAGGGGGTCACTTCTGTTCACCCTGTGCTGCAGCAGTGAGTCAAGACAAAGAAAGATTGTCCACTTTCCTGCTTCAGCGGCAAGTGGTTCTTGGGGCCCTGGTATGGGTGGAGCTAGGGGCCCTGGTATGGGTGGAGCTAGGGGCCCTGGTATGGGTGGAGCTAGGGGCCCTGGTATGGGTGGAGGTGGAGCTAGGGGCCCTGGTATGGGTGGAGCTAGGGGCCCTGGTATGGGTGGAGGTGGTGCTAGGGGCCCTGGTATGGGTGGAGGTGGAGCTAGGGGCCCTGGTATGGGTGGAGCTAGGGTCCCTGGTATGGGTGGAGCTAGGGGCCCTGGTATGGGTGGAGGTGGAGCTAGGGGCCCTGGTATGGGTGGTGCTAGGGGCCCTGGTATGGGTGGAGGTGGTGCTAGGGGCCCTAGTATGGGTGGAGGTGGTGCTAGGGGCCCTGGTATGGGTGGAGGTAGGGGCCCTGGTATGGGTGGAGGTAGGGGCCCTGGTATGGGTGGAGGTGGTGCTAGGGGCCCTGGTATGGGTGGAGGTGGAGCTAGGGGCCCTGGTATGGGTGGAGGTAGGGGCCCTGGTATGGGTGGAGGTAGAGCTAGGGGCCCTGGTATGGGTGGAGGTGGAGCTAGGGGCCCTGGTATGGGTGGAGGTGGAGCTAGGGGCCCTGGTACTGTACCTCTCTGTCTATAACACCTTGACTCACTATAGGCACCAAGGCGATGTAGTTGCCATTTAATAATGGCTTTTTGTGTCACATGGCTAACTTAAAATGCTAACTGAGTCAGACTCGGACCAAGAGTCCATTTGAAACCCACTCACCATCTCTAAACGGCACTTACCCAATACTGAGGTGAGCAGGTAGGGCAGAATGTTTTTTTTTTTTTTAACAAAAGTACGCTCTATATGAATGAAATGTGTTTAGAATTCTGAAAACTCAAATGAGAATAATGGTCATTCGTTAATTTATATATTTCTATATATCTCTTTTTGTCTCGTTATCAGTTTTGTCGCACACTGTTGATGAGGTATTTACTAAATTGCATATCTCAAAAAGATTCATGGTTATAATCATGGACCTAAAGAATATGGTTATAATGTCCTGCTTCCCCGGCCGGTGTGGGTACCAGATTGACTCGGCTGCCAGATCGACTCGTGGTCCTGCGCTTACAGATGACGTATCGACACAAGCCAACGGACAAAACCCGGAAGGGTTGTTTATAAACGGGGCTCAATCATGGACATAAAAAGAAGGCTCAATCCATTTTGGTTTTGATTTCATTGAACGCAGCCCGTTCTTTCGCACAAACAAAGCCATTGGAAACACGTCTAAAAGTACTGATGAATGCATATGTAACCCCGTTCCTGTTAGGGACTCTTATTCTGAAGGAGCAGAACGGAAGTGTCGTCGTGTTCGTCGCTGTTTTGACTCGTGTTGGGAGCGCTAGAAATAAAGTGGATCGCCCCGTTCACTGAATGGAGTAAACCGATTCTTCTTGCTCGGTTACACATATATTTTTGTTTTCACATATGTTAAAGTAATTATCACCTACAAAACTAATCCTATATTGATGAAAGCCCCCCCCCCCCCAACTTTATTAGCTCACATTAGCCATCAAACTAAACAGGAAGTGCGTCATTATTGCACATCTAGGACCCCGAGTTGATCTGGCAGCCGAATCAATCTGGTACCCACACCTGAACACAGCTCGCGCTCTGGGGCCCTGGTGGCCGCTGCCTAGCAACGGGATGTGGACACGCTGCCTAGCAACTGGACGCGGAGACACCAAACACTCGACTGCCGGCTCCAAGCATGGCGGAACAGGGAGTGAAACGGACCAAACGGGTTTTTATTAACAACTTAGAGCTATACTCTTCAAATGTAATCGCCAAGGTAAGGCATCGACATTGCTAAGTGAGTAACTTCCAGCGAGGCGGTCCTTATGGTGAAATAACCCCCCACAGGGGAGCACTCCTCCCCGGACACCACAGTCATGGTATAACGCTGGCTCTTGGTATAACGGTGTGTACCCAGTGGCGGAGTGGTACCGGGGGGGGTAGGAGTGTTACCGGGAGGGTCGGAGTGGTACCGGGAGGGTCGGGGTCGTACCGGGGGGGTCGGAGTGGTAACGGGAGTGGACAGGGGTCGGAGTGGTACCGGGAGTGGACAGTATGTGTGTACTGTCCCTCTAGAGGGACAGTACACACACTGTGTGGAAAGTGATGTACAGCAAGAAGAGCAATGGCGCGTTTCCGCCGGCGGGTACGGTTCGGTTAGGTATGATTAGGTGCGGAACGGTTCCTTTTCATTGGATTTATTAGCAGGCTACACTGTGTCGTGCTGCTATGAGGTCACGATGGTTACGTAGCTGCCTACCCCGCCCTACCATAAGGGTTCTGTCGGCGGTGGAAACGCGAGCCGTTACTGATTCGCACCTAACCGCACTTTATCGTACTGGGCCTAACCGCACGCGTCGGTGGAAACGCGTCAAAAGAGATTAATTATAGGAGTTAAAGCAGGGAGCTAGGAGTTTAGCATTAGTTGGCGATATGCAAAGTGTCATGATGATTATGTCACATTTCAAATAAAAGTTTACCCCAATTTATCTGATCACTAGCTGGCCAGCTTGGCCATCGCGCTATATGGGAGTAGACAAAATGAATAAGATGAAAATGAGCAGAATTTAGAAAAAGTAACCATCAGTATGATTTATCTGTACAGATGTTGAATGGTGGTAGCATGTATGTAGCCACATAATGTTTTATTGTGATGCTGATGAGATATCTAGGAGGCAGCAGAGAGGTGTGCACACTGCACATTGCTATGAGTGCAACAACGGATAGGATGCCTTTTCTAGGAGCAAGTTGTAATATTGTAGGAAATCACAGTACATGTGCTTATCTGTGCCACCTGTGTAGTTTTTGTTCTCTTACGGGGAGGGGGCACCCCTGGTGGATGATGGACAGACTGCGCTCAAGGAGTATGATGAACTCACGGAAGAATCTCAGTCGGACCACAACAACAAGTGCACCTTTGAGATCGTCGGCACGGTTACCGGCAAATCTGGGACAAAACGGCTGCATGTGCTGGAAGAATACGATGTAAGGAATAACAACTTACTGACACAACTGTACCATGCAGAAACACTCTTAGGATAACTTGACTTCAGTCTTTTCTAGGGACTTTTAAAAGAGATGGTTTTAATGTGTGTGTGTGTGTGTGTGTGTGTGTGTGTGTGTGTGTGTGTGTGTGTGTGTGTGTGTGTGTGCAGCCACTACAAAGAGGAGAGCTTCTTGACAGACTGATGGACTGTGACGTCATCGTCTTCAACGTCAGCGAGCAGGCGGCCGGTGTCGATGACGCCTCCTGGACTGTCTCAGGTATGGCAGACAGACAGCTGTCTCAGGTACGGCAGACAGACAGCTGGTTTCTCGAGGCCCTCCCGTGTCACTGGTCTCACGTTAGAGAGGCCCTGGGTTTACCCTCTGCTCTGCATGGAGCTCTGAGGGGAACACCCAGCAGGATAACTCTCTGACTGACAGGGGAGCTGAGTTATTGCCCAAGGCCCCTGTTGAATCAATTGTTGGATGTCCTCAAAATGACAGGATGTTGTATCGTTCAGGGACAGGAAACAAGGCTTTGTCCCCAAGGCACAGACTAATTTGATTAATTTGATCCGACTTGATCCAAATTTCTTCGACCTCCTTGGACCAGATTTCCCTGTATGCTTCAACTTCAACTTATTATTTTATTGTTATTATGTTCTATTCTCGATGGTGCTGATGATTATTGCAAGATTCATTGACTTCCAAATGGAAACAAGAAATCTATTCTAGGCTGTTTCTATTCCTTGAGTCACAGCTGTCTTAATAATTCTGTTATGTTGTGTTATATTCCTCCAGAGCTCCACCGTAACATTGATACGTTTGATGGACCCAAGATATTTATCCTCATATCCTCGGTGATGACTTGGGCACTCAGCAGGCCGGTGGATGTGAGTCGAGAAGAGTCTGAGATCTGATATATGTGGGACACAGAATATATGCATCCGATTTTAGAGGAGACTGTAAATGTAAATGTGTATTTATCCCTAAGATGTCCCTTTTTTTCACCTATTGACTGAACATTAAATCGATTAATTAGTCAAATACATTGACTTGATGCAAACACTTGAGACTGATTTTATCATGAGAGATGCTCCAGCTGTGTTTAAGGTGCTGTGTTTTGTCTCAGAATGATCCAGAGTTGCCCTTCACTGACGAAGACTACAGGAAGAGAAGAGCGCATCCAAACTTCAAAAAGCACATGGACCTGGAGAAGCTGGTGGTTAAAATGGGCAAAACGGTCAGTCCAACGTCCCGTAACAAACGTCTCCTGCTTGAAGCATCTTGTTTGCGGTGGATCCGTTGTCCACGGTCCCTGTGTCTGGTTCCAGAGGAGGAGGACCTTCTGCACGTATGTGGTGGCGTCTGGACTACAGTACGGGATGGGAGAGCAAGCCTTCCATCCGCTGTTCAAGGTCAGAGCGGATCCACCTCCTCTCTCTTACACACAGCCTCCATATCGAGCCTCCAGCTTTGCTAAGTAGTTCAAGCCAGAGTTATTATTGTAGCAACTTTACACCGAATATAGTCCATTCTGAAGACCTTCTGAGTTTTTTTCTAAAGGTGTGGTAACTCGTGTCTGTGCTGGTTTTGTGTTAGGTGAGGGTATTGGTTAACCTGTGTGTGTTCCCTCAGATGTCCTGGGTAGGAGAGGAGCCCCTGATACCTGTGTTTGGAGGAGGGGCCAATGTGTTGCCCACCATTCACATTAATGACCTGGCCAGGTGGGCCCTATCCTTTTATTGAGTCTTTGATATTTAATCTCTTAGAAAAAATATTGAATGATTTGAGTTGAATACAACTCAATTGACCCCATTCATCAAAACATCAAGTGGTTCTGTGATGAGGAGTAGGAGGGAAAAAGGACTGATGACAGAGCTATGAGAGGACTCCGGAATGTACAGAAATGTCAAAGAGAAGTAGGCTTAGGGTTGGAGTTTTATATCATTTTACCGAATTCAAACCCAAATCCAGGTCCCATCTGAATCTTCTTGGGGGGGGGATAATACTTATATTGAAATATGCAACATAGACACACCAAACCAGGCCAAATGATTTAAAGAAATCAATATAATAGCTCTAAATTCAAATTAACAGCATCTATCTCCACCAATCAGTGGTGAGTTGATGGGTGGAGCTCCTTGCTGGGGGCGTGGCTGGATTTCTCAGATGTGTCGTACTCCATATGTTCAATTAGTGTGTGTGTGTGTGTGTGTGTGTGTGTGTGTGTGTGTGTGTGTGTGTGTGTGTGTGTGTGTGTGTGTGTGTGTGTGTGTGTGTGTGTGTGTGTGTGTGTGTGTGTGTGTGTGTGTGGTTTCGTAGCGTGATCCAGAATGTGATCCACCTCATGCCCAAGCCGTGCTACCTGCTGGCCGTGGACAACTCCCAAGACACCCTGGAGGACATTGTGAAGGTCTGAACCCCTGGTCCTGGTCCTGTCGTTGGGTTCATCTTCACGTTAAAGGGGCTGAACTCAACCATTAAGGGGCTGAATTCAACCATTAAGGGGCTGAACTCAACCATTAAAGGGGCTGAACTCAACCATTAAAGGGGCTGAACTCAACCATTAAAGGGGCTGAACGCAACCATTAAGGGGCTGAACTCAACCATTAAAGGGGCTGAACTCAACCATTAAGGGGGCTGAACTCAACCATTAAGGGGGCTGAACTCAACCATTAAAGGGGCTGAAATCAACCATTAAGGGGCTGAACTCAACCATTAAAGGGGCTGAACTCAACCATTAAAGGGGGCTGAACTCAACCATTAAAGGGGCTGAACTCAACCATTATGGGGCTGAACTCAACCATTAAAGGGGCTGAACTCAACCATTAAGGGGCTGAACTCAACCATTAAAGGGGCTGAACTCAACCATTAAGGGGCTGAACTCAACCATTAAAGGGGCTGAACTCAACCATTAAGGGGGCTGAACTCAACCATTAAAGGGGCTGAACTCAACCATTAAGGGGGCTGAACTCAACCATTAAGGGGCTGAACTCAACCATTAAGGGGGCTGGACTCACTGAGTTGGTGCTAGCGCGCTGTTTAGGGCGCAGAAGCTGCCCCTGTCAGCAAGTTAATGACCTTTTTAGAAGCTGCCACAAAAGGATCTTATCTATTTTGATATAGAGACCGCAGGTTTACAGAGGCCAGGTGGATTGTAACGTTGAATGTATGCAATGGGCACATTCCAGAATACAACCATTGAAGGTTAAATTATGTTGCTGATGTTCTGTTGTACTCCCCCCCCCCCCCCCCAGTCTATAGCCTTTGTGCTCGGACCAAGGGGAACCCAGAACAGGCCATTCGAAGAGGCCTTTCTCATAGCAGACTTTACAGTAAGTTCATACTCTCACAAATGCTACAGCGTTCTCCTGTCTATTATGTTTATTTTATGCAATCACATTTTTTAAATTCTAACTAGATAAACATTATCACACCTTTATTTGATCCGTTTTTTATTAGTTTAATCTCATAATTTTACAATAGACATAGATGTAGTGATATACAAACCTTGCAGTACTCTGAAACTGCCAATCACAGCAAATGGAGCTGGACTCGCTGTCGGCGGACCTCCGCCTGGAGGCGGGCTGCGTGAAGGAGCTGCTGCCCTTCCCCTGGGAGTGTGAGGCGGGCATGGTGGACAGCATGGGGCTGCTGGTGGAGCAGTACCGGACCACCAGGGGCCTGCTGGTACGCTGTGGGAGCACCGCCGGCGCACGCTGTACAGTACGGGGAAACGCCTCCTGATTCTGATCGGGGTTCCCCGCTGTGTCTCCGGACGTTCCTCTGGTTCCTTCTAGCCCGTGCGTGTGTGTATCCTGGGACCCCCTGCCGTGGGGAAGAGCTCTCTGGCCCGCAGGCTCTGCCGTCAGTACCGGCTGAACCACGTCACCGTGGAGACCGTCGTCTCCCAGAGCCTCGCCCACCTGGTGAGGTACCCCTGAGACGCAGGCAGGCACACACACACACTCATGCATATATACACACACGCATACATTCACAAGCACACACTGTACAAACACATACACCAAGCGTACACACATACACACACACACATAAACAAGTGCACACATGCACACACACACACCCACTCACAAGCACACACGCCCACACACACTGGCGCAGAGTATCATCTATGAGGCTCAGGACTCGGCCAATCCCCAGTTCTACCCGACAGGAGGCAGCGGTGAAGCGTGGAGGGTCAGACCCAGAGGCCAGAGACTCAGCGGCTGAGGCACAG
The DNA here is from genome assembly GCF_949987615.1 of Pollachius pollachius. Classification (NCBI taxonomy): domain Eukaryota; kingdom Metazoa; phylum Chordata; class Actinopteri; order Gadiformes; family Gadidae; genus Pollachius; species Pollachius pollachius. Next base: position 776,135 of record NC_136948.1, on the reverse strand, counting down.
AGGCTCCTTGAGACCCTCAGAGAAAACATGCAGCAGAATGAAGGTAAGTCTGAGGCCCACCTCCTCAGCCTCGGTCTGAGGCCCACCCCCTCAGCCTCGGTCTGAGGCCCACCCCCTCAGCCTCGGTCTGAGGCCCACCCCCTCAGCCTCGGTCTGAGGCCCAGCCTCCGGTCTGAGGCCCACCCCCTCAGCCTCGGTCTGAGGCCCACCCCCTCAGCCTCGGTCTGAGGCCCACCTCCTCAGCCTCGGTCTGAGGCCCACCCCCTCAGCCTCCAGTCTGAGGCCCACCCCCTCAGCCTCGGTCTGAGGCCCACCCCCTCAGCCTCGGTCTGAGGCCCACCCCCTCAGCCTCGGTCTGAGGCCCACCCCCTCAACCTCGGTCTGAGGCCCAGCCTCCGGTCTGAGGCCCACCCCCTCAGCCTCAGTCTGAGGCCCAGCCTCCAGTCTGAGGCCCACCCCCTCAGCCTCGGTCTGAGGCCCACCCCCTCAGCCTCGGTCTGAGGCCCACCCCCTCAGCCTCGGTCTGAGGCCCACCCCCTCAGCCTCAGTCTGAGGCCCAGCCTCCAGTCTGAGGCCCACCCCCTCTGCCTCGGTCTGAGGCCCACCCCCTCAGCCTCGGTCTGAGGCCCACCCCCTCAGCGTCCGGTCTGAGGCCCACCTCCTCAGCCTCGGTCTGAGGCCCACCCCCTCAGCCTTTGGGGCTAACTAGCTTAGCAGAGAGAAGGAGGCCAACTCCAAACAGGCTGAATGGGCTCCAATGTCCAAAGGCTGGATGGACCTGGATCCTCGACGAGCTGGGCAGACCTGAGGGGGTTAAGGTGTGGGCTGTGTGCATCAGAGCGCCTGGAGGAGCAGTACCTGCTGACGCTGATGAAGGACAGGCTGACGTCTGAACCCTGCAGGAACCAGGGCTTCGTCCTGGAGGGCTTCCCCAAGAGCCAGGAGCAGGCCAGCAGGCTCTTCAGCGGTGAGGGCCCTGGAGGGTTGGAATGAGTGGCACTTGGACGCTTTAATGTACTGTCTATCTACTGCAGTATACAGCAGGGTTATTATTGTTATTATTATAATGAAAGCTGCATTGGTTTCTTTTTTTCAGCTGAAGAGGATGAATCTGAGGATTCAAAGTCCAAGATGGCTCCCATCGGCGCAGGCATTATCCCAGGTCAGCTGGAGAATAGATAGGTCCCACTTATCAACGGTGTCGGACCGACAGCGTTTATGAATAATTATGGCGCTGCGCAAAACAACCATTCCATTTCTTCCACCATTCCCTTCTGACACAGCATTCTGTCTTCCATTTGTGTATTTATACTTAAACGATGAGCACACATGACATCCTGGTGATCAAAATCGGCCAAAACGATATGGCAGACCGCCATCATCCGATCAGGAACAGCAGTGGTCTGATTGGTGTTCCCAGAGGTGCTCCCTGTAGTGAGGTGTCTCACTCCCTGCAGTGAGACGCATCACTCCCTGCAGTGAGACGCCTCAATCCCTGTAGTGAGGTGTCTCACTCCCTGTAGTGAGACGCCTCACTCTCTGTAGTGAGGTGTCCCACTCCCTGCAGTAAGACGCCTCACTCCCTGTAGTGAGGTGTCTCACTCCCTGCAGTGCGACGCCTCACTCCCTGTAGTGAGACGCCTCACTCTCTGTAGTGAGGTGTCCCACTCCCTGCAGTAAGACGCCTCACTCTCTGTAGTGAGGTGTCCCACTCCCTGCAGTAAGACGCCTCACTCCCTGTAGTGAGGTGTCTCACTCCCTGCAGTGCGACGCCTCACTCCCTGCAGTGAGGCGTCTCACTCCCTGCAGTAAGACGCCTCACTCCCTGCAGTGAGACGCCTCGCTCCCTGTAGTGAGGTGTCTCACTCCCTGCAGTGAGACGCATCACTCCCTGCAGTGAGACGCCTCAATCCCTGTAGTGAGGTGTCTCACTCCCTGTAGTGAGACGCCTCACTCTCTGTAGTGAGGTGTCCCACTCCCTGCAGTAAGACGCCTCACTCCCTGTAGTGAGGTGTCTCACTCCCTGCAGTGCGACGCCTCACTCCCTGTAGTGAGACGCCTCACTCTCTGTAGTGAGGTGTCCCACTCCCTGCAGTAAGACGCCTCACTCTCTGTAGTGAGGTGTCCCACTCCCTGCAGTAAGACGCCTCACTCCCTGTAGTGAGGTGTCTCACTCCCTGCAGTGCGACGCCTCACTCCCTGCAGTGAGGCGTCTCACTCCCTGCAGTAAGACGCCTCACTCCCTGCAGTGAGACGCCTCGCTCCCTGTAGTGAGGTGTCTCACTCCCTGCAGTGAGACGCCTCACTCCCTGTAGTGAGGTGCCTCACTCCCTGCAGTGCGACGCCTCACTCCCTGCAGTGAGGCGTCTCACTCCCTGCAGTAAGACGCCTCACTCCCTGCAGTGAGACGCCTCGCTCCCTGTAGTGAGGTGTCTCACTCCCTGCAGTGCGACGCCTCACTCCCTGCAGTGAGACGCCTCACTCCCTGCAGTGAGGTGTCTCACTCCCTGCAGTGCGACGCCTCACTCCCTGCAGTGAGACGCCTCGCTCCCTGTAGTGAGACGCCTCGCTCCCTGCGCAGCCGGGGGGATCAGGAGGGTTGGAGTCCTCATCCTCTGTTGTGCCTCTGTCCCCCCGGGCCACAGACTTCCTGTTCTGCCTGGAGGCGTCGGACCGCTTCCTGAAGCAGCGGGTGATGAACCTGCCCCAGAGCGCCGTTCAGGGGACGTCCTACGGCTACGACCGATTCCCACAGCGCCTGGCCCGCTACCGGGAGAACCAGGCGCTGGACGGGACCGCCCTCCACTACTTCAAGGACCTGGGCATCCTCCCTCATCACATAGGTGCCTGTCTGTCTGTCTGTCTGTCTGTCTGTCTGTGTTTGTTGTCTCTGCATTATTTATGTCTGAATGTAATTGGTCACTAAGAGGGCCCCGTTGGCAAGCCCCTGTAACTCCGCCCCTGTAACCCCACCCTGCAACTCCCCCCCTGTACCTCCCCCCCTGTACCTCCCCCCCTGTAACTCCGCCCCTGTAACCCCACCCTGCAACTCCCCCCCTGTACCTCCCCCCCTGTAACTCCTCCCCTGTAACTCCCCCCCTGTAACTCCACCCTGTAACCCCACCCTGTAACCCCACCCTGTAACCCCTCTCCAGAGATCACGGACCCCCAGGACGAGGACTACCTGCTGGCCATGGAGCAGGTGGTCCGGGCCGTGGGCCCCCCCCGGCACTACGGCCCCAGCAGCCAGGAGCTGGAGGAGGTGGAGGAGGAGGCCAGGAGGAGGGCCGAGGAGGAGCTGGCGCGGCGGGCCCGGGCCAGAGCGGAGGAGGAGCGGCGGGGGGAGGAGGAGGAGGAGCAACGGGCCAGGCACTGGGAGCGATGGGTGGGCCCTCACGCTGTCCGAGCAGCGCTGTGCTCACTGTACCCTGGCCCGCCCACACGTTAGGGGACGCTCAGGTCCACGCTCACAGTCCCTTTACTTTACTTTTTGCCAGGCTTGTCATGGCGTCATTTTTCTGACACAGGTATTACTCATGTTAAACCGAATTCTGCGACCCACCGAAAAGTGTGACCCCAGGGGGCGCTGTTGCATGGTTTTTGCAATATGCACGGGTTTGAAGTGAGACAGGCATGACAAAAACATAAATAAAACATAAGATCTCCCCCCAACCAATGACCTTTTTATTAAAGGTGTTTAATAAATACATTGGTTTTGATTTGATTAGCATTTTTCAGACCCATACAATGATAGGGCGTTTAGTACGGTACCTTCACCGTCGCTTCTTTACCCATAATAAACTACAGTCAGTGTTAAATTACGCTGATTTACCTTTGAGCATTTCCTATTATAGGCTACTGTGTAAAACGCTGTTTAGAATTAATGTTAGTATCAAGAAAAGAAAGACCCACTGGTCGGGGGAGATCTTATGTTTTATTTATGTTTTTGTTATAATGCAAACGTGCATGTTGCAGAAAATGTGCAACAGCGCCCCCTGGGGTCACACTTTTCGGTGGGTCGCAGAATTCTGTGCAACACACCTTTAAAACACCGGTATTTGCGCTCGTGGGGCTCCTCAAAGGTTTTGCCGTTGGACTTTGTTTGACGTGCTCCTAAAGCAAACAGTGACCTCTGACCTCTTGTTAATGTAGGCCTGCCGCCCTGACAATGGGCGCATACGTCTTGGCTTTATTGTATACTCTTATTTCTACTTCATTTCGTCAATCACAATGGTCCTGTTTCTCTCCCGGAATGCCTTCCAGTAAATATATAGTTGCTGGACTTGTCCGGCAAAATCATAATTAATTTCAGTTTTATTGAATTACAAACAATTTATATTACCAAACCTAGGTCTGTAGTGTGGGGATGATGGGACGGACCAGGGCTGGTGCACCGTGTCCCCACGCCCAATCGCCGTCCCAAAGAATAAGGCGTTTTTAGGGATGGTTTCCGTTGATCAAGGTCAGTGACCGCGTGCTTCATGGTGTTGTTCTTCAGCGCACCATGTGGCACGCTGAGCAGGACGAGGCCAAGGGCGTCGGTGAGGCAGAGGAGCTGTCGGCGAGGCGGTACCTCCTGGAGCACGTCATGCCCACCCTGACCCCCGGGCTGCTGCTGCTCTGCACGCAGCGGCCGGAGAACCCCGCGGACTTCCTGGTGCGGAGGTTATGTTGTGGTTAATTAAGTCGTGTTCTATGTTGTATCTAGTTATTGTCCTTAAGACATTCTGAACAACATCTCATGTCTATTTTGTTTTTCCCTTTCTTTCAGGCTGAATACTTGTTCACCAACAACCCGATGAATTACTGATGCTAAGTAGTAACATGTCACATGTCACCTTTAAGGTAACAATTTCAAATATTTTTCTTTCGGGCTGAATAATAATAATAATGGTTTGAATTTATATAGCGCTTTTCTAGACATTCAAAGACGCCTAAAGGCCCATTCACACCCTACGGTAAATACGGATACGGACCGCGTCGTCCGGTCCCGGAGGTGTTTCGTCCGTCAGTGGGTCCGGGGCCTCTGAGCTTAGGAAACCGGAGTGCTCCGGGAGAGACGGAGCAATACCACCGGAACACGAGGCGGCAGTATAGAGTCAGAAGTCAGACCATTCGCGAAAATAGATAGAGTAGTATAATATCTGATATTTATATATATTGTTTTTAACGTTTTATACTTATTATACTATATACCTGACCTTTTTATTTTGTTGTTCACCTGCTTGGCAATGAGTTGTAACTGTTCATTTATAAATGGCGCAACATTTTGAGGAGATAATCTGCGGGTTGGTGAGGGGTGTCACATTCCACCGCTGCCTAGGCCTACACTTTATGAACCTTTTTTATTGCCGATTTCGGATGATACAAAGCAAAACCATCTCCTCTACAGATACCATGTTTGCGATTGTCGATGCCGTTAATTTGTGACACGCAGTCACTGCCCTCTAGAGGATGTATTGCGTAACATCCATAACAACGCTTAAACCGGACGCAGGTATGAAGGGCAGTCCCGGAGACAACGTTTGGTACGGACGGACGACTTTCGTCCGGATCCGGAGGTATGAATCGGCCTTTACAGTGAAGGGGGGGGACCTCAATACCAATACTTGTTCAAAAACCACCAATAAAATGACTGATACTGTAGTCAAATATATCACTGTATAAATAGGGCTGGGTATCGCCACGAATTTCCAAGAACGATTCGATTCCGATTCACAAGGTCCAGAATCGATATAATTTTCAATTTGATTCAATATCGATTTAATTGGAGATATTTCAGTTGCAATACCAATTTTGCTTCGATATGAAATATTATGTAACTAATGCTGTATATTGTTCAAGGAACCCTCTGACCTGGTGCATTATTACTAATATTAATTTTCACATTAAGAATTAACCTCAAAGCAGTTACATGAATGTACTTTTTATCAAACATGACTTTTTTGCGTGTACCGCAATCCAGATATTTGTCACATATTTGGATGTGTGAGCCTTGGACTGTTTTGTATGTGAGCTTGGAGTGTTGATTTGGTGTCTTGCACTAATTGGTGAGGTCATGTGACCAATATCACCTGGCGGTGTCATGTGAATTTGAAAAGTGACACTGATGAAGCAACAGCGGAACGTGTCGTTCTCAAAATAAATCAGCTCATCAGCTCATACCAGTGTGCAGCGATTTGACACTTCTTTGACCAGATATTTGTCCTTTGTAAAATTCACACAGATATTTCACGATCTACAAATGCACATTTCTTAACTTGTCTAAAATACATAAACTCATTAAGAAAATAAATGTACATGTGAAGTAGTCAATACTCATTTGTGGAACTCGTTTATTATTCTGTTACTATTTATAATATGAATAATGGGACATATTTACATATCATACATATGAGCAGTGCATCGGTCAACCTGCCGTTTCATCACGTGTCAGAAGACTCCGTTTCTCCGGAGCTGCTCCGCCTCCGTTCCCCCCCTCCCCCCTCCCCCTCCCCCTCCGGGGCGCTCCCCTTGGGGACCCCGGGAAAGCTCTGCCCGGGTCCCAGCACCTGACGGACCGTCATGTTGACTCTGGAGCTCTGGATGTACCTGGAGCACACGGCCCAGTCCTCCCCGCTGACCCCCTCCTCCCCGCTGACCCCCTGCTCCGGTGACCCCTGACCTTTGCTCAGGGTGGTCCTGAGGCCACAGGGGGGAGGGAGGTCCTGTAGGATGCGTGGCACGGCGTGGTAGAGGAGGCGACTCTGGCCCGACATCACCATCACGTCCCCGCTGTGCATGTACATGGCCGTGGGCGGGTCTTCTCTCCGAGTGCCGCCCAGGAGGAAGATGGCCGACTGGCCGAAGCTGAGGTAGAATAAAAACAAAAACAGTACGACGCCGTTAAAAGGGGCTGGATCCAAGAGTTGTTAAACACTGAGCAGAAAAGAGCAAAAGAGGGCAAGATTTTAGAACTAAACATCAAAAAGGACATCCCCTCCCTACCTCCCTTCACCATTGAAAAGTGGTGCATTTTACACACCTGTGATTGAAAGCAAGAATGATTCCTTAAAGATGAACTGAAGTGAAATAATCAACATCGATAACGTGTTAGTTATGACCATTATAAAAAAATGACACTAAAATAAATATTTTAAAAAAATCAATATATAGCTTTTTTTTTAGCAACAAAAGAAAATGCGTCTTTTAGTATTAGAGCGCCGACGTCACTGGCATGGTAGGAATAGGTCGTTGCTGCAGACACGCAAATGTCTTCTACACTCCACGACGGTAATATGGCTGGTTACGCGTTTGAGCCTGAGGGACGTGCCTGTAGTGTCCGACTGCCACCCGGTGGAGAGGGATCAATTTCAGGCTCCAGCTCCACCTTCGGATCGTGTGGGCGTGGCTGGTGTGCGTGTGGTGCTGCTGGAGCGTGGACACCGCCGTTGAATCGGTCTGCTGCCGAGAGGTCCCGGTCGACCTTGACCATCTAATGGTGGGATTAGGCTGCATAACCATGCATAGGGCATTTCGGATGCTGTGCGGCGAGGGAGAGGTTTTGGAAGTGGCCATGCCCTCTCTAAGGGACGTCCGGGCGGAGACACTGGAGCGCCCCATGAACAGCAACCAAGTAACAAGGCGAAAACGACCATTCCCCCTCCGTTTTCCTTTGATGCGTTTCAGGAATATCTCCGTAAAGACGGACTCATTGCGGAAACGCAACGAGCTGTAAAACGCTGTAGTACCTACATATTCAAGGCGCTGGTTCCCCAGAAAAAAAAGTGGAGTGCATCCAGCCTGCGCGCATCCAGCCTGCGCGCTGTATGAAAACATTCAAGTCGAGGAGGAGATAGTAGTTGTTTAACCTTTTAGATTGAGTAGAAATACTTTTTAATGTACAGTTAGTAATTAAATTGACCAAGGGGCTGTATTTAAAGTTACAAAAATAATACAAAAAAAACCTGTAACTTTCAACGCAACTCTAACGTCGCTTCAGGCGTCCACACGAATCCTAACACGAAACCGCATAGGTCCGGTTTTATTTGAAACCACCCTGGGACCATGGACCTATTAAAGAACATGGTTTATTATCTGCTTAATAACATGGTTATTAAAGACATGGTTTCACAAAAAAATCAGCTCCGGGTGGACGGGACCTGAAAGACATGTTAGATGCACTTTGGGAGATACACCCGCGGATGAGCACAGATGCGAGGCGGATTCACGAGTGTCGTTTACTTTAGGTGGATGTTGGAGGTTTACTTTCTGAATGTTGATGGATATTGCACAGATGGATATTGCACAGATACATCTTACTACTAAACTACTTCTTCCAGTTTAACTCCCTCTGCATCAGCAATCGGCTAGTCTGTGAACATCAGGGTTAGTAGAAAAGGACATTTGTGGAACTTCTGTTTACAGACCCGCCATGGTTTATTTAGCAGCTTGGAAACATAGATCTGTGATATCGTCTGAGTAATAGTTTATACACTTTATGGTCGGAGTGCTAGCTTGTGGAGATTGACATGACAGGGGCTATCGGAGGGTTAGTCAGTTTTAAGGCTGCCAGCCATGTATTAAGGCCTGGTTTTCTATTCAAAGGTAGCCTGCGGAAATGTATGATTACCCCAGCTGCCTTGGCCCTATATAATTTATTACTGCAGCCAGGGGCAATGCAATAAGATGATCCTCCTGTAGACCTGGTCGTTTGCTTTTCCGTAGCCATTTCAGCGAGCCTCAGAGTCTGACTCATTACCTGCTATGGCTGCTAGAGCCACAGAGCAGGAGTAGGTTACCACGCCAGTGACGTAGCTGATTGTTGAAATCCAACATGGCAGCGCCCTGTAACACTTTCACCGTACAATTTAATCCCTTTTAGCAAGTTCAGTCATTTTTAGTTATTGTACCAATGAGAAGGCAGACAATACATCTGTTATATCAACTAAACTTCAAATTTCAGTTCAGTTCATATTTAAACCGATCACGGAGAAAATGCCTCGATTGGTCAGAAATGAGCCGGGCGTGGCTTCACACAGAGGCCGGTGCCGTCAACCCAAACAGATATTCTCACGGGGCATTTCACTCACTAATAGCTGACCGAGAACCTAATCTAACAAATTATCTCGATAATAAGTCTTTATTCTGGCCTGCAGCACCATACCCGTGTTGTTCAATAACCTAAAGGTTTTCAAGAAAGAAACTAAGGAACCGGTGTAAGTAACTGGAGCGGGATTTCCTTTCTTCATAGGTCCAATAGGACCTCTGTTTCAGGCGGAAGCAGTTGATGCTGCCCACTTGTAGAATGCGGTGCCCTCTAATACTAGAAGGTCACAGAGCAGGTTCCTTCCTGAGGTCAAATGTCAGCTCACCAGAACGACAGCAGGGGGCGGCTGTGGTCCAGCTCCGACTCGTCCACATGGATCCCGAGCGAGGAGTCGGAGCGGTAGTAGTTGAGGATTCCCGCCTCGGCGTGGAAGCCCGGGAAGCCGGCGGCGGCGGCGACGAGGCCGGACAGGCGCTGGAGGTCGGCGGGGAACGGGGTGTGGTGCTCCGGGGAATACGTCTGAAACATTTCAACACAGGGCTTTAGAACGCCTTCACTTTAGTCATTTATATTATTTACCTTTAAGGACCTGATCCAAATCCATTGAGAATACATATTTAATTAAGATAGTAAATGAGGTGGTGGCAGGGCCTATGGCAGGAAAGGTATATGAAGAGGACAGTAATGAACCTTTGTGTTCCAGTTGTAATGGTAGCCCAGGGTCACCCAGCGAAGCTTCTCCAGTAACGTCTTGGGTTCCTTCTTCCCACAGGGCGCCTTCCTGTCAGGGGAGTTACACACCACTCTCTTTTTTAACAACTCAACTAAGCCTTCAAATATAATAACGTCCACCTTATTTGAGGAAGGACTGTATCTGCGTGATAATGTCCTAAAGCCTTGGCTTACCTGAGAATGTCGGCGCTCTTGCCCCAGATGTCGTCCGTCTCGGCGGGGGACATGTGCATGTCCAGGTTACACACGTTGGGCTTCTGGGTGTAGGTCTTCAGACAGCGCCGCAGCCAGTGGGGCTGGGCGCCGCGCAGGAAGGGGTTGGCGATGAAGATGAACCCTGGGAACAGGAGGGGGGGTTGGTTCTAGCCCAACTTCACAACAACGTAAAAATAGCCTAAAGAGGAAGAAGAGTATGGTCCATGCACGAATAACATTGTGTTTAATATTCTTTGATAATTCCCAATTGTGATTTTTCTTTTTTATGTATTGAGTTACACTCACATTTTACTCACTTATTTTATTTTTTATTAAATAACCTTGAGCAAATTATTTTGTGTTCTGCACTATTTACTCTCAATCACTGTAGTTTCTTAGTTGCCTTAAGGGCTGTTGGTCCCACGTCACGCAACGCAAGAACCACGCAGACGCTTCGACGCAGTCGTGAACCTGTTTTGGTTCTGCGTCGAGTTTAGTAAGCGGACCAATCGCAGCCCTTGCTGCTGCGACGGAAGGTTACAATTCTTGGGAGGTGCACGTCAGGCCCTTGCGGAGGACGCAAGGAGGGTCTGCAAGGACGTAACAGGTCTGTAACCCCCTTGCGTTGCATGAACCTGGGACGATGATCAACCCTATAGCCTCACAGCATTTTTTATTTCTAAAATAATCTTTGATTATTGATCCACTCACCCGGAGAGCCCTAACCCTAGCCCTCCAGTCCCTCTGATCCACTCACCTGGAGAGCCCTAACCCTAGCCCTCCAGTCCCTCTGATCCACTCACCTGGAGAGCCCTAACCCTAGCCCTCCAGTCCCTCTGATCCACTCACCTGGAGAGCCTTGCAGCCCGAAGGCCCTCCAGTCCCTGACAGGTCGCAGACCGGCTCTGCTGGCCTCGCCATCGCTCACTGCACTCAGTTCTAGATTAGTTGACAAAACCTGCCAATTAGAACAGATAGAGACACACTCAAAACAATAACTCCTCTCTGATTGATCAACAGTCAACATCCGTCTGATCCCGTTGGACTGAGAAGACATGAGTCAACAATAACAACCTTCTAAATGTTGCTGCCTTTCTAATAACGTGAGGTCTACATAATAACTGGTATTCTAACCTGAAACCTATTCACAATAGTCCCTCTGCACGTTGAACATTCAGAGTGAGTCTATGTGTTTGTTTAGGCCATATGTTTTGTTCCAAAACTCGGAATTCATTCGATCCCCAGGGCCATTATCGTAACAGAAATGATAACAGCCTACATAAAGACCTCTTCATATTCAATATTTTCTCTAACCTTGTCACAGACTATCCCTTTGGAGAAGTCGACGACGTTGTTCAGATCCGGGGGGGGATGTTTTCTCCTATAAAACTTAAATAACGTTCTGAACGCGTCCTCTCCACGCTCCACCATGGGGGCCGCCATCTTGGGCAGAGTGACCTTTGACCTCAGGAGAATGCCAGACGTAAACCGTACTTTGTCCACGTATAAAGGTTCCATAAAAAATTGTCAAAAATAATAATATTAATATTGTAAATATGACTCTTGAAAATAAAAATCTATAATAAATATACAGTATGGTTATATTTGGCAGACCGCAGAGTCCATGCGTGTCACGTGATAAGGTCAAAGTTGACCTCAAGGACGCAACATGGCAGCAGCAGCTCCGAAGAAGGTGTTTGAGGTGTTCGTGTCCAAGATACCATGGACTATTGCGATGAGTAAGTCCACTTCATGATGATAATGTGTGCTGACGTTAGGGTGACTGTACACCGGGTAATATGCTCCGAAGTGTCACCTTAGAGACGATAACAGGGCTGGAGCCATCGGGAGACTCCTAATATACATGCTTGGCTTAAACTAGGGGTACAGTATTAGTTTCAGATAACTCAAATATGTTCAAATTGCGACATTAGATGCAAGATTTTGATGTTAGAAAATGGTTTAGCTGGTTCATTCTGCCAACTCCTGCTGATACCATGTTCTGTTATTTCAGAGGAGGTGCGGGAATACTTCGGACAGTTTGGTCAAGTGAAGAAGTGCCTGCTTCCCTTTGTAAGTTGTGTGTCTGTCTGTCTGTCGGTGTGTCTGTCTGTCTGCGCGTTATCTAATACTTGTTGGGGGATTATTGTTCCAGGACAAGGAGACGGGCTTCCATCGAGGGTTTTGCTGGGTCGGCTTCACCTCAGAGGACGCGTTGATCAACGCGCTACAGAAGGACCCACACACGCTGGAGGGAGCAAAGGTGAAGGGTCAACCTTAGATGAGTTGAATAAATGTTATTCAGTCTTCTACTAGTCTTCGTAATACGATGATAAGGAAACCTCTAGCTGCTGTTAGAGTTGGACTACTACTCGAAACCCAAAACTAGATTGTAGGAATACAAGCAGACATTTGTTAAACATCTGTTTCTTTTCCAATTTCAAATTGGAATTGAAACACTCTGCTGATTAGCATGTTTTGGTAACATAAGCATTCTCTGCTCTTTTCAAATGACCATTATGCTGTATGATATTGGACTGATGATGACCGTTATGCTGTATGATATTGGACTGATGTCGTTTTCTCTTTCAGATTCAAGTCCAGAAGAACAGACGCTCGTTTGCTGCGGTGAAGACCAACAAAGACTCTGACGACTCTGTACATGTGTAATGAATATGTGTCTGTTACACATGTATAGAGTCTGAGGACGTTATACATGTGTAAACAATATGTACTATTTTTCATTTTTGGTGTCCATGTCGTTTTTTCCAATGCAACGAATATATTTTGTGAACCAGCAGTTAAAATGGTGTTGACAGTCCACATGATGTGAGCAAACTATCAATGTACCCAACAAGAATCCCACCCATCAAATATTTATTGGGAAGTAGGTGAATATATTGCATTTACCTTTGTTTTTTTTATAGGCAATGTTCAGGAATATTCTCTCCATTCCGTTGATTTGTTTATTTGACTGCCTATGCTCGCAGAAATATTGGGCATGGATGTTGTTCTAGAATAAAAGACTTAAAGATACTTAAAGAATGTGTCATTATTACTCAGCTCCCCTGTCGTTTGAGTATATTGTATTTAGAGCCGAATCTATGGGTTTTAGTAGACGTCTTGCTACCCCATGAAGGAGTTTCCATTCATGTTTGTAATGGTTGTGGACCCCGCTCCATGGGCAGGTTATCCATGATCATGAACCTGGTCTCTTTTAAAATGTATGTTTTTAACAGGAGCTTATTGCTCCCAAGACCAATGATAGAAGTGTGCCCCTTGAGGCCCAGTGAGTCCACCTCCATCTCCCAAGTTCACATTCCGTTTCTCTGAAGATGTAAACATCAGGATGGTTTCACGAGACGACCAGACAGTCATTGTCCTTCCCTTGATCTGCATTTAAATCACAACAATGAATAGTGCATGTTTGGATGTTTTAAACATAATGTGGAAAATGTACATTGTAAATGTCATGCTGTTATTTCGAAAAGAGGCGTGCACTACGTATGGCATTTAGTGTTTATGTGAACTATGAAAGGGTCCGTATATTTAATTAGAAAATAATTCGGGATTTCTCGATGATAGTCTAGCTGGTCTATTGCTTTGCTGATCAGCTGAGTGTTAGATAATAGATTCTAGCTGGTCTATTTCTTTGCTGATCAGCTGACCGTTCGATAATAGATTCTAGTTGGTCTATTTCTTTGCTGATCAGCTGACCGTTCCGTGTGGCGCTTACATTATACGTCATCGTCATAGTCTCTTGAAGTTTAAAACAATTCCATAGCAAAGTACGCTTATTTTTTAGAAAAGTCTAATTAAATTGCATTGACATTTTGAATGCATCAAACACATACAAATATTTAATACATATGTTGTCTCTCTATGGCTCTGGTATAGATCTATGAGTATAGCTCTATCTGTGACGCCGTATGAGACGTAAACACGGACCAGGTTGAGAGGTCGAAGGGAGACCAGGGACGAGGAATCACGGCTCCAACAAGGTAGCACACACACCCTCCATGTCCTGTTCTTATTTCGTCTTTATTAAACAGTCGTAATTTGGTCAATGCTAATTCAACACATGCATGTTAGGATGTTCAGATTACTACGAGATCTTAGAGTCGCAATCCTCTCCATGGAGAGCCCTGTTCATGAACATATAATAATTATCTGCTTAGTGAATGGCGTAAAACCCACCATGTTTCACCCCTACGTTCAGCTTGGGACATCCTCTTTGTTTTCACAAAAATCAAAGTTGGTCATGTATGAGCAACTATGTACAAAAAACACATCTTGTCATTGGATATAGCACACTGGCATTTTAGCTGGACAATTTGATTATGTGGACATATAAGTTAGATACAACAAAGATAAATAATAAAAAAGACATTAAAGTTATTGGACACTCAACTCCACTGAAGCCGTGGCCTATGTGTTAGCCATTCATCCAGCAAGGATCGATATTGATCTCGTGTCTGTCGTGGGTTGTACACACTCCGTGTCATTGATCGGCGTTGTGCCCCCTCAGTGCCTCATGGCTGGCCGGCTGCTGAAGGTGTCCTCTGTGGCCACGGCGCTGGTCGCCACCTCGGGGGTGTACCTCTACACCAAACAGCTGGACCCCAATGACCTCAGCCTCGTGCGCTTCGGACGTGCAGCCGCCGCCGTGAGTGGAACCTTTTAACGCTAAATGCGTTACTTTACTTCGTTACCCAAAACAGTAATATAGTTACTGTAACGCTTTACCCCCAACACTGGGTCTACGTTATACCTATATATATGTCAGAGATAAGAACATAATATTCATCACAAACACAAAGGCACTATTTTCTGTTCCAAAGTACAGATTAGGACAGGATTTGCCCTCAGCGTCATTAAACCTCATCTTTATTTATATTTTTCAAAGTAAATGGTCTGTAATGATTTGAAGTTGACCCTTTGTCGGAAAGCTCATACAATGCAAGGAAAGTCTTTTCATACTTGAATATGAATGTCATGTTACCCCTCACTAAATAGCGATTTACAACCACGTCTCCTGCTGCATTCAGACCGCCGTCATCAGCTACGACTACCTCACCGCCTTCAGGAACGTGGAACCCGGCACGGACGAATACTCTGCCCTCAAATCCAAGGTACTGCGCGGCTGCCTCGCCTGTTGTTTATCTTCAACCCCTAGCTCCTCATCTCAGCCCCTAGCTCCTCACCTCAACCCCTAGGTCCTCATCTCAGCCCCTAGGTCCTCATCTTAGCCCCTAGCTCCTCACCTCAGCCCCTAGCTCCTCATCTCAGCCCCTAGCTCCTCACCTCAGCCCCTAGCTCCTCACCTCAGCCCCTAGCTCCTCACCTCAGCCCCTAGCTCCTCACCTCAACCCCTAGGTCCTCACCTCAGCCCCTAGGTCCTCATCTTAGCCCCTAGGTCCTCACCTCAGCCCCTAGCTCCTCATCTCAGCCCCTAGCTCCTCACCTCAGCCCCTAGCTCCTCACCTCAGCCCCTAGCTCCTCACCTCAGCCCCTTTGTGGTCGCTGCTGTGCAGGACTTCTGAATCGTATCGGTGGCGCCGCCACAGAGTGGAAGGAGACTGTGAGCAGAATCAGCTGCTGACTTCTATGTTGAACCCTACCTCTGAATCCCTACGAGGGACCGCCTCCTTAATGTTCTCCACTCCCTCTGAGTCTCATCCCGTTCCTCTGAGTCTCATCCCTAGCTCTGAGTCTCATCCCTAGCTCTGAGTCTCATCCCGTTCCTCTGAGTCTCATCCCTAGCTCTGAGTCTCATCCCGTTCCTCTGAGTCTCATCCCGTTCCTCTGAGTCTCATCCCGTTCCTCTGAGTCTCATCCCGTTCCTCTGAGTCTCATCCCGTTCCTCTGAGTCTCATCCCGTTCCTCTGAGTCTCATCCCTTTCCTCTGAGTCTCATCCCTTTCCTCTGAGTCTCATCCCTTTCCTCTGAGTCTCATCCCGTTCCTCTGAGTCTCATCCCGTTCCTCTGAGTCTCATCCCTAGCTCTGAGTCTCATCCCGTTCCTCTGAGTCTCATCCCGTTCCTCTGAGTCTCATCCCTTTCCTCTGAGTCTCATCCCTTTCCTCTGAGTCTCATCCCTTTCCTCTGAGTCTCATCCCTAGCTCTGAGTCTCATCCCGTTCCTCTGAGTCTCATCCCGTTCCTCTGAGTCTCATCCCTAGCTCTGAGTCTCATCCCGTTCCTCTGAGTCTCATCCCGTTCCTCTGAGTCTCATCCCGTTCCTCTGAGTCTCATCCCTAGCTCTGAGTCTCATCCCGTTCCTCTGAGTCTCATCCCGTTCCTCTGAGTCTCATCCCTAGCTCTGAGTCTCATCCCGTTCCTCTGAGTCTCATCCCGTTCCTCTGAGTCTCATCCCGTTCCTCTGAGTCTCATCCCGTTCCTCTGAGTCTCATCCCTAGCTCTGAGTCTCATCCCGTTCCTCTGAGTCTCATCCCGTTCCTCTGAGTCTCATCCCGTTCCTCTGAGTCTCATCCCGTTCCTCTGAGTCTCATCCCGTTCCTCTGAGTCTCATCCCTAGCTCTGAGTCTCATCCCGTTCCTCTGAGTCTCATCCCGTTCCTCTGAGTCTCATCCCGTTCCTCTGAGTCTCATCCCGTTCCTTACACTGGGTAGCCCCGCCCATTCTGTCGGTGATTTGAATTCGCCCTGCAGAAGGTTCTGGAGAAGAGCAATACATTTCTTTCTGCTTCCGACACTTTTCTGTGGGAGCCAATCACCAAGCTGGCTTCTCCCCCTGGCGCGCTATTGGCTGGTTTAACACAATGATGACAGGGAAGCAACGGCAAGCAGCCAATTGCATTCAGAGTAATTGGAACTAGGCCCGTTGATCACGCCTCTAGTGCTGAAGAAAATGACGGCAGCTTCCCATTAGCCAGGCTACCTGTTCCTATGAGTCTCATCCCGTTCCTCTGAGTCTCATCCTGTTCCTATGAGTCTCATCCCATTCCTCTGAACATGGTGGGGCAGAACTCCCACACACTGCGGTGTACATATACCTGGAGGAGATAGGTGGAGGATGGGTTTTTCTTAGGTTTTGGAAAAGGGTAATGGCAGATTGACTTTTATTAGTGGGTAATGGCTATGGGCTAATGCTAAACAGGAATAATGCATGTTATGATTTTAGTATCAGACTTTTGGATTGGGAATATTCCCCCGTTTGAGAATACCAGTCCCATTCCTTGAATATGACGTATAGACCAACTAGACAGATTGATCTAGTTCCCTAGAGTCAGTTATTTAAGGAGCCTTTTCACTCTGAGCCACCGAACACAGATCACAACATTTTTTCACTTTTCTTTAACATTACGGTAAAGGATTATTAAAGGACTCGAATCTTTGAGATTTCTACAAAACAGACTCCTGCCTGTTCTGCGTCATCTTTTTCATGTCGTTCTTCCCTCCATTAGTCCCATCCAAAATACTGCCACAATACATCTGCTGGACGAAGTTCAGTCTACAGAGAGTCCAGATGCATGAATAATGAATATGGCGAGGGGATACGTGTGTATATTAGCATTTAATATCAACGCATATCAGCCTACATCCCTGTTTGATACAACAACCTCACCGTTACGAAGACCAAGCATCGCTTAGAGAGAGGAGAGAGACAGAGAGAGAGAGACAGAGCGAGGAGAGAGACAGAGCGAGAGAGAGAGCGAGAGAGAGAGAGAGAGAGGGAGAGAGAGAGAGAGAGAGAGAGAGAGAGCGAGGAGAGACAGAGAGGAGAGAGAGAGAGAGAGAGAGAGAGAGAGAGAGAGAGAGAGAGAGAGAGAGAGAGAGAGAGAGAGAGAGAGAGAGAGAGAGAGAGAGAGAGAGAGAGAGAGAGAGAGAGAGAGACACAGACACCGGGCTCCTTGGGGGTTTCTGGTTGATTGAATAGAGAAAGAAGAGCCGCCCCTAATTATGATTATTAATATTATCATGAGGTCATGGACGGCTTGACGACCTTCTCTGATCGTCGCTGATCTTCGCTCGGGGTTAGGGTCCAGACGGGAGCTGTACGATCCGTTATTTGAGTCACGTGTGAATCTGGGGTATCGCTGCATATGTCATCACGATAAGCGATTCACTTATCATATCTTTTGATATTGGGCTCTAACAAAGTCCCAAGGCCGACATTTAATTCGGTATATTCTTTGCTGTATTTTGGTTTACTTTGTATTATTTTACTATTGCTGCCCACTCGTAAGTCGGGCCGTCGAAGCTCTTTTACCTTAACTTAGTGAGATGGGAGGCATCAGAAATCTGCAAAAGTACTCCTCCACGAGTCTGTTAGCAAACACTGGCTTCATATTTAATTAAACGTGCATGCAACCTGAAAGTGTCCACTGGGGGGCAGTGTAGTTCACAAGCAGCTAGAGCCGCAGAACAAAATGATCAATTATCGGATGATGTGTGGTGTAATATTTCATGCTCTATTGGGTCCCATTGTACATATACTACATGAACATCTAATCATGGCTAATTTTATATCTACTTTATATTTGTATCTATTTATATTCTCTCTCTATCTCATGTTAAATCTCACTTTCACCACAAGGGGGCAGCCTGCTGTCACCTATTTAAATAGATCATGAAGAATATTATACAATCTGGTGCAGTATAAGCTCTTCTGTACATGTGCGGTTGACTTGGGAACTTTAATACATAGAAGTAACCGTGTCTTTGCGTTGCCTATAGTGCCAGGCTAAGACACGTGGACAGTGAGGCGATATCAGCTTTATCCTGTCCAAGGGCAGATTGGTGGAGCCCTTTACGGACAGCCGTGGGTCGCTACAGGGATTGGGTTGTGGTGGTGTTCTGTCCTTGGGTCACAGGACAAGACGTCCCACATGCCTCCAGATATCTCCATAAGATTTATACCCTTGACATACGTTTTGTTCAGATTGTTGTAATACTTTTTTGGAATAAATATCTTGCCTTTCCCTTGACGTCTTTCATAGATGTTACACAATCCAACCCTTCCATGAACTCAGGAGAACGCGTTTGACGCGGGCTCCATTCTGAGTGAGTGTCTGCCGTGACAATCGCCACCGCAGGAAAAAGGAAAATCCTTGTTTCGCTGTTCACCCTTTTAAACGTTCACACTGTCCCCAACCACCCCCGTATTATCTTTGTTTTATTACATTCAACATCTTGTGGATCTGCAGCATCTCCCATCACCAAGGAACATACATCTACATTCTACATTCTGATACACTAGAACATCAGATTTGGGTTTGAAGCATTTCTTACTTTTAACGACCAGATCACTTATTTGACACAAATGCTTTAGATCAAAATGGCTCAACTCGACCTAGACAGACTTCATGCATATCGTTCAATGTCATATTGGATTAGACAGCCAAAGTCGTGACCCACTGCTACCTTTACCTACCCCCCCCTTCAACCAAGTGTGTGAAGCCCAACGCGACTCCAAACTAGAGGCTGGCCTTTTGCCATGCCGGCCTCCCTCAGGATTACATCTAATTAAAGTGTGTGTGTACGTGTGTGTGCAAGTGTTCCTTTGCGTTGTAAATAAAGCCCCAACTCTGATACCGGTTAATCTTTAGGTAATTGATCTACTCCCATTCAAAGGGCTGAGATTGTCCGAGCCGTTATGCGGGGAATAAAGCGCCCTTTCAGCGGGCTTTGATCCTCGGCGTGGATTCTACGGGCCTCCCTTCATCCCGTGCTGCTGCTGTCAGCGGCTCCTCCTCACGGAGGTCCGCTTCCCGAGCGGAGGGGGCGAGAGAAAGGGGGCTATTTGGTTAGCTTTGTGTGTGTTGGGCCGGGCTTTGTAAAGGTTGTGTCTGTAATATGATCGCTTTCAGCCCTAGCCACTTAAGGGAGATTTAGCCGCCAAACAGTTATGGTTTTTAAATCGCTCTGACTGAAAGAACAATCTGCTTGAGAGCTACTCCCACTTTCCCTTCCCTCCTGCTGTATTTCTCGCGTTCTTTTCCGCTGTGGTTTTTTGGGACTGTATTACTACTACAGTGTAGTAGTAGTACTACAGGGTAGTAATACAGTTGAGTTTGCTGTGCTCTAATTTGCTTGAGGAGAATAGTTTAACAGGGTTTGAGTTCTTTGTTGTGTGCGTTTAATGTTCGTATCAGTGTGTTGTTTTTCATTGTGTTACCCCAGCCCTGTCCTTTACAGTGAACATTCTGACTGCTGATAGGATAAACATAAGAGTAATAAACACAACATCGACACATAGGCCCCGCCCCCTCGACCAATGGGACCATAACAGTGAGAAACCGGCTGACCAAGACATTACCTTATCTCCCCTCTAATAATGCACTCCTAAACACTTTATATGGTCTCTCTCTCTCTCTCTCTCTCTCTCTCTCTCTCTCTCTCTCTCTCTCTCTCTCTCTCTCTCTCTCTCTCTCTCTCTCTCTCTCTCTCTCTCTCTCTCCTGGGCCCCTGGTAATTAGCATCTCATTACGTAGTAACGCCAACAGCTGATTGGCAAATTAAATGCCGTTTATTTTGCCGCCCCCATGCATTATGCATGCCTGTGTGTCTTTAACGTCTGCTGTTCATCAGGGCTGGGGCTGATCGCCCCCCCCCCCGCTGAAGGCTTATGGTCCACTGTGTTTCTATGGCGTTCCGCTGCGGGCGTGGGGGCGGACCTTCATGGGAGGGGGCGTGGCCTGAGGCATGGCCTTGTGGGCGGGGCTGACGGGGAGGTCGATCACATACACTCATGCAGATCGTGTGTGTGTGTGTGTGTGCTGCCGCTGATAAGATTGGGCTACAGACCAAAAAGGGGGGGGGGGGGGGGGGGGGGGGGGGGGGGGGGGGGGGGGGGGGGGGGGAATCGGCCGTTGTGCTCTGATGACGGCTCGCCCCCCTCAGGAGCTAACGCCCCCAGCCCCCACCTTTACTTTACTGAGCCGCTGGCTGGAGATCAGGTGGGGGGCAGCAAGGTGTGGGTGGGGACGGAACCGGGGTCAGGGTTAATGATGCTTCAAAAGGATCAGTTAAATAGAGTTAGTGTTCCACCACGAGATGGCAGCACCGACCCCTTACCGCACTGTAACCAGACAGCCTGCCTCCCGCATGAGGGAGGCAGAGGGCGGGGGGCAGGTCCTTCTCTGCGCTGATAAGTCCCGCTGGTGTTCTGGGGGACGTATGCAAATACTGGGGCAGCAAATGTGTCCTTGAGGATTCTGTTGCCTTCGGGTCTTGGGCCAAAGCAGCGTTCTGGTTTGGGGGCGGGGGGGCTAACATTAGTTTCCTAGCCGCCTTTGACACCATGAATGATGGGACAGCTCTCGTCCCTTGGCCTGCGGTTCCGTGTCCTCCCAGCGGGGGGCACTTGCGAGTCGAGTAGCAGCTGGCGTTTCCCGTATGAAGTGATTGTGAGTGAGGCAATCATACATGTTGAAGAGGACATGCTTGAGCCTGGACAATTAAATTATTGACTCATTTGTAAAAGGTACTTCCAGTTTTGAATCCATCGTATTTTCCAGTTCGTCCAAGTTTATCGAAGAGGCATAATTAAACAGAAACCATCTTGTCAACTGATAATCCTGAATTTCTGCTTCGTTTAACTTCATGATTCAAATTTCTTTAAAAAAAAAAGAGTGAACCTGGATTCAGGTACAGGAACCTTTACCCACTCCTTATTGATATTAATTTATGTGCTACCATAGGTATCGTCTGAAAACCTGATCAATGACGCCACTCAATTCTCCAGGGTTGGGATAGATAAGGCACATCAAGCCTGTATTCCCCTCCTCTATTTATCCACAAGGAGATATAACATCTGATCAGGTAATTCACCAAAGTATTGGCTATTACTACTTGAAGAAAACCAAAGTGTACTTTTGTATGCGGATATTTGTTCCATATCGCTGTAGGCTAGTGTCGGGTCTGAGAACTACGCCTGGTGGTGTTACAGACTGTCGCCAAGTTAAAGGAAAGTCTCCAGGCTGAAGGGGAGGGAGGCTGCAGACACTCAGATACTTTAACCATTGGGAGCTTCACCCTAAACACGCTTTTAATTTCACCTCGAAACCCCAATCAATAAAATGTTCTGGTTTCAAGTTGTTCTTTTTAGAAATGTGTATTTTATAATAGCAATAACTTAAAATGCACTTGACAAAGTATAGCTAGAGTCTTTGAAAGGATTATTATTTGTAATATGCAACACAGTCTGGTTATATTGTAAGCTCACATTTCATGGCGTTCCCTTCCTGTTTTTTATTGTTTCTGTTAAACCAAACACACATAGCTTAAGACATCAGATATCCATAGCTCTCTCTAAGGACTTCCACTAACTGGGAGTAACGGGAATGTAACATGTGGAGTTGTTCATGTTTCCTGCTCATTTTCATCCATCTCGCCTGCAGTGGCCAGCACTTCTTTGTTTGTGTGTGTGTGTGTGTGTGTGTGTGTGTGGGGGTGTGTGTGTGTGTGTGTGTGTGTGTGTGTGTGGGTGTGTGTGGCGTCTGCGCTGAGGAGTGTTTGCAGTGCTGCGTGGGGCGCGGCCGCTGAGGCTCGACGATACGATGCAGAGCATGAAATTAGCAGCGGCTTCCCAGCAGGGAGGCAAGGAGCGCTGTCTCCCCCCCGCCCCCCCAACCCCTGTCTCTCCTCACCCCCCAAACTCATCCTCTTCTCCCCCCCCACACCCCACCGCTGTCTCCTCCCCCCCCTCACCCTCTTTTCCTTGTCATTAAAACCCAGAATGTATTTCTACATTATTATGTCATTGGTGTTGGTCTCCCTGAGACTGGAACCTGGAACCTGGAACCTCCCTCCAGCTGCAGGGTGTCTCATGAGCCTCAGAGGACCGGTCAAGTGTTGCGTCAACATGTTGAATTCCCACATACAGTGGTTGCGTTTTGTTGTTCGAACAATTCCAATAAATTCTATGTTAAAAAACCAAACTCTACGCAAACAGACAGACACGCACACAAACGCACATCAGACGCACGCACATGCATGCACACACACTGCCCCCCCCCCCCCCCTCTCCCCTGTCACATGTTAGGGGTGGAGCCCTGAGCTGAGGAATGAGCCAATCACATCGTTCCAAGTAATAAATGGCCCATGTTCATACTGCGTGAACCCCAACCTTTAGTCTCAAAACGATGGTAGCAGATGATAGTATATTATTCCCCAAGCCCCCCCCAGTTTCCCACAATGCTTTGTGTCACTCCCGTTTAGCATTCACTATCCGCACTAGCATACTAAGCTAATAAGGCTAGCTTCCCCAGTTCGTTAGTAAGACGTAGGACCACGTATTCAGTGATGAAGGTTAGATGTTCCAATGTGTTTAGATGAATTCAACATTTTAAATTGATTTGTAGATCAGTTGCTGATACAACACCAGCCAGTGGGTATTGGATATGATCATATGAGTACATCCCCATGTTCAGTATTCCCTTATTGACTCCTGGTGCAGAAGGGGAGGTGAGCGTTCAGTCTCCCGGCGTGACGGAGGAACACCGCTCAGCCAGACGGCCTGGGTTAGTGCTCAGTCCTGTTACCGTTCCCTCAGATAATCCAGCCTGCACTGGTTATCTGGAGGATAGGCTGAACAACACCACCACCCCCACCCTCACCACCTCCACCTCCACCACCACCACCTCCACCACCACCACCACCACCACCACCACCACCACCTCCACCACCACCCTCACCACCACCACCACCACCACCACCTCCACCTCCACCACCACCACCACCCCCACCACCACCACCTCCACCTCCACCACCACCACCACCACCACCCCCACCACCACCCTCACCACCACCACCGCCACCACCACCACCTCCACCACCACCACCACCACCCTCACCACCACCACCACCACCACCACCACCCTCACCACCACCACCTCCACCACCACCACCACCACCCCCACCACCACCACCACCACCACCCCCACCTCCACCACCACCCCCACCACCACCCCCCTCACCACCCTGGGTTCACAGGCGCACTAACCCCTCCCCCCCCCTCCCCCCCCCCCGATGGTTCAACCTGAGACTGAGTGAGACTTTGACTACATATATAAATATATATATATATATATCTACTATAGACGATAACAGTTAGCAGCACCAGAGAAAGGGGTCGAGTCTAGACACCTAGTGATTCAAATATCAGATAGTATATCTTTTAAAGTCTATATTTATCTTTGAACGAGGAAAACGCGACTCCAGAAACAAACAACGACTTGTATCACAACGTGGTAATGTTGAGGAACGTGTTGACCAGGGCGCTCGTGGTGTTGTCCGTTCAACGGCTAGCCCAAGGTTCAGCAGACGGCGTCACTCTGGTGTCACTAGCGCCGTCGTGGACCGTCGGGACCCCAGTGACCCGGGTCCAAACGGCCGCCACTGCCCAGGAGCAGAGCTGGGCCATGAATCCATTTCTAATCGCAATTCAAATTTATGGTCAATAATTTTTTTTTTTTTAAAGAAAATCGATTATTTGTATATATATAAAATCGATTTTATAGAAAAAGAAAGGGTTAAAAAAAATATTTTTTATTTATTTTTATTTTTAAAAAGTTAAATGTCAGCATGGCAGCTTGCGCTGAAAAAGTGAGCGTTTAGTGTGTAGAGTTTGCCTGAAGTCTGTGGCAACGATATTTTGCCTTTGTTAATCATTGTTAATCTTCAAATAAAATCCAAGCTAAAAAAAATATATATCGGTCATTTATAGAAAAATAAATCAATCAATTATCTGATTAAATCAATTAAAATCGATAATCAGGTTTGGTTTGAAAAAATCTGAGATTATATTTTCAGCCCTTCCCATTTCGCCCCTGCTGGGGGGGCTCATGGGAAGGGCCAGGGAGCCCCTTTCAGATAGCAGTATATTTTATTTCGCCTCTTTGATGTGAAGACATAAACAAACATGCAGAAGCCATTTTCATTTTTGCAACTGCAAAGTGTGCTTCCATTTAAAAATTTGTGTAAAATCTCAATTTGAGTAGCTACGCAAAAAGTTTGAGTGCTGCACAAAGTTATTCCAATGAGAGAGTGCAGAGTGTAGGCCAGGGCTGCCCGATCTGGGGCCCGATTTTATTTGGCCCGCGCCTTACCCACTGTATATATTATTGTTTTCCGCCATCAGCGCTCGGAATCTGCGCTCGCTCTCATTGAATATTATTTATTGGTGCACTTCCGTTCCTGACCCTAGAATAACATTGTGATACGTTGATGGTAGGGTGGCGCTGTTGAGCTCCTATCCTGTTCAGCCGCCTCCCACATATTTGACTAAATATACTGAAAAATTTAAATTTTGGCCCACGAGCCTCCCCACGAGCCTCCCCACGATTACATTTTGGCCCTCCACTGGGAAGAATTTGGGCCCCCCTGGTGTAGGCTATAGGAATCACCAATACAATGTCCTTCCACTAGGGGGTGCTCACGTCCCACAAGTAATACGTTGAAACTAACCCCCCTGTTTTCTAACCTTTTATACATTTTATATAAGTTTGCGATAGAAACAGTGCATTACCCTCTAATGTGGTAAGGCCTTTTTGTATCTTTATTATCGACTCAAATCTGCAAGCTCCAACAAACTTGGTGGCAGAGGTCTAGAAGACGAAGTACACCAATCGTCTCTCTGCTTTAAGAAAGATAAAACGCAGGTCAGTTTAACCAATACAGATTTCCTCCTTTAGCATGGAGGGCATTGGGGAAAAAAGCATTATGCAACAATTTCTTATTTTCTTTTTACAAAGCTTTTATTTATTGTAACTGGTTCCTACAGTGCAGCTGTGAGCGGCCATCTTGCGGGTGCAGTAGGTGTGAGGCTGGCGTTGACTCAACCCCTTAAAGATGAGTGCATGTTCCCATGCTAATATCCTAGCTCCTTCAAAGGCAGCGAACCAAGCCTGCTGCACACATAGCCTGGGCTTGAAAGCTTTCTCAGACTTTCAATGACTTTGAAAGGAATTGTTAAAACAGAAATTATTCAGATTTGTTTTAATGGTTCTCCTTTTTTATTTGATGTATACATATTTTTCTTCTTCAAGGTCATCCAAGTGACAAATGTCTGAGCCTCTGTCCTCGGCTCAGCCGACCTCCCCATGTCTTCGTGAAGTCCCCCTTCTCAGTGAGGCCTCTGTTAGAGATGAAAACCAAACTACAAAATGTAGTCAAAGGATCCTGTGTTGCATCGCCACCATTTGTCTAATCACGTCGCGTTCACATTTCAAAGGTCAAATCCATTTAAATGAGCGACGGCCTCTTTCGGTGGTCCCTTTGTTGGACCAAATCATTTTAGTCTGATTCCATATCTGGAATCACTATAGGTCAGAGTAGAAGTATTAGTAGTAGTATTAGTAGGCTTCAGTGGTAGTATTTCCTTTAACTGATTTCATACTCATGCAACTGGGATAGTATGATGCGAAATTCACCATGATGAGACGTTCTAATAATTGGTTTTCCCATTGGGATTAGTATTCCTTCTTGTTGACCATCCCTATAATTGTGCACATTCCAGTTTCTGATTCCACAACGCGCTCTTGCCCCTGAAGCAATGTCAAACGGTGCCTATTGAAACAATCATTTCTCCTATGTGCAGTGTGTGTGTGTGTGTGTGTGTGTGTGTGTGTGTGTGTGTGTGTGTGTGTGTGTGTGTGTGTGTGTGTGCGTGCATGCGTGTTTTGGCAGAAGACCTCTATGTAATGGTAGACGGCAGGCATAAAGGGATGTGTGTTTATCGGCAACCTGCATTTGCAACCATTGTCTTCCAACCGTGTGTGTCTGTGTGTGTATCTGAGCACACGTCGGTGTGTGTTTGTGTATATCTGTGTGTGTTTGTATCTGCACGCTTGCGCGTGTAGGTTTGTGTATATGTTTGTGTATTTGTTTGTGTGTATGGGCAGGTGTGCCAATCGGCGTGGGGATGGTTATTTGAAATTGAGTTCTAGGCGCCCACAGGCTGCCTTGTGATGTGATGTTTTTGTGTGTGTGTGTGTGTGTGTGTGTGTGTGTGTGTGTTAGAACGCGTGTGCACGTGTAGCTTACACAGGGTGTTGCCGCACCACAAACCCGAACATGTGTCGACCGTGCACTAAATGGGCTTTGCTCCTTCGAGCCGTCTCATTGGTGGGTTGTGGCTGCCAGGAGGCGGTGGGTGGCGGCCGACGCCGTCCTATCACAGGGCACCACTCCACCCGGTCCCCTTTTTTCATTTTGAAGTGGCATTGCCATGGCAACGTTGTTCTCAAGCTGTGACACTGCCTCCGGTGGACGAAATACACTGATGAGAGAGAGAGAGAGAGAGAGAGAGAGAGAGAGAGAGAGAGAGAGATGCGGTTTAGGCTCTGCTGAAGTCCTGGTTGTTCAGCCCAGGGCGGCTCGGAGCCGATGTCTTCTGATCGCTATCAGCGCCTGGGATGCAGGTGTCTACATCCCACCTCAGTGGGATCTAACCGTTTGAGCTAGTTGGCATTTGTGCTGTAGCCATATTTCACCTTTCCTCTTCATTCTTCTCCTCCCCCTTCTCTTTCTGTGTCTCATCCCCATTCCTCTCCTCTCCCCTCCCCTCCCCTCCTCTCCTCCCCTCTATTCTCCTCCTCCTCCTCCTCCTCATCCTATCTCCTCTCCACTCCTATCCCCTCTTCTCCTCATATATCCTCTCTTCTTTACTCATATCTCTTCTACCCTCACCTCTCTCCTCTCCTCCTCCTCTCCTATCCTCCTCTCTCCTCTCCTCCTCTCTCCTCTCCTCTCCTATATTGTTGTCTCTCCTCTCCTCTCTCCTTTCTGGTAAAGTCTTCCCCCCTTACCTACTCTCACTGTTGGGTTAGGCGTGGCGTGGTAATGTGAAAGCAGCCCTGATTGGTGGAGGGGTAATATGAGAGCAGCCCTGATTGGTGGAGGGGTAATGTGAGAGCAGCCCTGATTGGTGGAGGGGAAATGTGAGAGCAGCCCTGATTGGTGGAGGGGTAATGTGAGAGCAGCCCTGATTGGTGGAGGGGTAATGTGAGAGCAGCCCTGATTGGTGGAGGGGTAATGTGAGAGCAGCCCTGATTGGTAGTTGAAGGCTTTCAGTGGCGAATCTATGTCATATCTGTATGTGTGCCGATATGAAGATCTGATTGGCAGCATCACGCTCAGTCAACCTCATCCATGTGGAAGGACAGACTGATTATACACTCCCCTCATGCTGTGAAGGCCGGTTTCCAAGTCAAATCAGAACCTATTTGCTGTTGGTTAGATTCCATACACGTTGGACACTGTATTGATTAACTCTTCATATTGATGGGTAGGGGACAGGGTTCCATCCTGTAGTCCGACTATAGAGTAACATAAACCCAGACACAAGCCCCAAAAGCATGTCTCTGAATTCATTGTCAGCCATTTTTGATCAAAACTTCTGCTCAAAGGCCAGATAGCAGATAGCATCGCGTGATTCACAAGGTCAGAATAATGCACGCAAACTGTCCCCCCAAGATACAGAGCTGAGAGGCACAGAAGATCTCCAATCCCATATATGTGCAGACTCTTGAATGACAATGGACTGTAGATTTTACCTGTTTGTTTTGACGTATGATGTTTTAGCTTTTAATTTTAAATTATAAATGTTAAGGTGACTTTAAATATGTTCTTATTGTAACAGCATAAGTAATACGATGATGGATGATGGAGGATGATTTTTGTATGCTGTCTTTATGGACTGCCATAATGCTGAAATAAAACTAAACTAAATATGGGGAACAAAATAAATGGTTTTAGCATACATACCGTATGATTTCCAAAAAGAAAACCCCAAAAAACAGAAAAAAACCCTGTATTGCCCAGTCCCAGACAGACGACACTGGAGCGGTGTCATGAGGCTGAGAGGCCTCAGCCAGAGCTCTGGAACAAAACGGCCCCTCCACCTCCCTCTATTGTCACCCTCATCATCACCATCATCCACATCATCATCGCCTAGGCGACCGTGATCATGTCAGAACGTCCCCACAGGAGAGTCAGTTTTGCGTTACCATGTGTGTCTGGGGAGTTGGAGAGCTGGTGTGTGTGTGTGTGTGTGTGTGTGTGTGTGTGTGTGTGTGTGTGTGTGTGTGTGTGGGGGGGGGGGGGGTCAGAGAGGTTAAGGGGAGCTCATTTCCCGGACTCTTTATGGGGGGTCTCTGGAGACCACTGCTCTTCATAAGCATGAACGAGTCCAGCTGGTTGTAACTGGACAGAGGGGACACGTCCCAGCTCTCACACGCACGCACGCACGCACGCACGCACGCACGCACACGCACGCACGCAAACATGCACACACACGCATACACATACAGAAAAAGGCACACACACGTACACACACACATGCACACACACATAAACATGTACGCACGCACGCACACACACACACATATAAACATGTGCGCACACAGACACACACATAAACTGTGCACACACACACGCACACACACAGCCATGCCAAGCTAATTCAGACACAGGAAGGAGGTGTGATGGTGGCTTCTCCCTGCAGTAGCCTGTAAAGGACGGCTCATTCGTTACAATAAGGGCCTGTTTTGTGTCTGCACTTGCAATCCCTGGGCTGCATTTGTTTAGTAATTATCTTCTGGCTTTCGTGGTGTCTTCAGAAGTTTGGGTTTTTATACCTTGTAAGCGGAGAATTGGACTATTAGCCATAACATGTTATTTTTATTCTATCGTCTTCTTTGTATACCTGGTGCTATTTCTTTTCCAATTATTATTTTAGTTTGGATGGCCGAGCACAAAGATTGAACTGGCTCTCTGCCCTTGGAGGTTCAGAATGGGTACAACTATTCAAGATTTTTGTCTACAAAGTGCTAGAATGCGCCTTAATGCTGGTTAAATGTCAATTGCCTCCATGATATCAACCAATTAGTCATTTCATTCTGGTTGAGTTATCCACTGAGCTTTAAGCAATGAAGTGTGAGAGGCCGTTCTCTGGAAGACTTTCATTGAACTGCTTATTATTGCATATTGTACATGAATTCTGTCTCTTCTTTTATCCCTTGTTCTCTCTCTCTCTCTGTCTCTCCCCCCCCCCCCCCCCCCCCCCCTCTCTCTCTCTCCCCCCCAGGTCCACCTGCGTTCTGCGGAGCGGTTGCGGGCCCTGTGCTGTGCCAACCGGGGGACGTTCATCAAGGTGGGGCAGCACCTGGGGGCCCTGGACTACCTGCTCCCCGGGGAGTACACCTCCACTCTGAGGGTGCTGCACAGCCGCGCCCCCCAGAGCAGCATGGACGAGATCCAGCAGGTCATCAGGGAGGACCTGGGCAAGGAGGTGGGCCGTGTGTGTGTGTGTGCATTTGCTTATTCTACTTTTCTTTCACTTCACTCTTTATTAGCATTGATTCATTGTGTGTGTGTGTGTGTGTGTGTGTGTGTGTGTGTGTGCGTGCGGTTCTGGCCGGTTCACACCTTGCTGCAACTCAACTGACGCCCTCTGCATGAGCAGAAGGACATACTAATTCATATGCCAATGGCGTTATATGAATGTGGATCAAAGTTATCAAATTGTTTCATGTGGCTTTTAATCCAGGACTTCTGAACATTTGAAAAGCCCATAAAGATCAAAACTCTTGGTGAATTGGTTTGTCAAGGCATCGACTCGTTCTGTCTTGTTTTTAATTTCATCTTCTTCTTCTAAGTTATGGCAGCCTAGGTACACCGGCTGCATCGCTGCCTCCCACTGGGCAAAAACAACATTGCATTTGCGAACTGAGATGATATCCGTTTTGTGTTTGAATCGCGTTCGTCCGCGTATAGAGCGGCTCAGAACCGATCACCACCGGGCCCACGAGACGCGTGTGAAGGGGCATTCTGACGCCAGCTGTGAGCTGACGAACACAGAGCGTATCACCTGTATGTGTTTACCAGATGAGAGCAAGAGCTTGTGTCTGATGGCTTAAGAGTAGTACGGTTCATCAGAACAATGGATCCTATTTGCTTTAGTGTTTGTGTTTGGCGGCGCATGTTTACCGTGGTTTGGTCGTGGGTAATGTTTAGCTGTGGTTGCTATAACGACGTTGTCACCCTGTGTTTGTGGAAGAGCTGCTGGTCCCGTGTCAGGTGAGCAGGCTGCTGGCGGTAGAGCTGGGACTCGCTCCAGTGGGGAGGCAGACCGCCGGCAGGAAGGCCCTGACCAAGCCTTCCTCTAATGTGCATAGCACTTCAGGTTCCTGGTTCTCTGTGTTTAACCACCGGTGATTTACTCCGGCTCAAAACAACCAAGAACCCTTTTTTTCGCTACAAGAGGCCACCAGAGCAGCGACAGTGTTGTGGCTCACCTACGACTGCCTTCCTGGTCCAACGGGGACATGATGTGAACAGGGAGAGGTGCTGGGGGCCGTATGCAGGCTGGCCTCACATGATCCGCAGTCCACAGCTGATGTGGCGCTGCGCGTACGGTTGTTATGACAGCGCCCTCCGAGGCCGGCTGAGACAGGGTAATTGTTGTGTTATTCTGGGATTCTCGGCTTTGCTCCCGTTTCCTTCAGGAGCTCTGTGAGGGGGAGTGTGTGTGTGTGTGTGGGGGGGGTCTGCCTGTGTGTGCATGCAGGGTTTATTTGTGTGCACGTGGAAGTGTGTGCTTCATCATTTTTGTGTGCGTGCGTGTGTGTACTTCTCATTATGTTGGGCCTGGATTCAGTGCAGCAGAACAGCACCGAATCCACCCCGCCGGTTCAGAGGGGGACAGCGGGCGGGGGACACACGTTGTGGATTCCTCCAATCAAATACAAGATCACTAACCAGATAACGTCCCACCTAGACCACCGGGTCCTGTACCCGGGTTAGGACGACGACCGGGTCCTGTACCCGGGTTAGGACACCTAGACCACCGGGTCCTGTACCCGGGTTAGGACACCTAGACCACCGGGTCCTGTACCCGGGTTAGGACACCTAGACGACCGGGTCCTGTACCCGGGTTAGGGCGACGACCGGGTCCTGTACCCGGGTTAGGACACCTAGACGACCGGGTCCTGTACCCGGGTTAGGACACCTAGACGACCGGGTCCTGAACCCGGGTTAGGACACCTAGACGACCGGGTCCTGTACCCGGGTTAGGACACCTAGACGACCGGGTCCTGTACCCGGGTTAGAGGATCTGCATGTAATCCCTAACCCTAACCCACATGGGAATGCAGACAAACGGAGCATGTTGGGGTTGAGACGTTATAGAGCGAGGACGGTCGGCCATAACACACGTCTGGACCACCGCACATCTGTCAAGTTGGACTTAATGTAAGATTGAAAGGTATGACATATTCTAGGTTAACATATTGTACATGTTGACATGTTAACAATTGAACATGTTAACATGCAGTTCGTTGTCTCATTGTTGGCAGTCAGTTCGTCATCACTATCTTCTGTGTCAATCTCAGTCAACACAAGGAGGTAAACGAACACAAGGTAATTATGAGTTAGGAAGTGATAATCCATCACGTGGTTGTCAAATGTTATATTGCTCACTTGGTTGAATAACCGTTATGTTGTAATGAGAATGTTAACCCTCACTGGGAAAACTACCGTAACCTGGTTACTGTTCCTTAACCAGGGTTAGCCACGCATTTCAACACACTAATGATCGGTGAAGCACATGGGACTGAAAGCGGAGGATCATTATAAGCGGGTTATTTAAATCAATGGTGAAAGGGTTAGGCCGTCTCCAGGGTGAAGAGCACAGTGGGGAGAACATGAACCCCAGACGGGGGCCGGGGCTCCTCTCTGTCTGCCTCTTCGTCCCCTCAGAAGCAGTAGACTGAAGCCTCTCCTTGGAACCAATCACACACTATGTTGCTGCATAAATTTCACGCACACAAACGCAAACACATTCAGGCGCACACATTAACGTGTGCAAACTGGTGTGTGACACAACCACAGAATAAACCCTTGTAGCTAGTTTGGTTAGTTCATTAATAGCGCATCATGTTGGCACAAAACGTCACCCTGTGTGTGTGTGTGTGAGAATTGTTAAATATTTGCGGGGGGAGATCAATTGAGTTATCACTTCTGGTTCAAAACACTTCCTACTTTGGTAATATGTCTGCTTGACAAGATGTCCTCAATATTTGATGGTATTATATGACGCTACTGAAACTGGTATAAACTAATTTGCTGTTACAATGCAGTGTCAGCACTCATTATACTGTATATTCATATACAGTATAATGAATCTAACGAATGGTATCCTCCTAATAAAGGGACGTTTTCAAGTAGACACCCGCGCAAAAACATAACTGACTGCTGGCCCTGGCCGTCCCACAGAGATGCAGGCCTGGGCCAGTTCTTTTTTGTCCATATGGGACACACCCCACACACACACACACACACACACACACACACACACACACACACACACACACACACACACACACACACAGTCACACGGTTTCCTGTGTTTCATGTACACCGTTGGAGCCAGGGGCTTCGTTGAATCATTTGAAACATAATTTCCATATCAGGTCGCATCCGTCTCCCTGCATCGTTTGGATGCAACTTTTAATTTTCTGCGTTTGCTTTTCAATCTCCACCTATGATGATTTTATTCAGATTCTTTCTGTATCGATCAGTTTCTCAGCTGGGGACTAGTTGATAGAGAAGGGAAAGGCCAGCTGCCGAGCCCCCCCCCTCCACTGTGAGTGACAGCGAGTGTGAGCTGTACAGTGCACGTCTCCCTTTATGGGGGGTATGAATTTGGTTTGATTTCTGACAATATCTGCTTGTGCATAATATCGCACATGAAAAGGGCCCTAATTTAGCTCCGCTTCCCACAAAGAGAGGCTGCGGGAGCCAATGACGTCCCCCCCCGCTTCGTTAGTTGGAGAAGAAGGGCCGCTGATGAGCCATTAGCGCTCTGAGACACGTGGACGGCTTTCATTGCTCAGCATCCACTTCCTCTGAAGGGCTCACGTGTGTTCCTCTGGGCTCCTTTATAGGCCCCTCTGATAGGCTGTCTGGTCGGCTCGGGACCAGCGCTGGTTTCTCTGGTAGATCTGGTGGGGACCAGCGATGGTTTCTCTGGTCCCCTGTAGCTCTGATGGGGACCAGCGATGGTTTCTCTGGTCCCCTGTAACTGATGGGGACCAGCGATGGTTTCTCTGGTCCCCTGTAACTGATGGGGACCAGCGATGGTTTCTCTGGTCCCCTGTAACTGATGGGGACCAGTGATGGTTTCTCCTGTAGCTCTGATGGGGACCAGCGATGGTTTCTCTGGTCCCCTGTAGCTCTGATGGGGACCAGCGATGGTTTCTCTGGTCCCCTGTAGCTCTGATGGGGACCAGTGATGGTTTCTCCTGTAGCTCTGATGGGGACCAGCGATGGTTTCTCTGATCCCCTGTAGCTCTGATGGGGACCAGCGATCGTTTCTCTGGTCCCCTGTAGCTCTGATGGGGACCAGCGATGGTTTCTCTGGTCTCCTGTAGCTCTGATGGGGACCAGCGATGGTTTCTCTGGTCCCCTGTAGCTCTGATGGGGACCAGTGATGGTTTCTCCTGTAGCTCTGATGGGGACCAGCGATGGTTTCTCCTGTAGCTCTGATGGGGACCAGCGATGGTTTCTCTGGTCTCCTGTAGCTCTGATGGGGACCAGCGATGGTTTCTCTGGTCCCCTGTAGCTCTGATGGGGACCAGCGATGGTTTCTCTGGTCCCCTGTAGCTCTGATGGGGACCAGTGATGGTTTCTCCTGTAGCTCTGATGGGGACCAGCGATGGTTTCTCTGATCCCCTGTAGCTCTGATGGGGACCAGCGATCGTTTCTCTGGTCCCCTGTAGCTCTGATGGGGACCAGCGATGGTTTCTCTGGTCTCCTGTAGCTCTGATGGGGACCAGCGATGGTTTCTCTGGTCCCCTGTAGCTCTGATGGGGACCAGTGATGGTTTCTCCTGTAGCTCTGATGGGGACCAGCGATGGTTTCTCCTGTAGCTCTGATGGGGACCAGCGATGGTTTCTCTGGTCTCCTGTAGCTCTGATGGGGACCAGCGATGGTTTCTCTGGTCCCCTGTAGCTCTGATGGGGACCAGCGATGGTTTCTCTGGTCTCCTGTAGCTCTGATGGGGACCAATGATGGTTTCTCCTGTAGCTCTGATGGGGACCAGCGATGGTTTCTCTGGTCCCCTGTAACTGATGGGGACCAGCGATGGTTTCTCTGGTAGCTCTGATGGGGACCAGCGATGGTTTCTCTGGTCTCCTGTAGCTCTGATGGGGACCAGTGATGGTTTCTCCTGTAGCTCTGATGGGGACCAGCGATGGTTTCTCTGGTCCCCTGTAGCTCTGATGGGGACCAGCGATGGTTTCTCTGGTAGCTCTGATGGGGACCAGCGATGGTTTCTCCTGTAGCTCTGATGGGGACCAGCGATGGTTTCTCTGGTAGCTCTGATGGGGACCAGCGATGGGTTCGCTGGTCTCCTGTAGCTCTGATGGGGACCAGCGATGGTTTCTCCTGTAGCTCTGATGGGGACCAGCGATGGGTTCTCTGGTCTCCTGTAGCTCTGATGGGGACCAGCGATGGTTTCTCCTGTAGCTCTGATGGGGACCAGCGATGGTTTCTCTGGTCCCCTGTAGTTCTGATGGGGACCAGCGATGGTTTCTCTGGTCCCCTGTAGCTCTGATGGGGACCAGCGATGGTTTCTCTGGTCCCCTGCAGCTCTGATGGGGACCAGCGATGGTTTCTCTGGTAGCTCTGATGGGGACCAGCGATGGTTTCTCTGGTAGCTCTGATGGGGACCAGCGATGGTTTCTCTGGTAGCTCTGATGGGGACCAGCGTATGTATGTAAGTAACGCTGGAAAAACAAGGATTTACTGGTTCCTGGTACGTGGTGAATTTGTTAATGTGGGGGGGAATATGTTATGCGGAGGTGAATGTGTTAATGTGGTGGTGAATGTGTTAATGTGGTGGTGAATGTGTTAATGTGGTGGTGAATGTGTTAATGTGTTAGTGGTGAATGTGTTAATGTGTTAGTGGTGAATGTGTTAATGTGTTAGTGGTGAATGTGTTAATGTGATAGTGGTGAATGTGTTAATGTGTTAGTGGTGAATGTGTTAATGTGCTGGTGGTGAATGTGTTAAAGTGCTGTTGAATGTGTTAATGTGCTGGTGGTGAATGTGTTAATGTGATAGTGGTGAATGTGTTAATGTGATAGTGGTGAATGTGTTAATGTGGTGGTGAATGTGTTAATGTGCTAGTGGTGAATGTGTTAATGTGCTGGTGGTGAATGTGTTAATGTGATAGTGGTGAATGTGTTAATGTGGTGGTGAATGTGTTAATGTGCTGGTGAATGTGTTAATGTGCTGGTGGTGAATGTGTTAATGTGCTGGTGGTGAATGTGTTAATGTGCTGGAGGTGAATGTGTTAATGTACTGGTTAATGTGGTGGTGAATGTGTTAATGTGGTGGTGGATGTGTTAATGTGGTGGTGGTGGATGTGTTAATGTGGTGTTGGTGAATGTGTTAATGTGATCGTGGCGAATGTGTTAATCTGCTGGTGGTTAATGTGTTAATGTGATGGTGGTGAATGTGTTAATGTGATAGTGGTGAATGTGTTAATGTGCTGGTGGTAAATGTGTTAATGTGGTGAATGTGTTAATGTGGTGGTGAATGTGTTAATGTGGTGGTGGATGTGTTAATGTGGTGGTGGTGGATGTGTTAATGTGGTGATGGATGTGTTAATGTGGTGCTGGTGAATGTGTTACTGTGATGGTGGTTAATGTGTTAATGTGATCGTGGCGAATGTGTTAATCTGCTGGTGGTGAATGTGTTAATGTGGTGGTGAATGTGTTAATGTGTTAGTGGTGAATGTGTTAATGTGTTAGTGGTGAATGTGTTAATGTGTTAGTGGTGAATGTGTTAATGTGATAGTGGTGAATGTGTTAATGTGTTAGTGGTGAATGTGTTAATGTGCTGGTGGTGAATGTGTTAAAGTGCTGTTGAATGTGTTAATGTGCTGGTGGTGAATGTGTTAATGTGATAGTGGTGAATGTGTTAATGTGATAGTGGTGAATGTGTTAATGTGGTGGTGAATGTGTTAATGTGCTAGTGGTGAATGTGTTAATGTGCTGGTGGTGAATGTGTTAATGTGATAGTGGTGAATGTGTTAATGTGGTGGTGAATGTGTTAATGTGCTGGTGAATGTGTTAATGTGCTGGTGGTGAATGTGTTAATGTGCTGGTGGTGAATGTGTTAATGTGCTGGAGGTGAATGTGTTAATGTACTGGTTAATGTGGTGGTGAATGTGTTAATGTGGTGGTGGATGTGTTAATGTGGTGGTGGTGGATGTGTTAATGTGGTGTTGGTGAATGTGTTAATGTGATCGTGGCGAATGTGTTAATCTGCTGGTGGTTAATGTGTTAATGTGATGGTGGTGAATGTGTTAATGTGATAGTGGTGAATGTGTTAATGTGCTGGTGGTAAATGTGTTAATGTGGTGAATGTGTTAATGTGGTGGTGAATGTGTTAATGTGGTGGTGGATGTGTTAATGTGGTGGTGGTGGATGTGTTAATGTGGTGATGGATGTGTTAATGTGGTGCTGGTGAATGTGTTACTGTGATGGTGGTTAATGTGTTAATGTGATCGTGGCGAATGTGTTAATCTGCTGGTGGTGAATGTGTTTAATGTGGTGGTGAATGTGTTAATGTGCTGGTGGTGAATGTGTTAATGTGATAGTGGTGAATGTGTTAATGTGGTTAATGTGGTGAATGTGTTAATGTGATAGTGGTGAATGTGTTAATGTGGTAATGTGGTGAATGTGTTAATGTGGTGAGTGTGTTAATGTGAATGTGTTAATGTCGGGCCCAGCCATCAGCCTGTTGCTGTTCTTTTTCTGGTGTCTGGGTTCCGGTGCGTATTGAAATGCTGCTGAGCATTATGGGATGGAGAGTCTCAGGTGAATCCAATCCCCCGGTTGGCAGACTCTGTTCTGGGAGGCTGCCTGTGGACATGCTCCCTGAGAGCGACTGAACCCCTAATCCACCAGGAGCAAGCCTTTAATATAAAACAACATGTTCCTGGTTGGCAGCAACACCTCCACCTCCACACCTCCACCACCTCCACCTCCACCACCTCCACCTCCACCACCTCCACCACCTCCACCTCCACCACCTCCACCACCTCCACCACCTCCACCTCCACCACCTCCACCTCCACCACCTCCACCACCTCCTCCACCTACCTCCACCACCTCCACCACCTCTACCTCCACCACCTCCACCTCCACCACCTCCACCTCCACTACCTCCACCACCTCCACCTACCTCCACCACCTCCACCACCTCCACCTCCACCACCTCCACCACCTCTTCCTCCACCACCTCCACCTCCACTACCTCCACCACCTCCACCTACCTCCACCACCTCTACCTCCACCTCCACCACCTCCACCACCTCCACCACCTCTACCTCCACCTCCACCACCTCCACCACCTCCACCACCTCTACCTCCACCACCTCCACCTCCACTACCTCCACCACCTCCACCTACCTCCACCACCTCCACCTCCACCACCTCCACCACCTCTTCCTCCACCACCTCCACCTCCACTACCTCCACCACCTCCACCTACCTCCACCACCTCTTCCTCCACCACCTCCACCTCCACTACCTCCACCACCTCCACCTACCTCCACCACCTCTACCTCCACCACCTCTACCTCCACCTCCACCACCTCCACCTCCACCTCCACTACCTCCACCACCTCCACTTCCTCCACCTCTTCACACCGTCCACCTCCACCTCCACACCTCCACCTCCACCTCCACTTCCTCCACCTCTTCACACCGTCCACCTCCACCTCCAACTCCACCACCTCCACCTCTCCACACCTCCACCTCCACCTCCTCCACCTCCACCTCCACCTCCATACCCAGTGGTGAACCCCCTATACTGCGACTTCATATACCGGTGGTGGACCCCCTATACTGGGACTTCATATACCAGTGGTGGACCCCCTGTACTGGGACTTCATATACCAGTGGTGGACCCCCTATACTGGGACTTCATATACCAGTGGTGGACCCCCTGTACTGGGACTTAATATACCAGTGGTGGACCCCCAATACTGGGACTTCATATACCAGTGGTGGACCCCCTATACTGGGACTTCATATACCAGTGGTAGACCCCCTATACTGGGACTTCATATACCAGTGGTGGACCCCCTGTACTGGGACTTCATATACCAGTGGTGGACCCCCTATACTGGGACTTCATATACCAGTGGTGGACCCCCTATACTGGGACTTCATATACCAGTGGTGGACCCCCTGTACTGGGACTTCATATACCAGTGGTGGACCCCCTATACTGGGACTAAATTTACCATTGGTGGACCCCCTGTACTGGGACTTCATATACCAGTGGTGGACCCCCTCTACTGGGACTTCATATACCAGTGGTGGACCCCCTATACTGGGACTTCATATACCAGTGGTGGACCCCCTATACTGGGACTTCATATACCAGTGGTGGACCCCCTATACTGGGACTTCATATACCAGTGGTGGACCCCCTATACTGGGACTTCATATACCAGTGGTGGACCCCCTATACTGGGACTTCATATACCAGTGGTGGACCCCCTATACTGGGACTTCATATACCAGTGGTGGACCCCCTATACTGGGATTTCATATACCAGTGGTTGACCCCCTGTACTGGGACTTCATATACCAGTGGTGGACCCCCTATACTGGGACTTCATATACCAGTGGTGGACCCCCTATACTGGGACTTCATATACCAGTGGTGGACCCCCTATACTGGGACTTCATATACCAGTGGTGGACCCCCTATACTGGGACTACATTTACCATTGGTGGACCCCCTGTACTGGGACTTCATATACCAGTGGTGGACCCCCTATACTGGGACTTCATATACCAGTGGTGGACCCCCTATACTGGGACTACATTTACCATTGGTGGACCCCCTGTACTGGGACTTCATATACCAGTGGTGGACCCCCTCTACTGGGACTTCATATACCAGTGGTGGACCCAGGCGCGAGATCCAGGAAGGGAACCACATTCATACACAAAAGATCTAGAATTGGTCTTCAATCTTAAACCTTCGCCTGTGTTGATATCTGTATTTAAACAAATCATGATCTATATTTGACAAAAGAGACATTGGAAAGAAAATATTCCCTTTCCTCTGTGTGTCTCTCTCTCTCTCTCTCTCTGTCTCTGTCTCTCTCTCCTCCCCTCTCTCTCTCTCTCTCTCTGTCTCTCTCTCTCTGTCTCTCTCTCCTCTCCTCCCCTCTCTCTCTCTCTGTCTCTCTCTCTCTCTCTCTCTCTCTCTCTCTCTCTCTCTCTCTCCTCCCCTCTCTCTCTCTCTCCCTCCCTCTCTCTGTCTGCACCCCCCCCCCTCTCTTCCATAGTGACTCCTCCACACTGCCATCCTACTGCCAGGCCACAGGGGCCATTTTGTTTGTGCCATAACTCATTTTGGGGAAGCGTCTGTCATTGGGTAACCTGCCCCCGGGGGCCCCCACACCGCTCATTAGCATATTCATTAACTCCAGGGGTTAGCGTAGCAGCCACTGGTTGCTCTGGTCTGGATGTGGGCCCCAGGGCAGAGAGCAGCCTCACAATCAGCACCGGGGCTTGAAGGAGTGGGAGAAGTGATGTGTGTTTTTAGGTTTTGAACGAATGCAGAACGTTTTCCGTCCTGAAACGTGAGTCCATCCATCCTGAGCGACGCGTCCTTAAAGGGGAACGCCTGTGGAGCCCCTCCCCCCAGCGAGCGGAGCCCCTCCCCCCAGCGCGCTGAGCCCCTCCCCCCAGGGCGCTGAGCCCCTCCCCCCAGGGCGCTGAGCCCCTCCCCCCAGCGCGCTGAGCCCCTCCCCCCAGCGCACGGAGCCCCTCCCCCCAGCGCGCGGCCGTCTCCCAGGGCCGGTTCCGTCTCCCGGTTCCGTCCCGGGGTCGGTTCCGTCTCCCGGTTCCGGTTCTGTGTCGGTTCCGTCTCCGGGTTCTGTCCCGCTGTCGGTTCCGTCCCAGAGCCAGTTCCGTCCCGCTGCCGGTTCCATCTCCTGGTTCCGTCGCGGTGCCGGTTCCGTCCCTGGTCAGTTCTGTCCCGGGGCCGGTTCCGTCTCACGGTTCCGTCCCGTGCCGGTTCCCTCCCGTGCCGGTGCTCCCTTGAGGGCGTCTGACAGCAGTTCAGCCGCGTGCGGCGGCGGCGTCGGCCACAGACAATTTGCTACCGTTTAGCGCGTTAGCATAAGGAGCGTCTCAGCTGTTGTCACGCGGCGCTCCCCTTCCATAATTCATCCTCCGCTGCCCCCACCTGGGGGGGGGGGTCGTGTTGGCTCTCCCCCTGACAAGCCACATTGTGTTTGTATTAGCCTCCTTTTTATTTGCTCTGGGATTTGTTATGTTTCAAAAGGCAGGGGGGGGCGCCATGGCAACGGCACCCTTTTAGAGTCGGCCAGGTTAATGTGCGGGAGCGACGCGGGCGACCTTTCCCTCGTTAACCTGTGCCAGCCGCATATTAATGAGCACCGCAGAAAGTTATCCGACGGTGGCACCCCAAGCTCATGCTCTTAATCATGGTAATTAGGGCCAGGCGTTCGTTAAATAATGCCTCAGGATTCATATTTGCGGAGTCCTTTAATTGCTTCAGGAGCTCGTGTTTGTGTTCAAAGAGCCGGTGGAGGGTCTCTATTGTACAGCTGCATTGATAGCTGCTAGGTGTGTGGCCCATACTGATTCAGAGCATGCCAGTGCTGGCTCCCATTAGTACCTTTGATTAATGCTGAGATCTAAAAGGGAATTATATCAAATGAGTGCATTACAGCTGGAGGTACGCTGCTTTAACCAGTTAACATACAACGCTAACTCTACGTGCTGAGGCTGAACCGTATCGTTTACTAACCACCGTTTACTTGGTGAAGAACCGGTTCTTTGGAGCTCTCTGCTGCTGATCACCTCCAGGTTATGTGACCAGGAGTGATCCCGTACCCGTTCAGCATTCTAATAGAGCCTCACCCCCACCCTCTCGGTGCTATCTGATGCTGGAGGCCGTAGAGTGAACCCCA
This sequence comes from Pollachius pollachius, assembly GCF_949987615.1. NCBI lineage: Eukaryota > Metazoa > Chordata > Actinopteri > Gadiformes > Gadidae > Pollachius > Pollachius pollachius. The sequence continues at coordinate 734,181 of NC_136948.1, read as the reverse complement.
TCCCCTCATCACTCTGCCCAAACACTTCCCCCTGCAGCCCGTCTGGAGCCCACCTCCCAGGCCCCAGGCCGGCCCCTGGACGGATGGCTTCCGTCCCCCTGTTTACACCCAGGCACTCTGAGGGGGAGGAGGATCCTATGGCGGATTAACAATCTGCCCCGTACTGTCGGCCACTATGAGATCGTTGCTCCCTTCTTCACCGACCGCGGGGGTCAGGGGGATCGATGGGTGCCAGAGGGCACACACACACACACACACACACACACACACACACACACACACACACACAGACACAGACACAGACACAGACACAGACACACACACACACACACACACACACACACTAACTCAGCAATAGACTGAATACTGAAGACTAAACCATTTCCCCTTCGGTGGCTCCTTGAAAAGCCACCAAGCAGAAACTAATGTCTTCCAAAAGGAACCGCGATGGGTCCAAGCAGTGTTTCAGCGCCAGTGATACTCCTACTGCCCATCAGGGCAGGAAACGACTGCTACAGGGGTGACTGTAGGACCTGATTACTACATGATTATAGTCAAAGTGCAAAGGTCACTGGAAGCTCATGCATGTCTGATAGCGTTGTTTGAAATGTACATGTTAAAGAGTGTATTTGTTTGTTTGGTATTTATTGGGTGTTTATATGCAGCCCACTTACATGGGAGTGTTTGTGTGTGTGTGTGCGTTCGTGTGTCGGTGTGTTGGTGTTTGTGTGTGAGAGAACAGCTGGGGCTACTTTGGTATTCATAGAGTTTGTTCCCTGGTCTGTTTTACAGTCTTAGAATCAGCGATGAACATCTTGCACTGGGCAGTTGAAATGGAGAGTGAGAGAGAGAGGGATTTAGTTTCTCCCAGTGTACAGAGTAGACGAGAACAGCTAGCTTGACACAGAGCTACAGACTGTAGGATTATAGAAGCCTGGGGAGCTACAATGCATGAAATCTAGTATTGGTACCAGTATAAATCAGCAGAGGTGTACATCTTCATTAGGAAATGTATTATTCATCATAAGGATTTCACAGCAGTTAAATAATTGCAATAAAAGGACTGGGTTCAAACAAAAATAAGTCAAAGATTGCTTCTTCTTTTTTTGGATCGTTGGCAGCCACTGATTGGCAGGGAAGGTTTCAGTCATCCTGAGAGAGAGCTGCTTATTGGTCGATGATGGTTCAGTCGTTATGGAGGAGGAGGAGGAGGAAGAGGAGGTGGAGGAGGAAGAAGAACGCGGTGCTGGAGATAGTCACACCATCAGCCCCATTGTCCTGGTCAGCTGCAGAGCTCGTTCTTTTGTCCGGAACACAAGTGTGTCGTTCCAGAGGTGACTCTGCTCTCTGCTGCTGTGCAGCGTGTGAACTTCCTGCTCTCATCCCTCTCTTTAAAGCCTTGTGGTCTTCTGTCCTTGTTCTCCCTGGTGGGTGGGCGGGGCACATGGGTCCCCAGAAACGCCTGTTAAGGATATGATCCGAAAACACACCGACACAGACTGTCAGCCATTTTGGATGGCACCCCACCT
>NC_136948.1:700949-728449 GCF_949987615.1 Pollachius pollachius | reverse complement strand
TGATGTGAGTGCCCGTGCACCCTGCCAGCCCTACTCCCAGCTTCATGTGGCTCCCTGACCAGCAGGAAGCGAGGAAGATGTATGGTTGATTGGTTGTTTGTGGGACCACTGGAGAAACGACCTTGCAGGGCAGTTCATGTGTACTTCCTGCTATGAGTGCTGCTAAACACTCTTGTGGAATAGAAAAGATGTCAATGGTTCGACCTTATTTTGGATTCACCGCGTGAGAGGTGAGTTAATAATAAAAATCATGGCTAATTTTACAGCTCGACATGGACAATGTCTACAATTAACCAGGGGTCTTAGCAAACCGGCCAAATCCTTTCAGCAGGCTCTCAGGAACAGGTCCACACAGAGACGCTAGCCGTTTGAAACGCTATCTCTCCATAATGTCCATGGATCATGTGTTCAGTCCAAAATACTTCAACAGACGAACACAAGCCTACACATCCATACACACACCCCAAAATATACACCCACACACAAACAGAAACATACCCACAAACACACACACCCCCACAAACACACACACACACACACACACACACACACACACAGACACACACACACACACACACACACACACACACACACACACACACACACACACAGACTCTCTCACTTCAACAGGAGCAGAAGCCACTCAATGCCCCACTGCAACACAATGCTGCACTCCTCAGAAATGGTGATTCATGCGCACAATGAATGGTTGGAATAAGAATAGCGACACTTTACCCACACAGGCATCCGATAGAAAGATCCCCCGTGCAGAGCGATCTCCCACTGCTCCTCTGAACGTCAGCGGCAGGGCCTGTTGACTCATGGCTCACCTCCGTAATCAACAATAACACTCAATGAACAATGAGGCCAAGCTGCTCTGCATGGTCACAAGCAGTCCAAACACTCACTGAAGACTCGTACAGATGACATATGATCTCTTAGTTTGGAGGGTTAGGAGTAAAGGTTTGGGATTGAAAGTGATTCAACATGTCTCCTTTACTGCTTTGACAACACAATGGTCATTTCAGCCTAACTGTTTAAGACCTACAGTATTATCAAAGAGCACAGTGTTAGATAAGAGTTAAACAATGGTGGAAATGATATGACATTATCCCTCTTTTTTTTTGTGTTTCACTTAACTTTCACAATGATTTTAAACAACAGTAACAAAGTCTAATTAAATTTAAGCTAATGCATTTAAAAATGTAGGAGGCTAGGGCTGAAGGTTTATTGCATAATGCCTTTCTCAATTCACCTTCTATGATGGTGATCACACACACACACACACACACACACACACACACACACACACACATCAACATACACCTACAGAGATAGGGAACATATATTGTTGACAATGACAAATACATAATAAACAACAAAATCCTTCATTTGGATCTTTATTTACTCTGCGATACGTATCAACAACTCGCACAAGCAAAAAAGCACATGCACACCAACATGCCCACACACACAATCGTCCAAAAGCAACCATCGTCTGACTATTAGGCAGTAATGATGAGCATTATTAGACAGCTGATGATTTAGATAGGGGACGTTATCGGTCAGACACACGCACACACACACACACACACACACACACACACACACACACACACACACACACACACACACACACACACACACACACACACACCCCCCACTACACGCTGAAAGAATGGATAGAATTATTAAGTAAATGTGGCGCATTGTGGGCCTGGTGCGTGCATGCTGCTGTTGTGTGTGTGTGTGTGCGCGTGTGTGTGTGCATGTGTGTGTGTGTGTGTGCGTGCTGCTGTTGTGTGTGTGCGTGCTGCTGTTGTGTGTGTGCGCGTGTGTGTGTGTGTGTGTGTGTGTGCGTGTGTGTGTGTGCGTGCTGCTGTTGTGTGTGTGCGTGCTGCTGTTGTGTGTGTGTGTGCACGTGGGTGTGTGTGTGCATGTGTGTGTGTGTGTGTGCGTGCTGCTGTTGTGTGTGTGCGTACTGCTGTTATGTGTGTGCGTACTGCTGTTGTGTGTGTGCATGCTGCTGCTGTTGTGTGTGTGTGTGCTGCTGCTTTTGTGTGTGTGCGTGCTGCTGTTGTGTGTGTGCGTGCTGCTGTTGTGTGTGTGTGTGTGCGTGCTGCTGTTGTGTGTATGTGTGTGTGTGTGCGTGCTGCTGTTGTGTGTGTGTGCGTGCTGCTGTTGTGTGTGTGCGTCCTGCTGTTGTGTGTGTACGTGCTGCTGTTGTGTGTGTGTGTGTGTGTGCGTCATCAGAAGATGGATGAGTTTCCTCTGGACTCCTAACTGGACTGTGCCGCCTCCTCCTTTCTCTATTTGCTTCTTTATTTATATATTTATGTGTTTATCTATGTATTACTTTGTTATTTGTCTTTCCAAGATTATTGCATTTCACGAAGACAATAATATCCGTATTTATTTTGGTCATAGTTGCGTGTGTGTGTGCGTGTGCGTGTGCGTGTGTGTGTGTGTGTGTGTGTACACATGTTGCACGCCTTAAAAAAAGCAAACAACCAGCTTTCTTTTATCCCTCTACTCTTCTGTATTCCTGTGTAGCTGACTGTCTGTCTACCTCTCTGTGTGCCTGTCTGTCTAATTATGCCTGTCTATCTGTGAATCTGTCGTTCTCCTCTGTTCCCACCAGTGCTAATGGTGTCCATGGTAACGGGGGGGGGGGGGGGGGGGGGCAGATCCCCCAAGGGAGAACTCACACACACACACTCACTCACTCACTCACTATCTCACTCACTCACTCACGCACGCACTCACTCACTCACTCACTATCTCACTCACTCACTCACTCACTATCTCACTCACTCACTCACTCACTCACTCACTATCTCACTCACTCACTCACTCACTATCTCACTCACTCACTCACTCACTCACTATCTCACTCACTATCTCACTCACTCACTCACTCACTCACTGGGTTCATGAAGTTCATCGACGGGTTTAGTTGCATCATTGACTTGAGGTGTCTGAGTTCAGTACCTTCAACTGCCCTCCTCAGAGATCTGGACAATAGGCAACATGTGTGTTGGTTGCCAACGTCCAAAATGTCCATCCTTGTTAATATCTGTTGATCTTTTCTCAAGGCCATACCTTCCAGGGAGCCGGCCTCTGAAAGCTCTGACAGACTAGTGCAGTAATCATTCCTTCTGCACTTTGCAGTGTTCTCACAAGGCCAGGAGTTTAGTGGAGGAGGTTTCTCTCTGCTTCTCTGGTGAGGAATGGGAGGACTGGGAGGAATGGGAGGGTCCGGTCAGTCCCACCGTCCCCCAGTGACTGACAGGAGAAGGGAACATGACTCCACAGAGTTTAATTCTACAGAAGTCCCTCCTAAATATTCCATGTCTGAATGTATCTCTTTATCTTCGTTATATCTTAATAATAACCTGAGAACGGCCTGCTGGCTAGAGCCCACAAAAGATGTATCAAAGGACGGGGTTAACGCAGCCCCACCCAGGGGAGAACAGGAGAGACACCAGCACCCAGGGGAGAACAGGAGAGACACCAGCACCCAGGGGAGAACAGGAGAGACACCAGCACCCAGGGGGGAGAACGGGAGAGGCACCAGCACCCAGGGGAGAACGGGAGAGACACCAGCACCCAGGGGAGAACAGGAGAGACACCAGCACCTAGGGGGGAGAACGGGAGAGACACCAGCACCCAGGGGAGAACGGGAGAGACACCAGCACCCAGGGGGAGAACGGGAGAGACACCAGCACCCAGGGGAGAACGGAAGAGACACCAGCACCCAGGGGGGAGAACGGGAGAGACCACACCTACCAGGGGGGAGAACGGGGGAGAGACCACACCACCCAGGGGGAGAACGGGAGAGACACCAGCACCACCCAGGGGGAGAACGGGAGAGACACCAGCACCACCCAGGGGGAGAACGGGAGAGACACCAGCACCACCCAGGGGGAGAACGGGAGAGACACCAGCACCACCCAGGGGGAGAACGGGAGAGACACCAGCACCACCCAGGGGGAGAACGGGAGAGACACCAGCACCACCCAGGGGGGAGAACGGGAGAGACCACACCACCCAGGGGGAGAACGGGAGAGACCACACCACCCAGGGGGGAGAACGGGAGAGACCATACCACCCAGGGGGAGAACGGGAGAGACCACACCACCCAGGGGGGAGAACGGGAGAGACCACAGCACCACCCAGGCGGGAGAACGGCTGGGAGTCTTCGCCAAGACCTTCTGAAATGTCTTTAGGATATCAACCAAACCATCCAATAATGAACACAGTACTGCAGTGATGGGGAGCGGCTCAACACAAGCCACTCACTGTGCAAATAGTTCACGTTCAAGCTCAGAGCTGAAGGAGGCGTCAGTCAGCGTCAAATGAGTGACTGTTCATAGTAGATCAGCACCATTTTAAAACACCCTGAGTAGGACAGCAAACTTTTCTATTAATGCCTGCGTAAGAACCCGTGAATTGGTGATTAACTTGAATATAATAGCTTATCAGCAAAGCTATGTTTTCCACCTATATTTCCATATACTTAACCTCCATGTAGTTAGATATCCAGGAATAGAGGCTTGTATCTCTGCATTTTTTTGTATTGTGGTTTGAAGTAGGGCAATTATTTGTCTTATTCTCATTTGTATACGTACTTGTTCTTCCGGAATCCAGCTGCCTCTGATGGAAACAGAAGCCGTTCAAACCTCCAAGCACTCGAGCAGTCGAACGCCTTCCTGTTTGGCTGTCGGTGAACATTACTGTGCAGTCCTAAATGTATATGGTTGTTAAGCATGGTACGTTATATGACGTCTATCCTGGCTCCAGAGCGGCGGTTTCTAAGAGCTCACCACCCCGCTCAGCCCCGTCTGACCACGCCCCCCCCCTTGGAACACACCGCTTCTGGAAAACCTCTAGAACTTTGATGGATCTCCTGGTAGGAAGCGCTCCGGCTCAAAGCGCTGCCCTTTGATTTAGGTTAAACAATGTAACCATAACCCAAACGTGAAGCAGATGCATTGGACCAGGAGGCCGGGCTGTCCTCCGGTACCCCCGAGGAGGTCCCTGAGGAGGCTAACAGAAGCCGTGTGGGGTTCTCCTCTCGGCTCCCACTTGAAGGCCTCGTGATAAAAGGAGAATCGATGACTCAAAGCTCCTCCTTCTCACCTCCTCTCCTTCTCCTTCTAACAACACTAAAGCTGCACGACGCGGCTCTGACTCACCGCACAACCATTGTCCTCGGCATAATAACTGTGTGTAATAATAGTGTGAGTGTGAGCGTGCACGTGAACGTGTGTGTGTTAGCCCTCACATTCATAATCCCAGGCCTCCTCCTCTGATGGCACCAGGTCTCCTGACTCACGAGGAGAGGGTCTGCTCAGGCCACGCTTGGCCTGGAACTGACCTGCCCCCCTGACCCCTGACCCCTGACCCCTGACCCCTGACCCCTGACCCTGACCCTGACCCTGACCCTGACCCTGACCTGTACCCCTAGCTAGCCCCTGTGGACAGGGTAGAGCTCACGGCCCAAAGGGGTGGATTTCACACACATGTAGAGCAGTGGCGTCGGGTACGGGGAACTCCGGATAGCAACGTTTACTTGACTTTGTTTGGAATATGACCGACGTATCCCTAGCTAAATATTTGTATATATATATATATATGCTTTGTATAGGATGCAGGCCTATGCACAACATGTTTGTATACTAATACAGTCCCCCCCTCCCCACGCCTGCCGACAGATCTCGGAGAACCTGGGGAAGATATACAGCGAGATGATCTTCGTGCACGGCTTCGTGCACTGTGACCCCCACCCCGGCAACGTGCTGGTGAGGGTCTGCCCCCACAGCGGGAAGACACACATCGTACTGCTGGACCACGGCCTCTACCAGGTGAGCCCCCCCATCAGGTGACCCTCTGTCTCCCCCCCCCATCAGGTGACCCTCTGTCTCACCCCCCCATCAGGTGACCCTCTGTCTCCCCCCCCCATCAGGTGACCCTCTGTCTCACCCCCCCATCAGGTGACCCTCTGTCTCCCCCCCCCCCATCAGGTGACCCTCTGTCTCCCCCCCCCATCATGTGGCCCCCCCCCCCCCCCCCAGTCCGGCCCCCCGCTGAGTGAGGGAGCTCCGTGTGAGGGTAACAACCGTCAACAGCCCGGCGCTCGCCATCATGGCGCCGACGGCTAAAAGCTTTCTGCTCAGAGGCTGATTGGATGTTGTGCTTAAAGAAAGAGACGGCGTGTGCACTCAACAAGGGATTGTGTGAGTGCACACACACGCACGCGCACACGCACACACAAGCTCTTACCTATGCGTTTATTTGTTTTGTACCCAAATACAAACACAGCCATTCCTCTTTTGATTGCAGACATTTAGGCTTAATACCAAGACCCAGACCAACCATTAATGTCCTGGTCAAACATAGGTTAATCTCTACCTATACAGAGGTTCTACACACACGCACGCACAAAAACACAACACACTCGCACACAAAAACACAACACACACGCACTCAAAAACACAACACACTTGCACACACACAAAAACACAACACACTTGCACACACACAAAAACGCAACACACTTGCACACATACACATCCCCACTTGCACTCACAAATGCTGGTCTTGATGTTTGATCCTCTTTCCCGGCACACCAACACACACACAACATACACAACACAACACACACCACACCAACAGCCAGACAGACAGGAGCACGCGTATCCGTTCTCAGTGTGTGTGTGTTCTAAATAGCGTGCGGTGAGGCGGCCGCCGGCCCACCACGCTGAGATATCAATTAGCCATCAGTGTTCTTTAATGCACTGCAGCGCACTACGCCATGCAAATGAAGGGGAGCTCTTTCGCTTGGGGATTGATTATGTTTGGCTTTCTTTTCCTCGCTCTGTTTTGTTCAAACTAAGAGCATGTGAGAGTGTCGGCTAATGCATTAGCAGGGGGGTCTTTCAGTGGCCCTGTGGTAGAGCAGGGTCCGTACACACTGAGCACATCATTATGCAGACACAAGCGGAATACAAAGGGACTATCAGGCCGCCTCGAGTACAGGGCCGCCTGCCTCCCTCCCTCTCTTGAAATGAGCATGTGGCCGTTAAGTTTACAAGATTTAATCAAAGAAATGATGGATAGTTAGCCCTTTCAGTGCACGGCATCACGTTTTCCAATTTCCTTTTCGACGGTTAATAAAATACAATTTCAATCGGTGAATACAATTTACAACTGTTTAAGTGCAACAATAATAGCACCCCATAATACCAAATTAAAAATAAAATAGAAATGCAGTACTTGAGACCCTCTTTAAGTGGATTCTCCTCGCGTTCTCTACATTTACAGCTCTACATTAAATGGGCTTGTGGTATGTTGTAGCACCACGTGCTGAGTCACCGCGGTGCTGCCCTGTTTGTTGTCAGTTCCTTTCTCTGCTGCTGTGAGACCGAGGGGCTGGGTCCAGGTTTCTGCCAGGTTATTTAAAACAGGATGGTCTTCTACTGCATGAAATGAATACTCTTACTAAAACAAAGAAACAAAAAGTCTTCCCCGTTGCCCATGGGAAGTCCTAAAGTATAAAAGAATTGAAAAACATAACTTTCGCCATATCTTTCCTAGACTATCCAAGCAAACAATAAATATTACTATACCATAGCATCGTTCGATATATTTTTCAATAACAGGACACATCTCCTGATCTGTTTGCCCAGCAAATCCAAAATGCGGTCAAATAGAGCATTGACCAGAGGAAATGAAATACACAGCGGAAGACCGTATTTAATTTCAGCATATTAAGTCGTTGAAAACCAATCTAATTATTGTAAATGTAAGTTACTAATATGCTATAGTACATCTGGAATCCACCACTCATTATTTTTTATTTAATTTTATCATTTTTTCTTTTTCATATTTTATTTATGGACATAGGTGTGCACTTAAGAAAAAAGTGCACACTTTCTATGTTACTATGACACATCTTGTTTACAATTTCATAAGAAATGGAAATATAGGGCAATGGCATTGTTTTGCATATTTTGTGTCTTTAAAATAAACTACAATATAGGTTTTCTTCATTCAAGTTTTGTTCAGAATATAGTAATAATATCGACTCAGAAGCCAATACGGTGTATCGAACGACGAGCTGAGTGGACGGTCACAGCCCCATCAATAACCCTAGCTCCTCTCCCCCAGGAGCTGCAGCCGGGCTTCAGGCTGGACTACTGCCGGCTGTGGCAGGCCCTGATCACCAGCGACATGCTGGGCGTGGAGCGCTGCAGCCGGCGGCTCGGAGCCGGGGATCTCTTCCCGCTCTTGGCCTGCATGCTCACCGCACGCTCCTGGAACTCCGTCAACACCGGCATCACCTCCACGCCCGTCACACACTCCGAGGTGGGTACCCCAGGGGGCTGTTAGGGGGCTGTTAGGGGCATGTGTCCCTGGTTCAGGGGGCTGTTAGGGGGCTGTTAGGGGCATGTGTCCCTGGTTCAGGGGGCTGTTAGGGGGCTGTTAGGGGCATGTGTCCCTGGTTCAGGGTCCTTCTGCACGGGGAGAGGCAAGTGTCAACTCTGCGATGAATATAATATAATATTATAAAAGAAAGTGTCAAATAAAATAGAAAACATCTAAACATATACCAATGTTCAACCAATAATATTAAATATACAACAACGTGGTTCGACATGAAACCACTAACTCCCTCAAACATCAGAACAAACAGAATGGGGCGACCCCGCGATACCCGCTTTGCCCACAGGACACAAGAAGTGCCAATTACTGGCATATGTCTGTGTGTGTGCACAACTACCCAGCACACGCTACAGTCAGCGCGCGTGTGTGGAAGTGTGTGTGTTGATGGACACACGCCTGTTCAGTCTGGCCTACGGGGGGGGGGGGGGGTCTAAAGGGCCATCTGTTGCCTGCCAGAGATTGTGTTTATTTATACTTGTTGTGTAACCGGGTTGTAGTGCCACACTAAGGTGGCACATTGAGTCTCAGAGGTGGTGGGGGTCTGAAGAGAAGGGGGGGGGGATGGCTTACAGCTGGATGTGACGGCAGGCCCAGGTCTGTGGATGACAGCTTCCTCTCACTTTGGATTTCATCGTGTCATGGTATTAGAGGAAGGTGTTTGTTGCACCGCTCCAGAAAAAAGCATGCTATCAAACTCAGCTGTGGAGGCCATTATAGAATAACATGTACAAAATATGAAATCTGAAGATGGACATCCTCCCTGATTTATTTTCATAACTCAGTATTTAAGGGTTGCCCTTAATGGTACATGCAGTCCTAAAGTCGGATTAGTCAGGACTGTGTTTGGACTAAGAGGCACTTTAAACCGTCTTCTTGTTGACCTAAAGGCAAATCCAAACTATGAGGCGATGAGTGATTACCTGTTAAGGGACTAGGATGCTCATGCACCCTAACTATTGCCAAGGAGCCAAGTGAGTACCTGTTAAGGGACTAGGATGCTCATGCACCCTAACTATTGCTAAGGAGCCAAGTGAGTACCTGTTAAGGGACTAGGATGCTCATGCACCCTAACTATTGCTACTCCTTGCGTTTTTAAATTGGGTGAAAACCTCTCAGGATTCCAGGTGTAAGGACTCCAGGCGTAGTGACTCCAGGCGTAGCGACTCCAGGCGTAGGGATCCTGCGTCCCTGCCTTCGGTGTCTCTCGTTAACATTCACACTAGGCTCTCACACTGACCTCCAGGTCGTCTCAAGGACAAGGCCCTGGCCTGGAGAGCCTCTCCCGATCTCAGGCGCTCTCTCTCTGCTGTCTGTCAGCCTCCATCCTGCTGAAAGCCTTTCCCAAGAACGGTACAAATCATAGCACCATTCCGCGCTGGAGGACAATAACAATGATGGAGACACTGAGGAACGCGTAGCAATCTGCGGAACAATCAACGTATTGGTCCGCAAATAGAATCACAATGTTTAAAGATGAGCAGAAGTCTGGACGGGATTGGAATCTGTATTTGTTCATCTTCAACTGGATTCGGTGAGAGCGAAAAGATCAAGGGCTTCCGTCTGATTGGCGGATTTTATTTGAACAATGTTCGGCCACGATGGTATTTCTGGAATCCAAACCAGCGGCTGAGGCCAGACTGCTAATCCGTGTGCGTCGGGGCGTCGCTCTGGTCCTCCTGGCCAATAGGAACAGGGCGGGGCGTCGCTCTGGTCCTCCTGGTCAAAAGGAACAGGGCGGGGCGTCGCTCTGGTCCGCCTGGCCAATAGGAACAGGGCGGGGCGTCGCTCTGGTCCTCCTGGCCAATAGGAACAGGGCGGGGCGTCGCTCTCGTCCTCCCGGCCAATAGGAACAGGGCGGGGCGTCGCTCTGGTCCTCCTGGCCAATAGGAACAGGGCGGGGCGTCGCTCTGGTCCTCCTGGCCAATAGGAACAGGCCGGGGCGTCGCTCTGGTCCTCCTGGCCAATAGGAACGGCCTCTGCCCTGCGCTGTGACCCCTGGATGCCCTGACCAGGACCGACTCGTCAGTTTAGCGTGGGGTTGTGATATTCTTTAGTATCAATACAGTAGAGGGGCGATGTTCCGCCTCAGCCTTCTGTTAAACCTCCACCAGGGCCTCCTCCTTCTGGAGTCACCGGTTAATGAAGAAGCAGTCCTGCATTAGGCCCCGCTGACAGCGTCAGGGCTGCTGGGAGTGGGGGGGGTCTGAAGGAGGCGTAATTGTGTTGAAGGAGCCAGACAGTGAGGCAGAGATACAGAGGTTCTGAACCTCGCTGATACAGAAGGAACGGGAGCAGAGCTCGATAGCAGAGGACAGACAGAACAGACACAGGTCCACTTCTGAGTTGATCTTCCTTCTGTCACATCGGCCTCACCCTTCTATCTCATATTGAAGTGTGTGTGTGTGTGTGTGTGTGTGTGTGTGTGTGTGTGTGTGTTGTGGCATAAGACCGAGATAAAGGGTCTGTATGACTTTGTGATATCACGTGTGCTTCCCTCAATTTCTGTACAACAGAGTGCTTGTGCATGCAGTCAATTTGAGTACTCTAAGCTTTATATTTGGTCTTCAGCCAATTACACACTGATAGTCATTGTATCCATAAAGGTATGCTACACTTATAGTTCTATAATCATCGCTACCTGTTATATGTATCGATTGTTGATCTGGATAGCAGTCGCTGTAACAAGCCGTTGTTTATTTGTGGAACGTGTAAGAGTCCAACTTCCTGTGAAAGAGTCATAAGCCTACTTTTAGTAATCCAACAGGGAAACTAACTCATTTTCGCGTCGTAACTGAGTGAATGGTTGAGGGAATTTTTTTGGTACGTTTCTTTATTTTATTTTGCGTAAAATCCACATACCAAATGTACTTAGTGTATTTTAGTAAGGGTGTTCATTTACTACACACACACACACATAACACACAGGCTTTTCTATACTAGCGGCCATATCATACTTCAGCAGTTCATAACTATTTTATTGCGAGTCCCATCCATTGTCATCAATCAACTGTCGACCTGTTTATCACTTGTTGTCATGGCGATGAATGACGTTCAATTATCCAAACCTCTGAATAAACAGAGTCAGACCCTTTTTCAGTTGCAGAGGAAATCGTTTGTTAACCATTTATATTTCCTAACAAAGCCAGTTGTACATATAGTACAGAGGAACATGACTTTTGACATCGAAGTATTCATAAAAAACTGAACTTTTATCTTGGATGTGCAGTAGCAGTTCACCATGTTTGGTCTGTTGACAACATCAAACCAAACCTAATAACAATGGATGGCAGCCATTGTTCTTCTATTTGTTCAGCTTTAAGTGAAGGCTGATGTGGTCTTCGTTGCTAATTCTGGGACAGTTTCCTTCTGTCCATTGACCCTGTTAAATAAATGAATAAATTAATACCTGTTTAGACCTCACATGACCTGTGGATCAGCCCTCACTGGAGTTTGAAGCGGATCAATTTATGCAGCATTTTGTTGAACAGTAGAAGAAAAAAGTTCAATAATAACACAAAGGGCAAATGCATCATCACAAACACACACACACACACACACACACACACACACACACACACACACACACACACACACACACACACACACACACACACACAAATGCGTCCAAATAGTACAGCACTATCCCAATGAATTTTGCAGTACTGTGTCGTTTAGAAAGACTGTAATGAAAAGGCATTTTTTTGTCCATAACCAATCATGTGGTATGTTCTTGTATTTTTTTATAATATATTTATTCTTAATAGATCTGCTCCTTTGTATTCTCTGTCTTTTATCCCCCCTCTTTCTCAGCCTTATGTTATTCAGAGTAACACATTGCACAATTCATTAGGGACTTTTGTCTTAAGTGCGTGTGCATGTATTTAAGTGGTTTTTAGTACAGCTTCTATCAGTATGCACATGTTCCGCGTGTCTCAGAAAGGCAACTGTTCGCACGCACGCACGCACGCAATCCGTACTATAATTTTCTTTCATTCTACGCATATTTTGCAGGTGATTGCCCACTTGCTGATGTAACAAATCATCTACAAAAAGGTCACAGTGAAACAATTAATAGTGTTTATTTGTTCTGTTCCATCTGGATTGTCAGGGACAATCTTTATAAAACCACACAAGATCAGGGTTGGTGCCATATTAGCGCTGACCCACTGTACTGAAGAACGCGTGTGAACCGCTTTGGAAAGAGAGGCTTTGAGCAAAGACAGCGTGGTCATGCATGTATCAAATAAGATGCTATATCACAAGAGTGCACGGCATGGTCCAATTTATAAAGATAAGCAAATGAGAGACATGCTGTGACACAGGCTGCAGATCACACATGCACGTACACAGACACCTACACACACACACACACACACACACACACACATACGTACACAGACACACGCATGTACAAACAGACACACACGTACACAGACACAGACGGATACACATGTACACACATAGTAACCATCTTTAACCTTCTGGGGCCACAGTTGGCCACCAGTGCCATATCCGACCACTGTCCACTGGTTGTTACTGACGCCAACGCTAAGACCTTTTGAGAATTGTGGTTATTGTAGGCACACATGGAACCAGCAACAGGCCTCCTCTGTTCAGCTTTAATTATTACCTATTATTATATTATCTCTTAAAACTAAGTAGCAGTGTTGTCTTGCCACATTACGCAGCAGTATTCATATTGGCCATATCCATAAAAGCGCAAAGCCTTCGCAGAGACGCCCCTCCGCAGCACACGGCTGTATTTATTGAACATGTAATGCCAAGTCAATTAGAATTACAATAACAAAATGTCAGTCAAGCCACTTGCTCAACAGTTAAGCGACCAATTACAACGCAGAGAAAGGAACCGCCCTGAGTCCAGGAGGCACGTGGAGGAACGCAGAGCGAGATGTTGAACAGCGCCATTGTCTCCGCCCCATTGTCTCTCTCTCTCTCTCTCTCTCTCTCTCTCTCTCTTTCTCTCTCAGCCTGCTAATACTCCCTCGCCCGCGACACAAAGCCATTCCACCGACTGTAAAACATGAGGGGGAAAAAGAATGCTCTCCTTGCAGCACGCTATTTTCATCAAGTGTCGCCTTTGTATTACCTTTTTTTAATTTTAACATATTCTAGCTGATGCTATTAAAAGCTAATTACATATCCCCCCCCCCCCCCCTTTCCATGACAGTCGTATGGCTGCAGTCGGTGTGAGTCCCGTAGTACTGCTTACTGCGGTCCGCAGTAAGCAGTACTTACTGGTACGGCGACTCTCTCTCTCTCTCTCCCTCTCTCTCTCCCCCCCCCTCTCTCTCTCTCTCCCTCTCTCTCCCCCCTCTCTCTCTCCCTCTCTCTCCCCCTCTCTCTCTCTCCCTCTCTCTCCCCCCTCTCTCTCTCTCTCCCTCTCTCTCCCCCCTCTCTCTCTCTCCCTCTCTCTCCCTCTCCCCCCCTCTCTTTCTCTCCCTCTCCCTCTCTTTTTCTCTCTCTCTTTCTCTCTCTCCCTCTCTCTCTCTTCCCCCCCCTCTCTCTCTCTCTCTCTCTCTCTCTCTCTCTCTCTCTCTCTCTGTCTCTCTCTCTCCCCCTCTCTCTCTCTCCCCCCTCTCCCTCTCTCTCTCTCCCCCCCCCCCTCTCTCTCTCTCTCCCCCCTCTCTCGCTCTCTCTCTCTCCCCCCCCCCCCCCCTCTCTCTCTCTCTCTCTCCTCCACTAGCTACACTATGAGCTTCACTTGGTAACGCTCGACCACTGCTAGAATAACCATCGCAAACCTGATGTTCTGATGCAGCGCATAAGACGCAGCCTTGGACTGACTGTGTCCCATGATTTAAGACACATACTCACGCACACACACAAACATGCCCACACAGTAGTCCAATGGGTTGATAAGCATGGAGACAAACTGGCAGAATCTTCCGTTGTAAGACACCCTGCTCTTAAAGCAGACCTGTGAGCCTCCGATTCAACGACACCTCTACAGTGTCAGGATCTGTTCCAGAGCTCAGAATTGTCTCTGTTTTATGTTAGACAAGACCTGTGTTCAACAATGAATTCCCATCTTCCCAATACCTTGATTTGATTGGCTCTGGTCTCTGCAGAGTGCAGGTAAGGTTCAAGATGGTTTAGTGTTTCTGTTTGTGGCCTGCTCCCTTTCTCGACGGCACTTGGTATGTAACAGACTTCTGTTTGTACCGTAGAAATGATTAAGGCCATGTAGGCAATTTGGGGGAGACCTTGTTAAGCATTGCTAAGGGGCACTCAGGACAAAGGATACCTTAAGTATATGGCACGAGAGAACCACACTTCCATCTGCAAGAAAGCACTTCCACACACAGACACGCACACCCACCCCCACACACACACACAGTGATAGACCTTGCTAATGGTGTAATTTAGTCGTGTTTACCTGTAGTGGGGAGAGGTCTTTGATGTGGAGTACGGCCGTACAGCGAGGTTGAAATGGACAGACAAACAGTCGCCACATCAAAGACACGCTGACCTGGCCACAATATCATCACCATGGAGACCAGCTATACTCTCTTGCTGCTCGTATTCTGACAATTGTTTTCTTGTTTACCCTCCAATCTTTTTGCAATCTACCTAATTACCATTTCTGCGTCAGTCTTTTAACATCATCATGTCCCGTGAGGATTCCCCTCCAAATTACTTTCAATCTGTCCTCTGTCCTTTCTGTACGTCCGTTCCATGGATGTACATCCCGTGTCTATACGAAGACAACATGACACACCTACTCATCACAGAGACAACACACCTACTCATCACAGAGACAACACACCTGCTCATCACAGAGACAACACAGCTACTTATCACAGAGACAACACACCTGCTCATCACAGAGACAACACACCTGCTCATCACAGAGACAACACACCTACTCATCACAGAGACAACACAGCTACTCATCACAGAGACAACACACCTACTCATCACAGAGACAACACACCTGCTCATCACAGAGACAACACACCTGCTCATCACAGAGACAACACACCTACTCATCACAGAGACAACACACCTGCTCATCACAGAGACAACACACCTGCTCATCACAGAGACAACACACCTGCTCATCACAGAGACAGATCTCTAGAAGCTCCTGTAGCAGCCCCGTCGCCACGGGCCCCTGAAGACGGTATTCCAGGCTCCAGATCCACCTTGGGTCGCTGCGCCGCTCCACGCATGAAACACACGGCAGAATAATGTGTGTGGGCCATGCCGTAGCTCTTCGTAGTAAATGAGCTGCCCGGACGTCCACACGTGACGCACCGCCAGCAAGCAGTCGGACAGCCGAGTTTATTTCAACGCGCGTTCACATCCTAATGCGTTTCATAAATCCACCGCTGGGACGTTTAATGTGTGTATAAATTATCCAATGAGGGTAGAGCTGTCCCATGAATCAAAGGGTTTGGGACGACGCCGTGCGCGGTGGTTTATGGGGGGGCGGGGGCTAATTGCTCATGCTGCCATGTTTTCTGTATGAGTGATGCGGCACTAGGGAGGTGGAACTGCCTCCCTGTTTCTCCCAGAGAACTCCCTCCCTGCGGTCCAATACCTGCAGTACACCACTGCATGCACTGTGTTGGGGTTGGATTATAGGGCACTGCGAAAGCCCCTCAAATCCGGTCTGAAATTGCCGAAGTGAACTGAATGACATTTAGGATTACGTTGAGGATTTAGGTGAGAGTGGAAGGCTGTATGATTGAGCTCTGTTTATATGTTTTGTCAAAGGAGAACAGCTTGAAACAATCCTGAGGTTGTCCTTAAAAGACGCCATGAAATCAGTCGGCGGTTTCCATGGCGCTCCTGCGGCCAGCGGGAACAAACACATCCTCAGAACACATCCAGGGGCTGCACTCATTGTATGTTGAAACACATCCTCAGAACACATCCATCTGCACTCATTGTATGTTGATACACATCCTCAGAACACATCCAGGGGCTGCACTCATTGTATGTTGAAACACATCCTCAGAACACATCCATCTGCATTCATTGTATGTTGAAACACATCCTCAGAACACATCCATCTGCATTCATTTTATGTTGATACACATCCTCAGAACACATCCATCTGCATTCATTGTATGTTGTGTTACACAAGTATTGAATAATGGCCATTTCACATTGTCTTTAAAAGGAGATGAGATTGAGATTGTCCTTTAGTTCTGTTGCTGTACACATCTTTAAATATCTGCACCCATGAACAGAACGTTTAAAGTGCTATTGTTTCCGTCTGAGCCAGGTGCCGGAGGGGCAGCAGACTAGTAGCTGTGTTGCCAGTGGGGGGGGGGGGTTAAACCAGTCGAACAAAGAGAGAGAGGTACAGGATGGTCAGTGTTGTTTATTCGTCAAACATATCAGTCATAGGATGTGATTTTATTGATACAATCTTTTAAATCATCAACCATCAATTAGCATTGACTAAAAATATGTCCAGGTTTTTTTTGACTTACTAACTAGTTAAATTGTTAAACATTGCAACTTTAAAATGAATCTTTATTTAAAGTGTACCGAACACAGTTGCTTCTTGTCATCTACACGGCCTCTGGATCGGATCCACATGGTGATATCAAAATGCAAAAGGCTTCCCACAGATATTAACATTTTGACAATGTTTAAAATGTTAACAGGAACTCGACTGCTCTAGACAAATACAAGCTTGGACCAAAGTTTAAATGGCTTTACAATCAGGAATGTTACGTTTGTTTTGTGTTTGTATGCCTTCTAGTCCATTTATATATGGAAAACAAAATGTTTGGTTATTTTGTGGTCATAATGACAGTAATCATTTTCGGAGGTTTGAAATGAGCATTGCAAAACCATAATTCGAATAATATTAGAATTTCCTGGGACATTTCACTCTACAAAGTTACATAATGACCTATAAAATAGCACATTGTTTAACAGACACAACATACCAAATTATGAGAAGATAATAATAATAATAATACATACATATTCCATTGCACCTATATAGCATTTTTCAAAGCACTGAAAGCTGAGTTTGGTGGAAGGGACAGCCACCCTGTGGTGTCTTTAAACCAAATCAAATCAACCCTCTTTACCAGAGTGCTCTCCGCCAGAGGGAAGGTGTTTAGACAAGATGACAACAGCCTTTAACTCCTAACTACTGCAGGAGGATATGTGTTTTAATAGGACTGGAATCAGGAGCAGTGACACCAAATCACAGAGATCATCTCCCTTCTGCCTGAAGGACCTTCTCCAAAATGAGCCACAATTAGAAACAATGAGAGGAGAAACATCTTGTTCCCCGGCTTCGGTCGATGTGGTTCGGCCTCATACGCAGAGCGGAGGCACCGACCGGCGGGTCAATCAAACCCTGAACACAATGGACTGAAACACAGTGGAGAACTGGAACCAGCGCTGACACTAGCACAGGGCCGAGAGACAATGGAGGACAGTGACTCAGCATCTCTCTCTCTCTCTCTCTCGCTCTCGCTCTCGCTCTCTGTCTCTATCTCTCTCTCTCTGTGTCTTTCTCTCTGTCTCGCTCTCGCTCTCTCTCTCTCTCTCTCTCTCTCTCTCCCCCTCGCTCTCTCTCTCTCTCTCTCTCTCTCTCTCTCTCTCTCTCTCTCTCTCTCTCTCTCTCTCTCTCTCGCTCTCGCTCTCTGTCTCTCTCTCTCTCTGTCTTTCTCTCTGTCTCTCTCTCTCTCTCGCTCTCTCTCTCTCTCTCTCTCTCTCTCTGTCTCTCTCTCTCTCTCTCTCTCTCTCTCTCTGTAACTGTATTATTTTGATTGCGGGCCGTAGTCCTATCACAATGAGGAGGTGTGATCTCTGGGGTGAACCCCGTGGTCTGACCCCCTCTACCGTGTGCCCCTGGCCCTCTGAATGGGCAGGATGTGGAGATCCGCACCAACGTGTCGCAGTACCTGCCCCAGATCAGCGAGCTGCTCAACAGGGTGCCGCGCCAGATGCTGCTGCTGCTGAAGACCAACGACCTGCTGCGCGGCATCGAGGCAGCGCTGCAGACCCGCGCCGCGTCCTCCTCCTTCCTCAACATGTCCCGCTGCTGCGTCCGCGCCCTGGCCAGGTACACCTCCACCTCCGTACAACTCCACCTCCACCTCCACCTCCGTACACCTCCACCTCCGTACACCTCCACCTCCATCCTCCACCTCCGTACACCTCCACCTCCACCCTCCACCTCCGTACACCTGCACCTCTGTACACCTCCACCTCCGTACACCTCCACCTCCGTACACCTCCACCTCCGTACACCTCCACCTCCACCTCCGTACACCTCCACCTCTGTACACCTCCACCTCCGTACACCTCCACCTCCGTACACCTCCACCTCCGTACACCTCCACCTCCACCCTCCACCTCCGTACACCTGCACCTCCGTACACCTCCACCTCCGTACACCTCCACCTCCACCCTCCACCTCCGTACACCTGCACCTCTGTACACCTCCACCTCCGTACACCTCCACCTCCACCCTCCACCTCCGTACACCTCCACCTCCGTACACCTCCACCTCCATACACCTCCACCTCCACCCTCCACCTCCGTACACCTCCACCTCCGTACACCTCCACCTCCGTACACCTCCACCTCCACCCTCCACCTCCGTACACCTCCACCTCCGTACACCTCCACCTCCACCCTCCACCTCCGTACACCTCCACCTCCGTACACCTCCACCTCCGTACACCTCCGCCTCCACCCTCCACCTCTGTAAACCTCCGCCCTCCTTACACCTCCACCTCCGTACACCTCCACCTTCTCCACCCTCCCCTCCACCCCCCTCCACCCAGTGGGCGTAACCCTAACTATATAAATGTAGAACTGTTACTACAGGAACTGGAGCCCATTAGGGACGTCGTGTTCCGTCCTGTTCTGTTAGTTAATTGTTATGTATATTGTTATTGTTATTTGTTATTGTTATTTGTTATTGTTATTGTTAATAGTTAGTTAACCGATGGGATGGAGTCGGGCTCCCTGGTTCCTCTCCAAAGGAAACGTTCAACCATAACCTCTCCACCCTCTGGGGCCACAGGTCATGTTACACATCCCGGGGCTGACCCCGATCTGCCCCCGGGCTGACCCCCGTCTGATCACACACACACACACACACACACACACACACACACACACACACACACACACACACACACACACACACACACACACACACACACACACACACACACACACGGCCAAATAATTACAGAAGAATTAGAACATTTGAAAAGGGAATGATGAGTCCACCTTGACAAAAACACACACAAACCTGCACATGCGCGCACACACAACGACATACACACACACACACACACACACACACACACACACACACACACACACACACACACACACACACACACACACACACACACACACACACACACACACACACAGCTCCCTGTCCTGGCAGAGCAGGCAGGTAGTGCAGGGTGTCTGACAGCAGAGAGCTGGTCTAGTGAGTTGGACACATCATCTGTTAACAGACGGCGGCGTCCCCCTGCCAGCCTCCCCTCATCCCCTCCCCTCCTAACTCCCCTCCTCCTCTCCTTCCTCCTCCTCTCCTAACTCCCCTCCTCCTCTCCTATCCTTCCTCCCCTCCTCTCCTCCCTCCTCCTCTCCTCCCTCCTCTCCTCCTCTCCTTCCTCCTCCTCTCCTAACTCCCCTCCTCCTCTCCTCTCCTCCCTCCCCTCCTCTCCTCCCTCCTCTCCTCCTCTCCTCCCTCCTCCTCTCCTAACTCCCCTCCTCCCCTCCTCTCCTCCCTCCTCTCCACCTCTCCTCCTCTCCTCTCCTCCTCTTCTCCTCCCCTCCTCTCCTCCCTCCTCTCCTCTCCTCCCTCAGCTCCTAGGTGCTGGCTGTCTCCCCGGAGCTCAACCTCTCCGTTTTGATCCCTCATATATTTATATATTTTGATTTGTCATATATTTATATATTTTGATTTCTCATATATCTTTTGATTTGTCATATATTTATATATTTTGATTCATCATATATTTATATATTTTGATTTGTCATATATTTATATATTTTGATCCGTCATATATTTAGATATTTTGATCCGTCATATATTTATATATTTTAATTTGTCATATATTTACATCTTTTGATTTTTCCTACATATATATATTTTGATTTAACGTTATGTTCTTTTGTAAAAAGGTGCTATTTAAAAAGAAACTGTTTTTTTTGGTAAATTTTGAATTGGTATTTGAACCCAGACATTTTCACAAATTCCTCAAAAGTCTGATTTTGCTGCTTTGAATTTGTTCAGTGAGAATGTTGGTCTCTGCTGCTATTTTCAGGTCATTTAAATCATGGCCTGAGAGTTTTAAGGACACTCTGTGGTCTGCTGAAGGTTTAAAAGTGTCTCAATCAGGATCCAATGATGTAAAGATTCAATGATTTAACTAGAAATGTGTAATCACCGCCTGGTGTACCAACAATGTAAATGGGAGAAGAGACTTCTAGGTAAATTTGTCTTCGGTCAAAAGCTCTTTTATTAATTTGTTTGTTTATGATAATAACTGACATCCGTATATGATGGTTATTGTCTCAACCCACAGAGCTGGCACTCCAGTGATCTGAAAGCGCTACCGCTTGCAGGGCTGCCTAAAGGGGCCAGTAATGAGAAGGAATTCAGATTCTTACCCACAGCACCTTTAACATCACATCTATCATCCTTTTCTTCATGCAGGCACAGGAGAAGCAAGGCCAGCTCCCGGACGCGGCGTCTGCGGATCTCAGTGGGCGAGGTGTTGGGGCTGTGGCGGCTTGGTCTGTACGAGGTGTACCTCCAGGTCAAAGGTCACCCCCTGGCTCGCTGGCTGTGGGCCTTGCTCGGCTGCCTGGGCTAGTCATCAGCCTGGAGATGGACACACACACACACACACACACACACACACACACACACACACACACACACACACACACACACACACACACACACACACACAGATATATAAATATCTAAATTATATTATTCTTATTTTTATTCATAAATCCAAAGCGCACATTGAGCTGTCAACATCTTGGCTGAAGACCCCTGGGAATATAAACAGAAGGACAGAAGGCAGCCATAGGTATTATTATTGAAATTGAACCAGATGTTAAGTTGACCAAGACATCAGTCAATCATAACCAGTCACGCAGGCAGGCAGACATATGGCAGCAGTCAGTCAAATGAGATGTTTACCAGGAGAAACTAAATTGGCCTCAGTCCAGCAGTGGCATGCAGGCTGGGACTCAGTCAGTCCAACCCCACCGACAGACCGACAGACTGACAGACTGACAGACCGGTGGTGCAGGCAGTTAGACGTACACTGATGTAGGTTGAGATGCAGGAAGCCATACGGAGGATTAACTGTTTCTCTGAACTTTCCGTTGTCTTTGCGGCCTCTACCTTTTGGTATTTATCTTGGGAAGCAAGTAAGTTAGTTAAGTTAAGTTATCCTTTATTGTCCCTTTTTAAGTAGCACGATGAGGTAACGTTGACTGGTTAATGGACGGCTGTGTCTAGCCATGACTCATAAGTTAAGTTTCCTCTCGGAGGCCAAACCTCTCCGTCACCAGGATCAGCTGTTGGTTGGTCACTGGCCTTAATGGTTGGACAATCTATAATTCCAGCAAGCACGAAGACAGATACTTATTTTATTTTTCCATTGAAAGAAGATGTTGTGGAAACGATGGATCCCGGCTCCCACGGAGAGTGGTTATTATGGACTAAAATACCTCATAACATGGCTTTCGGCCGTTTTTTCATGGATTTCACTTAAGGCATGCACTCTGGATTATCCATCTGTCTTTTTACAATTTAGCCATGTGCTTATTTTGGGAGCAAGTGAGTTCTAACTTGTCGGCCAAATATGTTGAAGATGAATGCACATGTGGTTTTCTCTTCCAGCGTACATCCAGGTGTTTTTATCAATGCAGAGAAGCATCATCACATGACACACTCAGTAATGCACTCCTCTGTACCTCAGTGTTGTCTTTCTTGAGATTTTCAAACATCTCGTCTATCTCTTGCTGTGCAATCTCCTGCTGGAACCTGGAGCCAATTACTGCTGCTTTCATTCATCATACTGCTTTTATGTGATTCATTTAATTTACAGATGAAAACTGCTTGACAACCACTGTGCACCATGTTGGGGTTGGGGTCTAATACTTGATTTCTTTTGCGGCCCAAATTATTATTTGTGGTTATGAAGAGTTATGGGTTTATCCTTATGCAGTCCTGTGATGTGTTTAATTTGTTTTGTCTTACAGTTTATTGTTGCGTGTGAACTGAAGCCACTGCTGTAATTATTAAAGAATAACTTTTCAACCTAGATCCTATTTCCCCTCATGTTGGGTCTAAGTGACTAATGCACACAACAATTTCTGAAATTGTTTGTTGAGCGAGAGAGGTTCAGCCTGCAGACGGGGTTGTAATGTGATGCTGTGAGGCCATGTCACACGTCCTCTGCTGGTTATACCACTGACATTGCGCAAATACAACGCGATAATAATGACAATAAAGACAACCCTTCAAAACTTCTCCTTGAGCGAGACTTGACAATGACAAACCGACCTGAAATGAAAATGAAAAAGAAAAAGTTGTATTTCTCTGGAGGGATCCTTCCCTAATATTGTCTGACATAATAACAATCTGAGAGCAGCAAACATAAGCCCTTCTAGAGGGCTCCCATTGTCGGGGGCTGGTAGCTCATCGGGTTACAATGCAGCCCTGCATTAGGCACACAAACACCCTAACCCATGGTGAAGCAGGGTGGAAAACCCCCAAAGTCATGCTTTAACAGAATGGCATGTGAACATTTAGTGGCATTTTATTCATGGGAGATGCAATAGATTAAAGTTTTCTACGTGAGGTCACACTTATTTTCATCAGTTCTCGGTTCCAGTCCTTGAATTTGAATGTGGAGGTTAAATGCTGATGCCTATTAAATATATTCGAAAACCCAAACAGTACTGTCTTGAAATAAAGATTTTACATTGCCAAAGATCTGACTGAACTTATTTCACAGTCTGTCTTTCAGCCTATATGTATGGTCATTTAGAAAAGGACACTTCTAATCTTGCCTAGTCGCAAAAGTCAACAGACCTCCTCTCTGATCAGAGTCCATGGCCACCTTCCCCATCAGGTCAACGGGGCCTCCATCAGACTGGTTGCTGCGACAAAGATCAGATTCCTGTCCCGGGGTAGCTCTTTTCCAATCAGACTTGTAGCATGTTAATATTCTAGCCTGAACTGGTCAGGACAGCAACGTCAAACACAAACTCCTTGCAGTGGGAAAATTGGCTGGGCTTGCGTTCCAAAGGAAAAGCTTTCAAATCCACATCTGACCCTCGACCACCGTCCCAGACATCTCGCCTACTGAAGGAAGGGTTCTTCCTTCAGAACCGGAGACTCCACCAGTGGAAGACTCAGCTCTGGTCTGCGTCTCCTTTGGTGTTGGCAACCTGTAAACGCATTTTAGGATCAATGTGAATACACAGTCTCGGTTCTCATGCTCTGATAGTGACGCGTTCCCATTGGGATTCTGGGTGTTGTGTGGGCTCGCATTGTGTGCAGCCGGCGACGTTGTAACACTGATTAAGTGCTGTAGACTACACTTTAAAAGCCCCACCCCAATGACTGCCTCTGAGGTGACTTTGAATTTAAGGATCAATTTCATACTGGATGAATCTCAGTTTATAGTAAGACTGTGGTCCAGGTAGTAGGTCATCATGAAACATGTCTACACACACACACACACACACACACACACACACACACACACACACACACACACACACACACACACACACACACACACACACACTCACACACTCACACACACAGAGACACAGACAGACACACACACTAACACACACACTAACACACACACAGACACGCAAAGACACAAACACGGGTGTGGGTAGGGTCATTTGGGGCAGTATGGGCCTGGGTAGGGGCATTAGGGGCAGTATGTGGGCCTGGGTAGGGGCATTAGGGGCAGTGATGTGGGCCTGGGTAGGGGCAGTATGTGGGCCTGGGTAGGGGCATTAGGGGCAGTATGTGGGCCTGGGTAGGGGCAGTATGTGGGCCTGGGTAGGGGCATTAGGGGCAGTATGTGGGCCTGGGTAGGGGCATTAGGGGCAGTATGTGGGCCTGGGTAGGGGCATTAGGGGCAGTATGTGGGCCTGGGTAGGGGCATTAGGGGCAGTATGTGGGCCTGGGTAGGGGCATTAGGGGCAGTATGTGGGCCTGGGTAGGGGCAGTATGTGGGCCTGGGTAGGGGCATTAGGGGCAGTATGTGGGCCTGGGTAGGGGCATTAGGGGCATTAGGGGCAGTATGTGGGCCTGGGTAGGGGCATTAGGGGCAGTATGTGGGACTGGGTAGGGGCATTAGGGGCAGTATGTGGGCCTGGGTAGGGGCATTAGGGGCAGTATGTGGGACTGAGTAGGGGCATTAGGGGCAGTATGTGGGACTGAGTAGGGGCATTAGGGGCAGTATGTGGGCCTGGGTAGGGGCATTAGGGGCAGTATGTGGGACTGGGTAGGGGCATTAGGGGCAGTATGTGGGCCTGGGTAGGGGCATTAGGGGCAGTATGTGGGCCTGGGTAGGGGCATTAGGGGCAGTATGTGGGCCTGGGTAGGGGCAGTATGTGGGCCTGGGTAGGGGCATTAGGGGCAGTATGTGGGCCTGGGTAGGGGCATTAGGGGCAGTATGTGGGACTGGGTAGGGGCATTAGGGGCAGTATGTGGCCCTGGGTAGGGGCATTAGGGGCAGTATGTGGGACTGAGTAGGGGCATTAGGGGCAGTATGTGGGACTGAGTAGGGGCATTAGGGGCAGTATGTGGGCCTGGGTAGGGGCATTAGGGGCAGTATGTGGGCCTGGGTAGGGGCATTAGGGGCAGTATGTGGGCCTGGGTAGGGGCATTAGGGGCAGTATGTGGGCCTGGGTAGGGGCATTAGGGGCAGTATGTGGGCCTGGGTAGGGGCATTAGGGGCAGTATGTGAGCCTGAGTAGGGGTGCATTGAGAGGTGGTGATTACAGTGTTTAGTGTTTTGTTATTCATGTGTGTTTGTGAGTCTTGGTTTGTGTCCATCCAAACGTGTGTGTGTGTGTGTGTCTGAGAGCACGACAAAGTTGATGGTGGGATTAGACGAGTAATACGTCTCGCTGTTTATGTGTGTGTGTGTGTGTGTGTGCATGTGTGTGTTTGTGTGTGTGTGAGAGTGTGTTTGTGTGAGTGAGTGGCCTTAAGCTGAGTCTGTTAGCCTCAGGAGAAACATCCATCTCTATCACCCAGACCAGCCCAGGCCTGTCATCACTAATAGAACCTGGAGAACTAACTCTATTTTTGTCTCTCTCTCTCTGTCTCTCTCTCTCTCTCTCTCTCTCTCTCTCTCTCTCTCTCTCTCCCTCTCTCTCTCTCTCTCCCTCTCTCTCTCTCTCTGTCTCTCTCTCTCTCTCTCTCTCTCTCTCTGGTCTAACAGGGGAGGAGGTGTTAAAGGTCATTGTTCACTGATAAACTTCCAGTCATTGTGTAATATCTCAAACATCGACTAGAGGTGATTTTTCCAATTGACCCAAAATTTGTTTGTTCAAAAAGTAGAGCAGCCCTCGTTGTGCATCATACTGAAGGGAAAAACCACTGATCATAGAACTATAGAGCTAGAACAACCACTGATCATAGAACTATAGAGCTAGAACAACCACTGATCATAGAACTATAGAGCTAGAACAACCACTGATCATAGAACTATAGAGCTAGAACAACCACTGATCATAGAACTATAGAGCTAGAACAACCACTGATCATAGAACTATAGAGCTAGAACAACAGTACACCTGCAGTCAGAAACATTCAGATCAACAGCAGATCACAAAACAGCCTCGCTCCTCCTCCCTGTAGGAGGTCTCGCTCCTCCTACAGGGAGGAGGAGCTATAGTGTAATATAGTTAGTATAGTGTAATATAGTTAGTATAGTGTAATATAGTTAGTATAGTATAATATAGTTAGTATAGTGTAATATAGTTAGTATAGTGTAATATAGTTAGTATAGTATAATGTAGTTAATATAGTTAGTATAGTATAATATAGTTAGTATAATATAATATAGTTAGTATAGTATAATATAGTTAGTAAAGTATAATATAGTTAGTATAGTTAGTATAGTATAATATAGTTGTAAAGTATAATATATTTTGTGTAGTTAGTGTAGTATAATATAGTTAGTACAGTATAATATAGTTTGTTTAGTTAGTATAGTATAATATAGTTAGTAAAATTTAATGTATTTTTTGTAGTTAGATAGTATAATATAGTTTGTATATTTAGTATAGTATAATATAGTTAGTTCTGTTCTGTCATGTTCTCAGAAAATGTTGCAGTGTGCTTGGATTAAATAAGGGAAGATATGAGTATGAGTACAAAATAAAATAAAATACATGTACAACATGTTAACACATTATTCGTGTAATCTGAGGCCAAGGCCTATAATCCTCTGTAATTGCTGGGTAAAAGACCATTAATGCTAACATTAAGAGTTACTGCAGCTGGGGAAGTTTGTAGTGTGTCTTGAGACCATGCAGAACAAGTGATAACAACATAGCTGTAATATCACACTGATGACAGGTGATCAATGGAGTAATCCAATCAATTGCTCTGGGACGGATGACAGCTGGAATCACGGAATCAACGTCCAACAACTGCTTGACATTAACAGAATATGATGTCAGTCCTTCCTGAAGGAAAATCTATCCACACAAAGTATCTGCCAACATCAAAATGTTCCAAGTCCATCTCTTGCTATCTGCAAGAACTTCATTTGTATTTACGACATAAATACAAATAAAGTTGTGTTGCTATGCTGAGACATTGAGAGAGCTTGTAAAACATGGAAATATGTCTCCAATAATATTGATAGATCGACTGATTGCAGTTGGGGAACAAGGTGAAATATGTGTGTTCTCAGCAAATACAGCCTGTTGATTTTGGTTAAAAAAAATTGGGGATACACACCCAATATGTCTTGCTAACTTTAGTTTAGAGTTATTTAGAGTTATTT
>NC_136948.1:698963-700749 GCF_949987615.1 Pollachius pollachius | reverse complement strand
TTCATTTGATATGATCAAAGTGAAAAACTGTCTGTGTGCGTGTGTGTGTGCCTGCGTGTGTGTGTGTGCAGGTGTGTGTGTTTGCGTGTGCGTGCGTGTGTGTGTGTGCGTTGGTGTCTGTGTGTGTGTGAGTGTGTGTGTGTTTATGTGTGTGTGCGTGTGCGTGCGTGTGTGAGTGTGTGTGCGTGGGTTTGCGTGTGTGTGAGTGTGTGTTTGTGTGTGTGCATGCGTGTGTGAGTGTGTGTGAGTGTGCGTTTGTGAGTGTGTGTGTTTGTGTGTGTGTGCGTGTGCGTGCGTGTGTGTGAGTGTGTGTGTGTGCGTGCGTGTGTGAGTGTGTGCGTTTGTGAGTGTGTGTGTGTGTGTGTGTTTGTGTGTTTGTGTGTGTGTGTGCATATGCAGGTGTGTACGTGCGTGTGTGAGTGTGTGTGTGTGTGTGAGTGTGTGTGTCTGTAGGGAGAGTATGTGTGGAGGTGCTGGGTTCACCTGTGCTCACTGATTGCTCAATGCACCACAGGTGTCAGGCCCCCAGCCCAGAGTCCGTCAGTCTGTCCATCAGTCTGCCTGGGGCCGGTGAGGCCCCTGGGGCCGGTGAGGCCCCTGGGGCCGGTGACGCCTCTGGGCCGGTGAGGACCCTGGGGCCGGTGAGGCCTCTGGGGCCGGTGAGGCCTCTGGGCCGGTGAGGCCTCTGGGCCGGTGAGGCCCCTGGGGCCGGTGAGGCCCCTGGGCCGGGGAGGCCTCTGGGGCCGGTGAGGCCTCTGGGCCGGTGAGGCCTCTGGGGCCGGTGAGGCCTCTGGGCCGGTGAGGACCCTGGGGCCGGTGAGGCCTCTGGGGCCGGTGAGGCCTCTGGGCCGGTGAGGCCTCTGGGCCGGTGAGGCCCCTGGGGCCGGTGAGGCCCCTGGGCCGGGGAGGCCTCTGGGGCCGGTGAGGCCTCTGGGCCGGTGAGGCCCCTGGGCCGGTGAGGCCTCTGGGCCGGTGAGGCCCCTGGGGCCGGTGAGGCCTCTGGGCCGGTGAGGCCCCTGGGGCCGGTGAGGCCCCTGGGCCGGGGAGGCCTCTGGGGCCGGTGAGGCCCCTGGGGCCGGTGAGGCCTCTGGGGCCGGTGAGGCCTCTGGGCCGGTGAGGCCCCTGGGGCCGGTGAGGCCCCTGGGCCGGGGAGGCCTCTGGGGCCGGTGAGGCCCCAGAGGCGTCGTCCCGCTCCGCTGTTAGCCTGGAGCGTATCGCCCACGACGGGAAGGTCATGAGGTCATCAGCAGTTGGAATCATTTGGTGATCAAATTCTGATAATATATATAATTCACTTTTTAATATCCTAACTTGAAGGTGTTGTAGGTATTATTCAAGAGTTATTATTACCTTTGACATTTTGTTATTTGAGAGTAATTTGTTTGGAGTGGTGGCCGTCAATCAGCTGAAGTGTGCAGTGAGAACGTCTACTCTGAGCCCTTTGATTGGCTGCCTCTGGATCGGACGATTCAGATTTAAGTCAATCCTGGCTCTTTTCAGACTATTCTCCTCCCTGATTGGTTCAGGGGAATCCATCTTGCCCTGTCAATCACATGTGCTTGAATTGCACCAGTTCTCAATGGCTGAGAAACTGAAAGCATCTGAGTTCTTCAGTTTCTCCTCAACAATGTCTTCAAACATCTGCTTTGTCTGGTAAATGACCGGTTGTTATTTCACTGTGAAGCCGTCCGGTTCTGCTATAGCGGTCGTGCTGTCTTGCCTATACAATATATATATATACATGTATTTAATCTCTGTACTGTATATAGGCTGTATATATATATAT
>NC_136948.1:683963-696463 GCF_949987615.1 Pollachius pollachius | reverse complement strand
AGGTGCAGCCAATGTGTAATCAAGCAGCTGATTTGACATCAAGGACACGTCTGTGGCTGCCTCGACGACTAAAAGAAAAGTGGGAGAAGCAGAAATGTTCTTTAATCTAGCTGCGGAAAATCAATTCTGTTAGGACTGCTAGCATGTAGAATACAAACAACTAATAGACAAAGTTGATTAAGAAATCAAAATATTATTCTTTTTTCACAGCCTCTGACCGTATTAAATTGCTTTAATAAGGGGGGGGGGATACAATTGGTTTTGTGTTTTGAAGAACTTTGAGGAACTTTGTTTGTATTGTTGACTTAATTTCAAAGGAAGGTTGGACAGCGGGGTTCTATAAAACAAAATGAACATGCTTTTGAATTGTTTAGTATTTATGTATTTATTTACCAAGTTTTTCATGTATGATTTAAGTATATTATGAATGGTTGAGAAATATTTTTGCATTATTATCTTCATTATCATAAACACTCACACATTAACCTCAACTATGAGAGTATGTTTGTGCAATAATAATTAGCATAAAGGGTTATTTATATTATACTAATGTAAACTGTAAAGGAAATGTCAACAAAAAAAAATACATTTTCCAAAATGTTCAATTATGTCTATAATGATATACAGACTTTAACATTTTTTTTCACTTTTTCCAACATTATTTTTCATTAATTCAGGCCGGGAGCGCTTCCCAAACCCACAGAGGTGACTGGCTGACCTCGTGACAGAGAAAGGCAGACATACCCACGTCTTATACCGTTATTATTATTGCTAGTCCATTATTAAAATGATTCATTTTGTTTGTATTTGGTGTGATTATTCACCACACCCGCAGTGCATCTCTGTTTCTGCGTGTGTTTGTGAGCAAACAAGACTCACAACAACAAGATCATTTTGCATCAAAAAGTTGATAATAATAATAATAATCCAATGTATGCTACAGATGGCGGGTACAGGTAAGTAATGCTTAATGTATTAAATGTTGTATACACCTGTCCTGTTCCATAATAATACATCATGTATGTCATGGAGGCTGTCAGGGGGACGGGTCTGCACGTAGCAACGGGACATTGCTGCACATTGGAGTATGCACCGCTAGCACTGGAAATGGATTGTCTCACTTGGGTGGGTTCGTATTAGCATTTATGTGAGTGTGTGTGTGTGTGTGTGTGTGTATTTGCACATTTGTGTTTGTGTTTGCATGTATGTGTGTGCTTGTGTGTGTGTGTGTGTGTGTTTGCGAGAGCAGGTGTCATCTGACCTTTTCTTTGACGATGCTTTTAAGCCTCTCGTCCCTCAAGTGCTGTGGAGCCCAGAGAAATGGCCCCTCCGCTGGGCATAAAACGGCTTCTGTTCCTCCCTGGTTCTCAGCCACTCTTCCAGAGGTGTGATTCACTTTATGGAGATTTTGTTTTTAATACACTTTGATCAATAGCGGTAAATAGCCCCGAGCTTATCCCACCGTAAGGAAACACAGGAGGATCACTCCTGCGTCCTTTGTGCTTCACACTTTCTGCACATATCGTTTATTTCTCCCTTTTCTTTTTACTGCAATATATGTTTCTCAAAATGTATAGAGTGCAGACATCAGATTGTCTCAATTACTGCCAGGAGGTGTAAAGTGAAAATGCCGCACTCACCTTCACTGCACCTCAGAAGAACTTATCCATATGTGTACGTCTTCAAATGTCAAGATAAACCATTTTAGAGTGTGTATAAGTACGAGTTTTTACTCCTTCAAACCATAAACAGGCTTTAATGCTGGGACACAGTGTTGAATTAGTGGTTGTCGTACTGCATTAACTCAATCTATTGTTATCATTTTTATGTTCCAGGATTGAGTGTTCAGTAAAGAGTTGCTTTTCCTTGAATAGCACTCTATTACTTGAAAACTGTAACTACTGTCCTTTTAAACGATGCAGCCACAATGCAAAACAATAAGAAAATACCAAAGCTTCCTCAGGACCTTTGCTGTGTGTTGGAGCAGTGGCCGCTGAGACATTAGCAGCCCTAGATTAATAGAGGCTCTGTTTGCTTCTGGCCCCATGGGACTCCAATTCACTAAGAGCCTGGGGCCACCCTGTACTCCTTGAAAGACCACTGAAAATGCAATTCCCCCATCGTCTCCTGGTGGCTTTGCCAAACTGCTGTCTTAGATGAATGTGGTTTTGTGTATGCTGCTATCCATCATACTGAGAAACACTATTATAAAATGTATACCACTATGCCATGGTGCTGTAAAACGTCAACTGTATTGTACGTATAACATACAAAATTTGAAAGAAGGGCCAGAACGAACATTTATTAGCATTAGCATTACCATTCTATAGTTCTTGATCGGTTTATTGTTAAAGGACAATACTCACCTGAGTGATGAAACCATGGTAACCGCCCTCCCTGGTTTCACTAAAACATCAGTACAACAAAATAACTTTTGTCTATTCTGCCTGAAAATAATTTAGCATGAGGGTGCTCTCGCCGCTAAAGTAAACACAAGTAATGTAGCCCTTCCATTTTTTGGAGTCAATTTGTGCTAAGGGAGTTTTTTCTTGCCCTTTCAGGGGCTTGGGTCAGGAGGGTGTCATACATACTTGGCCTGTTAAGCCAAATTTGAAGAGACTTTAATGTTGATTAAGGGCTTTGCAAATATAATTGAATTGTATTGGAGAAAATATTATGCCAAATATGAAAGCGCTCCTGCTAGTGTTGAGTGTCATGTAGGCTCACGCAGACTCCGGCTAAGAACAATACCACGCTAACAGATACCATGCTAACAGATACCACGCTAACAGATACCATGCTAACAGATACCACGCTAACAGATACCACGCTAACAGATACCACGCTAACAGATACCACGCTAACAGATACCACGCTAACAGATACCACGCTAACAGATACCACGCTAACAGATACCACGCTAACAGATACCACGCTAACAGATACCACGCTAACAGATACCACGCTAACAGATACCACGCTAACAGATACCACGCTAACAGATACCACGCTAACAGATACCACGCTAACAGATACCACGCTAACAGATACCACGCTAACAGATACCACGCTAACAGATACCACGCTAACAGATACCACGCTAACAGATACCACGCTAACAGATACCACGCTAACAGATACCACGCTAACAGATACTATGCTAACAGATACCACGCTAACAGATACTACGCTAACAGATACCATGCTAACAGATACCATGCTAACAGATACCATGCTAACAGATACCATGCTAACAGATACCACGCTAACAGACGAGTGACGCCGGGAGGGAGTCCTCTAACACAGACCCCCCCCCCCCCGGGAGGTCCTCTAACACAGACCCCCCCCCCCCCGGGAGGTCCTCTAACACAGACCCCCCCCCCCCCCCGGGAGGTCCTCTAACACAGACCCCCCCCCCCCCCGGGAGGTCCTCTAACACAGACCCCCCCCCCCCCGGGAGGTCCTCTAACACAGACCCCCCCCCCCCCGGGAGGTCCTCTAACACAGACCCCCCCCCCCCCCCGGGAGGTCCTCTAACACAGACCCCCCCCCCCCCCCCGGGAGGTCCTCTAACACAGACCCCCCGTGCTGGGCTGGTCCACCGTACCCCGACGGGGGGGGGGCACCGGCCCACCAGTAGCTCTTTAGTGTCTCTGGTTGTGTTCCAGTCAGGCGAGGGTTAATTGGTGTGCTAATGATTGCGCCGACGAGTACTTTTCAAAGATGGCGCCATGTAATTATGATAATTATCTTCGATAAGGAGATGACAACGAGTGCAAAGAGTGAGCAGAGAGTGAGCGTGAGAGCAACAAATGGAGAGGAGAGCGAGAGAGAACAACAGAGACAGAGCGGGGGTGAGAGAGGCAGAGAGACACTGAGAGAGGGAGGGAGTGAGAGAGAGAGAGACACTGAGAGAGGGAGGGAGTGAGAGAGGGAGAGAGACACTGAGAGAGGGAGGGAGTGAGAGGGAGAGAGACACTGAGAGAGGGAGGGAGTGAGAGGGAGAGAGACACTGAGAGAGGGAGGGAGTGAGAGGGAGAGAGACACTGAGAGAGGGAGGGAGTGAGAGAGGGAGAGAGACACTGAGAGAGGGAGGGAGTGAGAGGGAGAGAGACACTGAGAGAGGGAGGGAGTGAGAGGGAGAGAGACACTGAGAGAGGGAGGGAGTGAGAGGGAGAGAGACACTGAGAGAGGGAGGGAGTGAGAGAGGGAGAGAGACACTGAGAGAGGGAGGGAGTGAGAGAGGGAGAGAGACACTGAGAGAGGGAGGGAGTGAGAGGGAGAGAGACACTGAGAGAGGGAGGGAGTGAGAGGGAGAGAGACACTGAGAGAGGGAGGGAGTGAGAGAGGGAGATAGACACTGAGGGTGAGAGGGAGAGAGACACAGAGAGGGAGGGAGACACAGAGTGAGAGGGAGAGAGACACAGAGAGGGAGGGAGTGATAGAGGGAGAGAGACACTGAGAGGGAGGGAGTGAGAGAGGGAGATAGACACTGAGAGAGGGAGGGAGTGAGAGGGAGAGAGACACAGAGAGGGAGATAGACACTGAGAGTGAGAGGGAGAGAGACACAGAGAGGGAGGGAGACAGAGTGAGAGGGAGAGAGACACAGAGAGGGAGGGAGTGATAGAGGGAGAGAGACACTGAGAGGGAGGGAGTGAGAGAGGGAGAGAGACACTGAGAGAGGGAGGGAGAGAGACACAGAGAGGGAGGGAGTGATAGAGGGAGAGAGACACTGAGAGGGAGGGAGTGAGAGAGGGAGATAGACACTGAGTGAGGGAGGGAGTGAGAGAGGCAGAGAGACACTGAGAGAGGGAGGGTGAAGGACAGAGTGGAAGAGAGAGAGGGAGAGAGAATGAGAGAGCAGGCGAGAGAGAGCGGGAATGTGAGAATTATGATTATGGTGTGAAAAGGCAGCCAGTGGTAGACAGACAGTATTTTAATGTGCTCACTTTCAGGTAATTGACTTGATTGCAGGCCTGGCTCTGTCCTTTCTCTCCCTGTTCCCATGTGACAGTGCATTGACACATGCCTTTTTCACTTCCCATTTTAATGGAGCACAATCCATGCATTTGACCTTGGTGCATTGTAAGTTGTTGGAGCAGTCAGTTATCACGGAGCAGCGATCCTTGCTCCTCCTGTCTGGTCGTGGTGACTTGGGAAAGTTTGGCATTCCCTGTCATGATCTGCTTTGACACGCTGGTTCAAAGTAAGAGGGGGGGGACCTTGTTTCTATCTCTGTGTGTGAGTGTGTGTGTGTGTGTGTGTGAGTGTGTGTGTGTGTGTGTGTGTGTGTGTGTGTGTGTGTGTGTGTGTGTGTGACCAAGCAGGAAAGCAGTAATATACATGTGCCAACTATGTGATCCACATTCTCTCTGCCTCTGACGTTATCCTACTTCTCAGAGTTTTAGTAGCTTTTAATAAGTGTGTATTATGTAATGTGCCGTGATTAGCAGTTATAGCTACTGAGGTTGAAAGAAGTAATTACTGCTATTTATTAAACAAGAGAAAAACCCATCATGTCATTGTGTTTATTCCCATCTTCTTAAAACTGCTTTTTAATATGGAAACATATGTTAAAGACATTATTTTCACACACAGGAGGGAGATACAATTCACGTTTGAGTAGGCTAACCTAAGAAGGTGGAAACAAAGAATACATTTTAAACAAGGCAAGGCAATGCAAGAGGCACTTATGGATGCACAGTTTGATTTCCCTTTCTCTCTTTTGTATGTTGGTGTTCTAAGAGACCAATTAAAATATAGATTAAAAACCCAATACTGAAGAAAACAAACAGCTTTATATGAGTACCCCTTTTCCTAAGGGCACACCCAGAAACGAACCCTGAAACACTGGATGCCTCTCTCCTGCCCAGGGGGACATTGATCTCCTCCATCTGGACTAGATTACAGTGGAAGTAAGACAACTGAAGGCAGCCCACGCCGGGCTAGCTTCTCCCTGTGACAGAGTGGATTCAACATATTAGTTTAGAGATCAGGGTGGCATAGCGTCTAACATCTGTATCTACGTCTAAAGCTGCTGAATGGACCATGAGTAATGCACCAACAGCAGCTTACAAACTCATGTGACCAGGTGACCATCTATTTTTTGTCTTCCTTGAATGTTATAGTTTATATCTATCTATTTATGGTCTATATAAAAGTATTAATGTATTTTTATGAATTCATTAATGGCCTAAACCGTGTCAAAGGAGAGGTCGCCCTTCACACAACCTAAAGACAGGACGGCCAAAACTCTTTTTAACAGGGTCGGGGATCTCAGTGTGTGTGTGTGTGTGTGTGTGTGTGTGTGTGTGTGTGTGTGTGTGTGTGTGTGTGTGTGTGTGTGTGTGTGTGTGTGTGTGTGTGTGTGTGTGTGTGTGTGTGTGTGTGTGTGTGTGTGTGTGTGTGTGTGTGTGTGTGTGTGTGTGTGTAGAAATGACTAAAATCTGGTTTGTCTCTTCCCATAATCCCAATCCTTTATTTTCCTTTTGTCCCCCCTTTTCCCTCCTCTCCCCTACCTCCCTTTCCTCCTCTCTTGCCCTTCCCAATCTCTCTCCCTCCTAATTCGTCTCATCGCCTCCTCTCTCCGCCCCTCTTCCGACTCCTTCTCCCAGCCTTGCTCCTCCTCTCCCTCGCTCCTTCTCAGCGTCTCCTATAGCCGTCACTGGCAGAGGAAAACTGCTGTCCTTTCATTTTTTTTCGGAGGCAATTTCCCTTAAAACAAGTACGTTTGTCTGTACCTGACAAACATCCCCTTTGAAGAGAGATAGGGGACGACAGTGAATTAAACAAGGTTTCCCCGTAGAATCTCTTTGCCCTTCACACAAATCAGCAGTGAATTCTACTACAACATGTCGGGCGTGAAGTGGTTTGATTTGGTCTGTTTGAGCTGGAGTCACTCCGTCCATCTCTAGGTCTGTGGAAAGACCAGGTGTTGCCATGACAATACAAAATGCTGACATAGGTCCTCATATAATTTGTACTATATATGATTTGCTTTATTATTGATTAAGTGTTCCACGTAATGCAAGTGCTTGCTTCATTTCAATACGTATTTGGCAAAATCATGAAAATTGCAAATGACTGCGATTGATTTCTATATATTTGTATCTGTGGAATATGTTTGCTGTGAGTGAGATACTGCAGAATAAATATAATGCAACTTTCAGGTGGTGTGCAATGACATGGTGGTTGGGATGATGGTGGGAGTCTCAGACCAGAAGGTTGTGATCCACTGGTTTTTCCTTGTATCCCTGGTCTGGGCAGGGTCCCCAAACCAGACCATGACCTTTGGCCCGGCCTCTTCTGGTCAGGTGGATCACTAGATCGTTACATCTCTTAACTCTGTCGGACATCTCTCGGACTCTGAAGGCTCCAGAACCGCTGATACCGAAATCTGATACAGGTAGACGACAGATTTAAAGACGGACAAATGGATGGATAGATAAGTGTGTGTTTGTGTGTCTGTGTGTTCATTCTGTGTGTGTGTATTTGTGTGTGTGATTGTGTGTGTGTGCGCCTGTGTGTGATTGTGTGTGTGTGTGTGTGTGTGTGTCTGTGTGTGTCTGTGTGTGTGTGCCCGTGTGTTTCTACAGGGTTCATGCTACAGGGTTATGTATACATGTCCGTCGATAGAGAGCAATTGGTTTTCGGAGTACAATTGAAATACCTTTGAACGCTTTTTCAATAATTCATCCCTTTGATCAATAACTCAACTGCCGAGGGAAAGCAGGAGCTGTGCACATAGTTCTGCACACGCACCGATGGGGAAAGGTTAAAATTGAATATGCATGTCAAGGAAGGGAAATACCGGGACGTTAACATAAGCCTTCTAGGAAAATAAAGTAATAACGGAAAGGGATATTTCTGGACTAACACAGGACACGCTGATTCCCTCGGACAGACGGACACACACACACGCACACACACACACACACACACACACACACACACACTCTCTCACACACACACACACACACACACACAGAGACACACACACACACACACACACTTGAATACACATGCACAATCACCCATACAAACAAACACACACACACTGGAATACACACATGCACACACTGTAGGGGCAATATTTGATTTTTAAATGGCATTTTATTTTTGGCTATATTGAAAGACACTAGTCATTTACTATATGTAGACTTACTTTGAAGAGATTAAGGGAAGTCAGGAGACCCTTATTTTGAAAGGCAAGAGGAAATCATAAAGGTAGTTCGAGACATGTGGTTCAGTTGGTTTGTTTGTTTGACAACGGGATATTACCTCTTCACGCCTCACTCCATTGATTCACCGATTCATTTAAACACCCTGCAGCTTTGTTTAAATACATAGTTCATACAAGTTTGAACTCTTTAACAAACTGTGACCATTTCTGGATCTAAACTTTGATTTCTGCTTGGATATCTATCACCTGCGAGGCTCTTGTGTTCTGAACCATCTCTACCTGCCTGCCTGCTACATCATCTGGATAATTAAGGTACTGCGTTTTTATTAAAAGCAACAGCGTCAACAAGATGTGTCAATCACAGACTGTTTTTAGAAGACCCTAAAATGCAGGTTGTTGTCATTATGATATGCCCCTCAGTTCAGTTTCAATAAGCAGAGGAATGCTGTTGTGGTGTTGGATCAATCTGGTTAGCAGATGACATATCAGCCAATCAGTGGTAATGCACAGGATATCATGTGTTCACACGAAATGTAAAGAGTCTGGTTTAACAGAGAGGGAGTCATCTAATGTAAACCAATCTACCAGCAATGCTTCTGTTTGGAGCGTCTTTACTGTTTCGCTCAAAAAGACACCATTATGCTGACGAATTACGATATTGAGGACTGTGCTATAAGGACTGTTATATTAAGACTATTATATTAGGACTGTTCTATATTGTGTTGACTGATCTATATTGTGATTACAGTTCTATATCGTTAGGACTGTTCTATATTGTTCGCGCTCACTGTTCTATATTGGAAAGAATGTTCTTGTTAAGACTGTTCTATATTGTGATGGCTGTTCTATATTATAATTACAGTTCTACATTTTGATGGCTGCTCTATATTGTGCTAACAGTTCTATATTGAGAGGACTGTTCTACGTTCTTAGAAGTGTTTAATATTGTTTGGACTTACTGTTCTATATTTTTAAGATGTTTAATATTGTAAGGCTTTGTTCTAAATTGTTAGTACCATATTGTGATGACTCTTCTATCTGTAAGGGATATCTATTTCATTATAAGGACTGTTCTATATTGTGAGCGCTGTTCTTTATTGTTAGGACTGTTACATATTGCTAGGGCAGTCCTTAATTGTTAGAGTGTTATATATTGTTAGGATAGACCTACATTGCTAGGACTGTGATGGGTAAATCTGTTTAAATAGGAAATCTGAAGGAATACATATGGTTCCTCAATTGCCTTCCTAAATAATGTAATGGATTTATAACCAGATGGTGACACAAACAAGCAAAAAATTAATTTTGTAATAATTTATCCTAGCCTAATCCAACCACTATGGATTTAACTGAATTTTCGTATCAAACATCTCATTACATATGTTTACCATCACATATGTGACTAATAAATGTTGAATATTTAGGCCTATTGGCCCTTTAGTCTGTTGACGTAGAATTGAATCGTGGATATAACCTGGACAAAACCATATATCACAATAAGCCTATACAGGCTACTTTAACATAAAAAATATGTTCTCTAGGCAAGTCCTAATGTAAAAAAAAAGAAGGTTTAATGAATTATCCACACGATTTCATCCAGGCGCAGCAGATGTTTCGCAAAGATTTTCTGTAATAAACTTAATTGATCAAATATTATATTCCTTTAAAAATGGCAAATTTATGTTTTTAGGTTGGTTGCTTAAAATTGTATAAAATAAAAAAAAACATATATATGTATATATATATATATATATATATATATATATATATATATATATATATATATATATATATATATATACATTTAACGTATGGCAGTTTATTGTTGGATATAGGCTTTTCGCAAAACATTAAAGTGATATGTAGCTGGATATCCATTTGGCCTATGCAAAATAACCGTCATTTATTCAGTTAATCGCCAGCAAGATCACGCAAAATTTAGTAGAAGAACGAAAGAAAATAAAACACGAAGCGACTTCAGCACCTCGGAGAGCGCCCTGTGCACCTCCCAAGAGAGAAGGCGACCAGAGGCCTGCATCAACCAGACGAGGATTTCTTGTAGGACCCCCCCTTCCTTCATTCTCACCCTTCCCTCGTTCCCACCCTCTCCCTCTTGGCCTCCGAAAAATAATGCCCTCCCAAAAGAAGGTTTTCCTCTTGGTGATGTGAATCAAGAAATCCAACGTATCAAAATCCCTGAACGCTCCATCACGTTATGGCCGCATGTCTGGGCGCTTTTTTAACTGACTGTCTGCGTGCGCGTGCGTGTGTTCGTGTGTGTGTTTTTGTGTGTGTGTGTGTGTGTTTGTGTATTCGCACGCGCGTGTGTGTCTGCCTGTGTGTGTGTGTGTTTGTGTATTCGCACGCGCGTGTGTCTGCCTGTGTGTGTGTGTGTTTTGTGTGTGTGTGCGCGCGTGCGTGAAAGTGTGTGCGTGCGTGCGCGCGTGTGTAAGGGGTGTAAGTCCGAGTGTGTCCACTAGACTACGCCTTTAAATGGCGCGTGCTGTGCCAGGAGAGGGCGGACCCGAGCGCTCTGTGTGTACGTGTGTGTGAGTGTGTGTGTGTGTGTGTGTCTGTGTGTGCGTTTGTGTGCATTCCTGTCCAGCAGCCAGTCGCATCTAGCGAGGCTCTCCGTGTGATGAACATCTCGGTACTTGAGGACCTTGTCGTTTTTGAGGAAAAGGAACAGACACTGCAGTCTTTGTTTGGTTGTGTAACGCTGGACTGATCACTGGAGTTAACCCTGGGATTTTATGTCTTTTTCTTTCTTGATCCATCGGTGCTGAGGTCAGTGTGTGTCTTCTATAAACTTGTCTGTGGTACATGAGTGTTGACAGCGTCCCCGTTCCCAGCCTTTATGGTATGTTTCACCAAAGGACCCGCGGCGCAGAGGGAAGCCAGTGTAGGCTGGTTTGAATGCAGATTTTACGCACAGGTATGGCGCTAACTCGGGACAGCCTCGCTGCTGCTGCCAAACGAAACACCTTCAACCGAGGCACTGGAGCCTCTCGCACTGCGGTCATTTAAATCACTAAACTCACTAGAACAACACGTATCTCAAGAGACATTTAACAATTGCCTACATACGCAAAGGGATTCTTTAAAGTAAGCCATTTCGGCAAAATAAACTGGTCACCGGTGTGTCCCCCCCCTCCCCACACTCACACACACGCACGCACACCCTTCCCTCCCTTTCCTCCCGCTGTCACCCCGGCCCCTAAAGACAACGTTAATTATCTTAATTATCATTATTAGTACAGAGACCCCAAAAACGGATTCAGTCGATACCACGTCCATGTTCTGCTATATTGTCGACATGCGAATAAAAACAAACGCCTTATGCTGCCGACAGGAAACAGCCTTCAAGGTTCTAACCTCAAAGGTAGGCTTCTGAATAATCCATCAGAGAGGCAGGTGTCCGGTGACCGGTGTCCGGTGACCGGGGATGGTTGTCAGGGGCGGCGCAGAGGTAAACACATTCACCAGACGACGTATCCGCGCACGGTCAGCCCCATACATGTGGTTTAGGCTGTGTATGACAAAAGATAGATCATAGCCTCCGAAATATCTAGTGCATTCCCCGCGTGTTTACTGATCATGCCGTGTATATGTGAGCGTAAAGGCCTCTACATTAATATTACATTTATATGGAATCATATGGACGTGACCTTCCCCGTTGAGCAGATTAGCACGATGCGCAATAGTGCACACAATGCGTTTAATTGTTCGTTTAAACATGTGTGGAAATAAAACTACGTTTTATTTAGAAACGGAAGACATATTTCATGCACTATGCTAATTCAAGCTGGCAAAGAAATAAACGACCCGACGGAGCTTGCAGGGCTCCTCAACATCGAACTATTCTTCAGCCGTTTTTTCTCCTCCGAGGGCCAATCCATCCACGATTCACTAAAAATGTTTTCGGGAAATTAACCGGTGTTTTCTGCATTATTAATACGGACAAAAATGGCGATCATGTGGATGAAAGCAGTGATAAAAACAGACGATTATTAAGGTCGGAATCTGTTCCGATCCGACGGCGCCCCGGAGGGGGCAGACCGCCGAGGAGGACCTGAGCCTCATGCGATCCGACTCGTCTGCACACGAAGGACTTAATCCTACAGATTGACATGTCAACTTTAAAAACAAACCGAATTAAATGTGGCAGGAATGTGCCAGAAGATGGACTTTGAGGATCGTTCAAATGGGCTGGGGTCACGGTTGGCCCTCAAAACAATGCACGATGACCAATACTGGGAATCTTAGTATTGGAAGTGTGTGTGTGTGTGTGTGTGTGTGTGTGTGTGTGTGTGTGTGT
>NC_136948.1:656463-678963 GCF_949987615.1 Pollachius pollachius | reverse complement strand
TGATTGATAGTCATGCGCTGCCATGAGAATAATGAGACTAATTTTCCTAGCAGATGACTGATAGCTCTAAACAACCTTTTACTGAGGGGAGAAACGGGGGGGAAAAAGAGAGGAAAATCTGCGCGGCTCTTAATTAAGTTGGGTGTCCAGCTACAATTTGCCTTGTCTGCACATAACAATGACCAAAAAAACACTCGCATATATTAAAATGTATATTTAGTAATACAATCTGGCTTTCCATTTTGATTGACAAGGTGTACGCCACTTTTCTTGCACAGCTGCTTAGAAATGTTTCCAACATTAAATATTTGAACGATTCATCAACATACAACGGTCGACGACAAACATATGATAATCTGAGCCACAGAGGTGTGATTCATGAATATATCTTCCAGTGCTGGAGCTACCCACTGGTCACCATCAGCCCTGAGAGCCTCTTGGTCAATGGGCACCAGAAAGGGTCCCACCATGTGATTCATGACGTGATGTAAAATCAATGCAAACGACAATGCAATGAGATAACCCCTTTCTCCGTGTCCCGTCTCTGACAGTAATGGAACGGATGGAGGCCAGAAGAACCCCCGTGAAGCCCAGACCCCAGGGGACAACATGAAGGAGAGCGCTCCCCAGAGAGCCAGCAGAGTCCTCCTCATCAGACCTTGCACCATGAGTCTCAATCTGCTTTAGAGCCTCACCTGGCAGCAGCCCTCCTTCCTGTTCCTCTCTCTCCCGGCCTCTCCTTCCTCGGCCCTTCCCTTTCTCAACACATTCCCTCAAACGTCCGCTGGCCCCAACCCGCCCGGCCCTCTGGTCCTGTGAATGGCCTTAAGACTGTTAACCACAAAGACTGTTCCTCCCACACTACCCCGCCCCACTGAAAAAAGATCTATTTTTTAAATAAATTATACTAAGTGTGTATATAAATATATATATATATATGTATACATATATATATATATATATATATCTATATCTATGGACATACTTTTGGATATA
Organism: Pollachius pollachius; assembly: GCF_949987615.1. Lineage (NCBI taxonomy): Eukaryota > Metazoa > Chordata > Actinopteri > Gadiformes > Gadidae > Pollachius > Pollachius pollachius. Next base: position 677,967 of record NC_136948.1, on the reverse strand, counting down.
TCTTTAGGTAGTTACTCCACAAACGGGATCTAATTTGACCCTACTTGTACTACCCAGAACCCCATGCTAACAGACCTAGCGGGACTACGCTCTGCCATCCCTCGCCACAACATGGACGTCCTGGCGTTTTGTCTGAGGCTGCAGACCGTCCTGGGCGCCTTGCTCAGCGCGGCCTCGGGCCTCGAGTTCCTGGGCACCTCGGGCCAGTGGGCGCGCTACCTCCGCTGGGACGCCAGCACGCGCGGCGACCTCAGCCTGCGCTTCAAGACCGGCGCCTCGGAGGCGCTGCTGCTCTACTTCGACGACGGCGGCTACTGCGACTACCTGCAGCTGGCGGTGGCGGAGGGACGGCTGCGGTTGCGCTTCAGCATCGACTGCGCCGAGACGGCGGTGGTGTCGGACCAGCGCGTGGACGACGGCCGCTGGCACCTGGCCGCGCTGAGCCGCCTCAACCTGCGCACGGCGCTGGTGCTGGACGGCCAGGCCAAGGCGGACGAGGTGCGGCCCCAGCGCCAGTACATGAAGATCGTCAGCGACCTGTTCTTGGGCGGCGTGCCCCAGGACATCCGCCCCGAGGCCCTCACGCTGCCCACCGTCCGCGACGCCACGCCCTTCCGCGGGGCGGTCGCCGACCTGAAGTACGGCAGCTCGGAGCCGGTGCTGCTGGGCACCCTGCAGGTGGCGCTGGAGTCGGAGGGCCGCTGCACGGTGAACCGCTGTGAGAACGGGGGCAGCTGCCTGGTGGTGGACGGGGAGCCCTACTGCGACTGCTCCAAGACCGAGTACAAGGGCCGCTTCTGCAACGAAGGTACGGGGTTACCTTCCCTGACGGGAGCACTACCACTGAGACTGCTAGTCCCATTGGGTTACCTTCCCTTAAGTGAGCATTACCACTGAGACTGCTAGTCCCATTGGGTTACCTTCCCTTAAGTGAGCATTACCACTGAGACTGCTAGTCCCATTGGGTTACCTTCCCTTAAGTGAGCATTACCACTGAGACTGCTAGTCCCATTGGGTTACCTTCCCTTAAGTGAGCATTAACACTGAGACCGCCCATCCCCATTGGGTTACCTTTCCTTAAGCGCTCTGAGCATTAATACTGAGACTGCCCATCCCCTTAGGCGATGTGTGATTCGCTTATATCATTTCACAGGAAGCATCGTCTTAAAGGAATGATGTTTAACATTTTGAGGAGAAAAAACAGCTGCGAAGCATTTAGAAAATGGCTCCAGATGCTTTTAGTCCAGGAAGTGTTTCCTGCTGCTGGTTTCTGGATCTCTGAAACGGTTTGACTTTGAAAGTCTCCTTGGTCGTCATAGCGATATGTTATAGTGGTGTTATACTCCCTGTGTGCCCGCGACGAAGGTCTACTTGTAGACGTGGAGCCGACAGACTCTGGGCTGTAAAGAATCAAACAGCTAATCTCAGCAGCGTCGGCTGGGTGGGGGGGGCAGGTTAATGGCGTTGGTCCTGCAGGCGCTGATAAGGACGCCTACGGGGGGGGGGGGGGGGGGCTTTCTGAGCCCATTTTTCTTCACCCAATCATAAGATGGCAGGTGTTCAAATCACATCCTTTTGTGCCGCAGAGGCTCCAGCTTTGATTCAATCACAATACAGCTGGTTCCATGGACCAAAATTGATTTCTATTTTATTTTTTTAAATAACTTTTGCTATCTCCCCCCCCCCCCCCATTCATTTTCTCCCCAAAGAGGAATTTAAAAAAAGCCTTAAACGTACTGGATATTCACCAACTTTGATTTCCATTTACTTGATAATGTTTTAGTAAAGGGAGGCTGTTCCCGAACCTGCATGTTAATTTACAAATGCATAGATGAGGACAAATTCAGATTAAACCTTGATCCTGCCTCCAGGGATATTGCGTAATTAGCTATCACACATATTCTGTAAAGTGGATGAGACCGCACTGGCAGGGAAGGAATATTGTAGTCTGTAGTTTGATCAGCGCTCAATCTTTGGGCTTCTCCTTTTTTTTTTTTCGTCCTTTTATGATGAATCAGGAGTTGTTTCACCCTGAATCTCTAAACTGTTACGGTTAGGATTAGGGTTAGGGTTAGGCTTACCTTAGGTGTTCTCAACGGTTCGGGTTAGCCTTACTCTGGGGTTAGGGTTAGGCTTAGCCTAGGCACTCTAAACTGTGCGTCATTTGCATCAGGTTTGGCACGACACCAGATCTGGTGTGGGCCGATGAAAGGATGCAAATCTGCAAGTGTAGATTGCATTGTTTAAACGTGGACTGGTTCAAAGTGTTCCACTGCTGGTTGAGGCTTTGATGGTGGAGGGATTGGGTTGGTGTCCCTTTTTTTTAATTTTCCTCTCAAACGCTCAGTCGTTCTGCTTCCTTTCTACTGATGACTCTATGTTTAATGATGTTCAACCGGCTGAGGTTGAGCTTCTGCTTATCGTGTGTCCAGCCCCCCCCCCCCCCCCCCTTCCCGTGGTTGTTTTTCCATGCAGATACAACTTAGAAAGCTAGCCAGCATGCACCCCGTAAAAATCCTCTGTTGACAATGGGTTTATGACGACAATGCAAATGGCACGATGAATGTGATGGAAATTATTAATATATATATAATATATTATAAACGCCTCTATGATGCGTGCCAGTCGACTTGCGTTTTATGTGTGGTTTACAGTAAACTGTAAACTCAGCCATGCTGACTACAGCCACCAATATCACCTCGAGCACCACCTCCACCTCCCCCCAATCTATGAACTCACCACCGAATAACACAATGTTGACTTTAAGATGAACATGTTTGAATAGATGCGCCAGATTTAGGAGGAGTGGGGGGGGCCATAATCCACCCCCGGCCCTCCCAATGGACTCGCCCCTGAACAGGGAGCTCCCCCGGCCGGTGCTGGGGCACAATACGCTCTGTGATGTGCTGCCGGTCGACCGGCGCGGTGGTTTTCCCTGCACTTGATTCACAGCTTTCACGACAGGAGCGCCGTCTTCTTCCCGTTTGACTTATGTCTGCTCCCCCTCCCGCTCCTCCCGGCCCGAGGGCCCGCTGCGCTGCGCAGATAAGAGCCGTGGAGGCAGGGAGCTAAAAGCAGCCCAGGATAAATAACCGTGCGTAATGAGGCTGGACCCTATTCAGCGGTGGATGACCAGGAGCTCCTCGTTAACAGAGAGAGATACAAATATACGGAGAAGGAGAGAGAATCCTAACTATAGGAATGCACCAAAATCAAAAAGGGTAGTCATGGTGTAGGCCTACATCTTTCATATTATATCTTAAATATGGGGGCTATAATGAAATGCGTTGCTTTAGGGAGTAGACTGACGGAGACAATAAGTGTCTACAAAGTCTAAATGTTGAAAATATTGGTTACGTTGAAACATGTTTAATGTGTCAGTTGAATGTGGACTAATAAGTCGACGGAGGTGTATTGCTTCAAGAAAGAACCGTTTGCATTTCACATTTATTAAAATACCAAATTAACTGCTTTCAGTGCAGTCATTAAACATGAGACATGGGAGATGTGAGGATTTCCAAAAGGTGTATGTTGGATCTATTGTGATAAGGGATGGAAGGGGTACATTTTGTCAATCTACAAGGCCATTCATTTTTAAAGGTTAAAAATAAGTGTTAAAGTTGCATACATAAAACATATCTGACACACTATATCAATTATTAGCTACGTAGTTATTAAAATGTTAAGATAAGCAATAATGGTTGTGAATTCTATAATCTCTGGATATGAAACATAAAAATTGTCTGTCTTCACCATTCACGATGAGCAAAGATCAGCAAAGTCACAACTTTTCTCTGTTTTGGGACCTCAGTGGTGGAACGAGCTCCCTACCGATGTCAGGACCGCAGAGTCGCTCACCAGCTTCCGCAAAAGACTCAAAACTCACCTGTTCAGAGTTCATCTCGACTCTGCATAGAAACCAATGCACAGCCACCATTGAATGTTGTACGTACTGGCACTTGTACATTGCACTTATTCAAGGTACTTAATTGTGTAGCATCTACAGTAGCTGCTATCGCTGCTTTACACGGGGAATGGGTTAGCCTAGCGATTGTAATACTTGCACTTGGTTCTATGAACGTCTTTACTGTACCGACAGCGATATATTGTTTCACTTCTTATGACAAATGTACTTATTGTAACAAATGCACTTATTGTAAGTCGCTTTGGATAAAAGCGTCTGCTAAATGCCCTAAATGTAAATGTAATTCACCATTCATCATTTAATATATCAGGAAAATCTCTTTAAAAAAACGGGACAATATACTGAATTATATACTTATACAAAAGTTTCTAATAATGTAGGCACATGTTAACATGGTAAAGGATTGGTCTTTTAAGTGTGACTCAGTGCTAACCACTGATGAGTTTCCCATGATGCAACGCTAACAAAATGTTCAAAGGAAAGCAGGTAACGACAGAGAGAACCGTGCGCTCTGAGGGCGACCAGGCCCGGCTAAGTTTGCATCTCGGCCAGTTAATCAGCATCTAATTAAGATCAGGGCAAACAAGATTGTGAACTCTTGCTCTCCTTTAATCAATGATTAATTAAGTCAACGATAGAGGGGGGAACCAGCATCGTTGCCTTCTTTTGATAAGTAGAATTGATTACCTAAACGCAAGGGACCCTTGGTAAAACTGACCCAGATTAGGACTCCCCTCCCTGGGGACAAACCGAGGAAGAGTCCAGGCAGGATTCACAGCACACTCACCTGAGCACCAGAAGATAAAGCATTTGTTAACACACCTCAGGCTCATACAATGCGATGCAAGGCTCTCACCCTGCATCAATGGATCACTGTGTTGAGATGGGTTGTACCTCTTGCTGGTCACACGGTCAGTGCACAACATTTAAATGACAATCCATTTGTGTATTCAACTCCTCAAGCAGGCTCACTTGCCTAGGGAATACATCCACCATGGCCTCTACAAGTTCGACTAAAGTTGATTTAAAAATAGAAAATAAAAATGTAGCTCCTCGTTTAGGCCCTGCAGACAGCAGCTCTAACCTTGTTGTGTTGGTGCTTTCCATTGGTCGGTTCTTAGAATGCGTACATTAATGCACTTGTTCCACTATCATTCCACCACGCCCTGAGCCTTCAGCTTGGCGTTTCCGATGTTTTCCTCTGGAGTCGAGGAGTTGAAGCCCCAGCTAGCGTTGCGTCCCCTGAGTGTAGCGGACAGTTAGTAATCTTCACATTGACCCCCAGACAACGGCCTTCATTCCTTAACCTTAATGTTTAAATGGGTTCAAGGTGACGAGCCAGCTAACGTCTGGACATGGCCAGCTAACCTTCTGTTAGCTAACAGACGGTTAGCTAACCGTCTGTTAGCTAGCCGTCTGGTAGCTAGCCGTGTTCCTAGCGCCCAGCGCTAGGCTGTAGCGCCCTCATGGGTGGAGCTCTGGAGAGGGGTGGAGCTCTGTGGAGGGCTGGGGCAGAGTGGAGGGGTGGAGGGCTGGGTGGAGCAGAGGGCAGTTGGCTGCAGCCGTCGCTCCACCAGCTGTAAGCGGCCCCACCAGGCCGCCGGTTGACCCGTATCACCGTGGCCGGTGTCAGCCAGCTGGCTCCACCATCACAGCAAAACCACACTGCTCCTCCTTACAGCCAGAGATGTTAACATAGAAACATAAAAAAACATTAAAGATATGCATCATTTCCCGTCATTGAACCGCAACATTTTAAACATCCAAACATAAACAAACGATTTTTTAAATCCTCTACCGCTAAGAATGGGTTTTGTAATCTTTCCCAGCTCTGAGTTGACCTTTGGAAGTAATGATAATGATAATAACAACAGCCCTAATGACTCCATGCGTCGGGGCGTGCAGCTAGGGTAAGTGTGTCCACAGCACACAGGTTTACCTTTCACCCTGATTGCATCAACAGAATGCAATCGATTACATTAACCACGGAAATCTCCCCCCTCTCTCTGCGCGGCGGTCCCCTACCGTCCCATTAAATGATCCCTTTAAGTGAGTAATCCACTGCAGATATACTGTCCCCTGGCAGATATACCGGCCCCTTCCTACACTCCCCTCCCAAGGTGGGGGGTGGACCGGCCTATTGATCCGTTGTGGGGAGATTTCCCTGAGAAACACACACGCACACTTTAGACCGTCTAGATCAGGGGTCTCAAACGCAACTTACCTGGGGGCCCCTGGAGGTAGAGTCTGAGTCAGGCGGGGCCGCATCAAGTATTCCACAGAAAAAAGGAGCACAACTGACCCAATCTAAGTTAACGATCGGGTTATAATTAGATCACGTTGGCTATGTAATCGCTGACAATAGGGGACATTTTATAGGGTTGGTGGAAACCGGGACATTTTAGCGTCCTTTGGTTCAGGACACGCAACTCAAGGGATAAAAAAGCGTGTCAAGCCACTCACTAAATTTTGATATCAAGTAGGGGGCCACAAAATATCAGCCCCCGGGCCGCGAGTTTGAGGCCCCTGGTCATAAGGCCATGTTGAGGGCCCACTAGAGGCCCCTGTTCATAAGGCTGTGTTGAGGCTAGGGGGCCCCTGGTCATAGAGCCATGTTGAGGGCCCCTAGAGGCCCCTGGTCATAGGGCCGTGTTGAGGGCCCACTAGAGGCCCCTGGTCATAGGGCTGTGTTGAGGGCCCCTAGAGGCCCCTGGTCATAGGGCAGTGTTGAGGGCCCACTAGTGGCCCCTGGTCATAGGGCCCGTGTTGAGGGGCCTCTAGGGGCCCCTGGTCATAGGGCCGTGTTGAGGGCCCCTAGAGGCCCCTGGTCATAGGGCAGTGTTGAGGGCCCACTAGAGGCCCCTGGTCATAGGGCCGTGTTGAGGGCCCCTAGAGGCCCCTGGTCATAGGGCAGTGTTGAGGGCCCACTAGAGGCCCCTGGTCATAGGGCTGTGTTGAGGGCCCCTAGAGGCCCCTGGTCATAGGGTAGTGTTGAGGGCCCACTAGAGGCCCCTGGTCATAGGGCCCGTGTTGAGGGGCCTCTAGGGGCCCCTGGTCATAAGGCCATGTTGAGGGCCCACTAGAGGCCCCTGTTCATAAGGCTGTGTTGAGGCTAGGGGGCCCCTGGTCATAGAGCCATGTTGAGGGCCCCTAGAGGCCCCTGGTCATAGGGCCCGTGTTGAGGGGCCTCTAGGGGCCCCTGGTCATAGGGCCGTGTTGAGGGCCCCTAGAGGCCCCTGGTCATAGGGCAGTGTTGAGGGCCCACTAGAGGCCCCTGGTCATAGGGCCGTGTTGAGGGGTCTCTAGGGGCCCCTGGTCATAGGGCCGTGTTGAGGGGTCTCTAGGGGCCCCTGGTCATAGGGCCGTGTTGAGGGGCCTCTAGAGGCCCCTTGTAATAGGACAGTGTTGAGGGGCCTCTAGGGGCCTGTGCTCCTACTGGGATCTCAGTAGTATCTCTGAGTATATGAGGCGCCATAACAACATTCAGTCGTGACCGTATGAAGACGTGATGGCAGCATTCGGAACGTCGTGAGCTGCTTTAAAGTCCCGCCTCTGTCATGGATGCTTTCAGACGTGGATCCCTTATGAGAGGCTGTCCCTGTTGGCCCCGTCTACTGGCAGGGCTGGGACACGCTCGCACTGCAAACACAAACACATGCCGGCCTCGGACCCCCCGCCCCCTGCCAATCTGGTCCCACACCCCCCCCCCGTACCCACAGCCCCGTCCTTATGTCCACACCAGCAGACAGACATCTCCCTAAACCTCGGGCCCTTGGGACCTGCGTGAGGCAGTTGATTTATTTTAGATTTCCGTCGCGTTACAACTTGACACTCAAACGCAAGACGACCCCCCCGCTCGCAGAAGAGATTATAGGAGATTAAGTGTGTGTTGGCATGTGTGCGTGTGTGTGTGTGTGTGTGTCAATCCGCAATTACAAACACACAAACACCCACACATACACAAGCCCGTGATCTACTAACTCTCCCCCACGGACGTTTCGCAGACTCGTTCCATGTTAGAGGGACATCGGACACAAGTGCTCGGTCAAAACTGAATTAATAGCTAATGCATATCCGATTGACTGCCATCTGCTTGAGCTCACGTTAATACCCAATACGTGCCCAATTTCCCGCCCGCAATGAACATTTAATGGATCACAACTCAATTAGCTTAAACTTCATTTTCCCATCCGCTGTCAGCCGCATGCGATCTAACACGGGCGGCCAACTGTTATCAACTGTGTGGATTTGAAGACAACATGAGCTAATATGCTAAATGCTTTGTCGGGGAAGGTTAGCAAGGACCCAAAGATAATTTTTTGACCAAAGAACTTCAAACAGCATCCGAAAACATTAAAACATGTAATGTAATTCTGAAAGACTTCAGACTGTGTCTGGCCTGTCGGCCTATCCATTTAAAAAAGAATGGGCCTTTAAACGTAATAACATGGATTATATTAATAATTGATTGATCACCTGTTGCGGTTTCGCATAGCTGTTTATTTCCTGAGTTCTACTATCTGCATGGAAGACCACCACCCCCCTTCCCTCCCTCCTGTTGGCTTTGACCTATGTTGGGATGCAGATGTTACCAACTGGATGATAATGCCATTGTGTTTATGAGTCTATGTGCGTGTGTGCATGAAAGTAATCAGTGTTTGCAGGCGCTATGGACAGAAACTGTATGTGTGCACATTTTTGCAAAATGTATTTTCTCCCACAGGGAACTCCTTGGGGCTTGAGGTGGAGGATCTTCCTCTCTCCGTCTCTCTCTCTGCCCCTCCCCTCCTCTTCCTCGGTTGGGATTGAGTTGTACTCAGACAAACAATCCGCCGCCCCGTCGTGTCACATGCACATGGTCGAGCCCCACGCCGACCCTCTGCATGAATACAGAACGTGTTATATTGTTGCATGATGCCTCCAACATGCAAGTGACAAGAGTGTTTTCTAATGAGATCTCCTCTTTTTGTTTTTCTATCCTTGCTGTCTTGCCTTCATCCTTTCCAGGGGTCAACAACAAAATGCCAGGTAAGTTGAATGCGAGGAAGCAACATGCCCTCTTCTCTTCACACTGCACTCCCCTGCTCCACCATCTGCCTCTTCAGTCAGTAGAATCTCTGCTAGCATAAAGATTACCATGAGGACCATAAGTTCATATTGCTTTTATTCTCTTTTACATTACTAAATTAAAGACAAAGTCAAGGCTGGTCGGATCCCCTAAATGTTGGTGTCCCAGTATGTATTGATATATCCGTAGACTACCAACTGTTTCACAAACATCGACCGCCACATCTGACTATATATCTTGTATATTTGGACCTCTACCAGTACTAAGATGGTAAGGGAACATTGCAGGGGAACCAAACAAACCAAATGCAAAATACGTTATTTATAAATCCATTAGGATCTGCTGTGGTTTCGCTTATTGTGCACAGCTTACTGTGATCAAACTACAAACTATAAAAACACTGTAGGACTTGATTCTTGTTATAAAAAATCTAAAATAAATAATTAACATTGGCCCTTTATGTTAGCCCACCCTTGCAGACTGGCTTAGAAGATGAATTAAACGTTGGTAAATGTAAGTGAGTAAGTTACCTAAGTAAGTGGCACGAAGGGTCCTGGAAAATGTGGACACCCCCTAACTCTCAAAGAGTGTATTCTATTTTCCTGGTGAAGCTTTCTGCCACGAGGGCCACTGCGGCAAAGCTTTGTAACCTGTCAGTGTGTTCTGCGGTGCCATCCTTTCCTAACCCCCCTGGGAAAAAGATGGGTCACCTCAATACCAGAGAGTATTGGTATATCTTTGGGTTTCTGAAGTGCTCTCTCTCTCTCTCTTCTGTCCTTCTTTCCCCGCCCTCTCTCCTTCTCCCTCAAGGCCTCGCGCATATGATAGCCGAACAAGGTATGCCTCTTGAACTTTCTCTCTCTTCGCCTTCTCCCCAAGACAATGCATGCAGTTTAGTCTGTCGATGTGTGTTCTGAGTGCTGATGGGCACAGAGAACGCATGCCTCTGAGTCCATCGGTACCTCCATGATGAGGTTGGTTTGGTTATTCAACTGTTAATGACAACATTGAAGACGTGGTTTTAAAAACATATTTTGTTGTGCCAACAATATTGCTCTTTTTCTTTTTTTAAGTATTGTAATATCATTTTGCACCATCTTTTGTTTGATACAGAAGCCCCCCTAGGCAATAGGACAAAACCAAATTTCAGGAGTCTTTAATCTCGTTCAAATGAGATAAGTGGTTTTGCAGGAGATAATAAGTTGTCATTCAAACAAGATAAACCTAGATAAGCCTCTAGGGGCTTCCGTTGTGTGCCGTGATACTGTGTTGAAATGTGGTGGTTGTATGTGTTTAGAGTTGCACTGCATGCTGCAATTGTGCGTTCATGTACAAACTACAATATGTATTCCTATACATTGGTATTGCTTTGCGTTCAGCCCACTGACGCTATGCCTCTCTTTTCCCCTGCCTCCCGTTCTCTTCCGTGGACATCTCTTCTGCTCTCTCCTACCTGCCGCTCTTCTAGCTAAAAGCAAAGGTACAGCCTTTTCACAATCTCTCGTTTTCTACCTCTATGAAAAGCGCCGCTTGCTATGTGAGTGTTTTGGAGCCACGGGGTGTGTTGCTGTTTTTGTGCGTTGCTTTGTTTGCTCTCTTTAATGTTTGCTGTTTTGTGTTCCTGTGTTCGCTACTCTAATGTGTTTATACTTGTTGGTTTGGCGGAGCGTTTTTCTCGTGCCGGTGCCACAGTGAGGGGCTCGGATTAAGCGGGTAATTAAAGACACCCTTAATTGAAAGAGGAAGGGGCGAAGGTTGGGTTGCGCTTTGTGTGGCTTTGCTTTTGAGGCCCAAAGTGTGCTCATTCCTTTGTGGACACGAGATGATGTGAGTGAATGCAACCGGCAGGACGTGTTGGTCCCGATCGCTCCACCGACGGCCAGCCGGGGTCTGGCGGCGGGCGGTACCGCGCGGACGCCGTCCAATGAGGATCGGTTTTCACAGCTGCTGTGAAAGTGCTGATTTCTCCCCACTGAGGGATGATTGGTGACTAGGCTGTAGCTAATCCAGAGCAGGAGGCCTCACACGGAAACACACAGACGGAAGCACAGAATTTGAGTCTCGGAAATGTTTTCTTCACTATGACCATTTCTGCTGTTTCTGCGCATATTACCTAAATGATATCTTTCCATGCAACTTCTCCTGAGATGAATGTATGACCAAGTGTGAACATGTTGAATGGGCCTACATGAGGATTCAACTTTCACGATGATGGCTGTTGCAATGTTCTCCTTCGGGATCAGAGACACACACACGTCCTACATCTGTCTGGAACATGCTTTCCAATAACAATTTGATTGTGGATTTGATCTCCTTAAGGGATTAAAGCGATTAGGCATCAGGTCTCTGATGGTCAGCATGCTCCACTTCTACTAAAGTAATACGCATCCTGTCACAAGACTTATGGAACTCTTTAGATAATGAAAACACAGTTTCTAAATGCACATTCGGTTTTGTATGACAAGATGTTGACCTTCATGGCTGAATTCCAAACGACATACTTTACTGTTATTACTACCTAACTGTTACCGTTCTAGACTATATTACTATATAATTGTAGTATATAGTAATATAGTCTATAACTATATACTAACGGTATACTAGAATAATTCACAGCACAAACCATTCGGTAGCGGCTCTCTCAGGTGATGATAACAGAGCATATGTTTCTGAACTGCGCTGATAAAGGCTACATTGAAAATTGTCATTGCCCATTGCTGACTCCCTGATACAGCCCTCAAACACATCCAATACACATTAACACACACATGCGCACATGAACACACACACACACACACACACACACACACACACACACACACACACACACACACACACACACACCACACACACACACAAATGTTTATTCTCTTCCCTTCTGTCTCTCTCTCTCTCTCTCTCTCTCTCTCTCTCTCTCTCTCTCTCTCTCCACCCGCCTTACTTCCTGTCCCTGTAGTCTAATCCCCCACTGTAGATGGCAGACATTATTAGACATCAGGTTTCCTGTCACCTCCTGTTAGATCTCCCCCTGTCAGAGTTATGGTCTGCACAGGGAGACTCGCCTGGCTGTATGCTCTGGGAGCAGAGCAGTCACTCCCTAGAAAACATGCTGACATACATGTGCGCTGTTCAGCCTTTATACTTGGGGGCAAAGACTCATCCTAGGCAAAAGATGGTTACGGCCTTGTTTGTGCATTTGGGCACACTTTGGCTTGTCACTGTTCAAGAATTCAAGGATTAGGGTTATGACTCAAGCTAAACAAAGTATTCCATATGATTTAGTTTGTTCATTGTTTATCAAGCTTAAATGAATGATAGTCCTATTACAGTTTATTCGTTCTTTCTTTGAATTTGTTCTACGATATTAAGCGGAAACATACCCCTTTTCGCAAGCTGATGCCACTTTCTGAGATGCAGACTCCAATTTGCTAATCTCTCAGAACTCAAAATAGAGTTAGTCCTGTATGTTATTGATTTGAAGACAAATCTGCCAATACGAAATGGACATAAATCCTTTTCTAGGACTTTGTCCTTTTGTCCTTGAAGGCCCCAAACACCCTCAGTGATCACCTTAACTCACCAAACAGTCCAGCCTCCTTTCCGCCATCACAGAGCTGCCCTCCATATCCATTCTGCTGTTTATTATTCATGCGATATGCCCGCTTGAGTTTGACTCTGTTATCTGGCAGGAGCATCTTCCAAAGATTATGAGCTTAGATCTCCGTTATCTGCCTCCAACCCAAAGAGGATCATCTTTTGTCTGCTGATCCCAGGAACATTTTGTCTGCTCCTGTTTTCATACTTTATCTTTTTTTCCAACTTTTGGCTGAAATGTTAACTATTTTAAATGAGCTATTTTAAATGAGCTATTTTAAATGAGCTATTTCTTTGCAAATGTCTTTGCAGATTTTCCAGGGTGTAATATACTAACAATAGCAAAACAACATCACATCAGAGAGAGAGAGAGAGAGAGATGATTCAGTGTGCGTGTGTTGTCTAACTGGACCTGATGGGAATTGAGAAGTGGTGTCTTGGGTCGAGTCAGATTTCCAATGTATCCTTATTTTGGCTCACACACACACACACACACACACACACACACACACACACACACACACACACACACACACACACACACACACACACACACTCCACCCAAACAACACTGTGCCATGAGTGGCAGATTGTGCCATGCACCAATACTGGCCCATGTGGCCGCGTGCCAACCGACAGACCAACACAACACACGGCCTGCCAGCACCGCACCAGTGACGACAACAACAACAACACAACAGACAGAGAGGCACAGGAAACAGGTCATCTCACCTCTTGCTTTCATTTCTCTTTCTCTTTCTTTCTCCTTTTGTCTCTTTCTGCCCGTATCTCTAACGACATAATGGGGACGTCCTGCTCTGCATGAATGAGTGGCAGAGTTTAGTGCGCACTAGCCATGAATCTGACTAACATTCATAGTTGTATTATTAGATTCCCTTATTATGAGCATGCAACAATATTAATGTGCAGTAGTATATATTGTTGCGTGTGTAACCAAGCGTTTTCCTCCTGCTCTGACTGCCTCTCTTCTTCGTAGTTTGTTGTCTTTAGTTTCACACACTTGTCACTTTATCGTGGTGACTTTGTTCTTCCATTTTGAGTTACGTCTCTATGAAACTCTATGACTCTCCCAATCTCCCAATCCAAAGGTTTGGATTGGTTGCTCCAACAATGTTAGGATTGCTCATTCTTCATTGATTGTGTGTGTGTGTGTGTGTGTGTGTGTGTGTGTATGTGTGCGTGCTTGCGTGCGTGTGTGTGTGTGTTCTTCTCCGTGTCTATTTGTCTGTGTGTGTGTGTGTGTTTTGTAAAAAAAAGCTGGCTTGGTGTTTCTCGGGGGGGCAGAGATGAGCTCACTTGCTGTGTAATGAGTTGCGGTGTCATTATGCAAATATATTTCTAATTTGCTAATGAGCTAATCAGGTCTGATTGCGTTGCTGAGGTGCCTCCTCTTGCTAACCTTGAGGAGACATCGGTAATGAAGTCCCGATCGGGATAGAGGATTTCTCGAAGCCTGTCACACCATGATGTTTGCACGTGCACACACACACACACAGGCACGCACACACACAGGTATGCACACACACACACACACAGGCACACACACACGCACACACACACACACAGACACACACACACGTGCGCGCAAACACAACCAAGTCACTAAGACTCGAAGTCTAACGTGACCTCCGACAGGGATATATCTGAAAATATTTATCAACACATTGATCACCGGGGGATTGACGTAAATATTTGCCACATATCCTCTTACAATGTTTTGATGAAGCACAGAATGAAACATTTGTTACTTTTCAATATACCGGACCTCATCCACTCCCATACTTCTGAGAAGACTCCCCAACAACGTGTTCACCGGGACTCACAAACACATCAGTCCTCCCGGAGGATCGGGGCATGTCTCAGAGCGGTTGGCTCCAGTCCCACCATGACTCAGCACATCTCTCCACCCAGGCCGGCTGGGACCTGACGCCTCGCCCACGACCTCCTGCCCAGAGCGTCTGTGGTCCTCCAGCTCCGCGCTGCAGGAGCTGGAGTCTTCTAACCCGACAGAGAGCTGCGCGCTGCTGATGAGGGCCAGAGGAAGGACTGCGTGAGGGGACTCACATCGCAAGATTATTACAGGGCTGAAAATCAAGAGTTTGAACTTCACATTCAGTTGCCAAGACAACGGAAGAGTGTTGCTACAGACAAGGAGTGATTACTGCCTGGGTCCGTCATAGTCGGCCATATTGTCCTTCTTCATGTTTAAGGGAAAAGGCAACAGCTGAATCAACTGACTCAGTTTAATAAACATACTCAGTTTAATCAACTGACTCAGTTTAATAAACAGACTCAGTTTAATAAACAGACTCAGTTTGATTAACAGACTCAGTTTGATTAACAGACTCAGTTTGATTAACAGACTCAGTTTAATAAACAGACTCAGTTTAATAAACAGACTCAGTTTGATTAACAGACTCAGTTTAATAAACAGACTCAGTTTAATCAACTGATTCAGTTTAATAAACAGACTCAGTTTAATCAACAGACTCAGTTTAATCAACTCACTCAGTTTAATAAACAGACTCAGTTTAATCAACTGACTCAGTTTAATCAACAGACTCAGTTTAATCAACAGACTCAGTTTAATCAACTGACTCAGTTTAATCAACAGACTTCAGTTTAATAAACAGACTCAGTTTAATAAACAGACTCAGTTTGATTAACAGACTCAGTTTAATAAACAGACTCAGTTTAATAAACAGACTCAGTTTGATTAACAGACTCAGTTTAATAAACAGACTCAGTTTAATCAACTGATTCAGTTTAATAAACAGACTCAGTTTAATCAACAGACTCAGTTTAATCAACTCACTCAGTTTAATAAACAGACTCAGTTTAATCAACTGACTCAGTTTAATAAACAGACTCAGTTTAATCAACAGACTCAGTTTTATAAAGACTCAGTTTAATCTCCAAGGTGAATATTGTGTGTATGAGCTCCATCCAATTTTCAAAGTAAAGAAAATTTCATCAGTTTTTGTATATTTTCATCAGAGAACATCCAACCAGAAAATCCAAACCGTTTGAAACTATCCAGGGCCCCCGACCGGTCCGGACCGGTTTGGTACAGGAATAACGGCGTCTATGAGTGCCTCACATCAGAGCACCTCTCTTTACAGATTACACTGTCTAACCCATACCCTAGCCCCCTAGTGTCTAACCCATACCCTAGCCCCCTAGTGTCTATCCATACTAAACCCGGTCTCTAAAGCCGGTCTCTAAAGCCGGTCTCTAAAGCCGGTCTCTAAAGCCGGTCTCTAACCCGGTCTCTAAAGCCGGTCTCTAACCCGGTCTCTAAAGCCGGTCTCTAACCCGGTCTCTAAAGCCGGTCTCTAACCCGGTCTCTAAAGCCGGTCTCTAAAGCCGGTCTCTAAAGCCGGTCTCTGAAGCCGGTCTCTAACCCGGTCTCTAAAGCCGGTCCCTGAAGCCGGTCTCTAAAGCCGGTCTCTAAAGCTGGTCTCTAAAGCCGGTCTCTAAAGCCGGTCTCTAAAGCCGGTCTCTAAAGCCGGTCTCTAAAGCCGGTCTCTAAAGCCGGTCTCTAAAGCCGGTCTCTAACCCGGTCTCTAAAGCCGGTCTCTAACCCGGTCTCTGAAGCCGGTCTCTGAAGCCGGTCTCTAAACCCGGTCTCTAAAGCCGGTCTCTAAAGCCGGTCTCTAAAGCCGGTCTCTAAAGCCGGTCTCTAAAGCCGGTCTCTAAGGCCGGTCTCTAAAGCTGGTCTCTAAACCCGGTCTCTAAACCCGGTCTCTAAACCCGGTCTCTAAACCCGGTCTCTAAACCCGGTCTCTAAACCCGGTCTCTAAAGCCGGTGCCCTTCACTGTCTCCCTGCCGTTCCACCGGGAGCTGCTGTCATTAGATTAGCTAGCAGCCTAATTAGTCTTATCTATCAGTGTGTTAAACGTTGCCGCGCGCGCCTCTGTGTGTGTGTGCGTGTGTGTGTGTGTGTGTGTGTGTGATCGTGTGGGTGTGTGTGTGTGTAAACACGGTGCACATTGAGAATCAGGGGAGAGGAGTGATGAGAGTCCTGTCCGTTGTGTCTGGTTTATTCTTTTCTTTTCTTTATTATGTGTGTATGCTGGATATGTTGGTGGTGATTTAGTGTGCGTTTAACTTGCTTCTCTCCGTGCTGGTGTCCATTGCGTGGTGTTGGGTTTGTGTGTTAGTTGTGTACACTGTGTGTGTGTCTGTGTTGCGTGTCCACCCACCCTGTGTGTTGTGTGCGTGTGCTGAACTCACGTTGTGTTAATGTCCCCCATTGATCCTCATCAGCGGGCTCCCTCTCTCCTCACAGGTCTATTACATCCCAACATCCCAGGTTTGGTTTGGCCCTATGGCGTCGCCATGGTGACCTTCACACCCGCCTTCCTCCATCCACACACGTGCACGCATGCACACACACACACACACACACACGTGCACGCACGCACATGCAAGCAGGAACACACTGCAGCGGCCCGAGGTCTGTCCATGTTTTGTGATCCCTGATGTGTAACCTCGTGTCAATGGCGTGTTCCCAGTTCACTACAGAGCAGGCACTGGTCTCTGCTGGGTTGAGCCACTCTGGGAATGAAACGCATAGTTGGTGTTAGCCGGAGTTAGCCGCATTTGTTTTATTCATTGTTTGTTTACTCCCTTCATTCATTGAGGGATAAACAGCGCTATAAAACATTGTCTATGTTTTTTATTTGTGTTCCAACCATTTCACATCCAAGGCGGAGAAGTCCCGGGGAACAGGTGTGGTCCTCTCTCCGTTCTGATTGGCTGTCTTCCAGTTAGGTGTTGTCCTTGCTCCGTTCTGATTGGCTGTCTTCTAGTTAGGTGTTGTCCTCGCTCCCTTCTGATTGGCTGTCTTCCAGTTAGGTGTTGTCCTCGCTCCGTTCTGATTGGCTGTCTTCTAGTTAGGTGTTGTCCTCGCTCCGTTCTGATTGGCTGTCTTCCAGTTAGGTGTGGTCCTCTCTCCGTTCTGATTGGCTTCCAGGGAGGTGCAGCAGCAGGGACAGTATATGGTTACTGGTGCGCTGCCACGGCTAAATGAAAGGATCCATAATTGATGCCATGAGGTGCGCCGGTGTTTAACCCGATATGAGCCCTCTGCGGAGGCCAGGTTCCTCCCTAAGACCACACATCTGTCGCTCCACGCTCGTTTAGGTCGGCACGATTGGATCCTGCTGGCATGTGTGTGTGTGCATGCGTGAGGCAGGGTGAGCATTGTGAGTGTGTTTGTGTGTGTGTGTGTGTGTGTGTGTGGGGGGGGTACATGCTTGCATGTGTGGACAGGGATTGTTTGTTGGTTTTCAGAAAGCAATTCAGACAATGCTAGCACAAGCGACATAAACAGCCCATCGGACACACACACACACACACACACACACACACACACACACACACACACACACACACACACACACACACACACACACACACAGTCCCATTAGGGCGGCGATGGGAGTTGATCATGGTTGATCATGTTGTTACCTCCCAACAGAGCGAGGATCAGAGATATCACCAGAGGGGGAAAACAACAGCCGCCATAAAACACAGTGAGGCTGCGGTCCAGTAATGGAGGTTACATTTAGGCTAATCTCCCCAGTCAGCGCCCTGTTGCCGTGGTGACGTCCCCCCCCCCCCCCCCCCCCACACACACACACACACAGCCAAACACACACAGCCAAACACACACAAACACCCACAAACACACACACACATACACACACCCACAGTGAAAGACAGCTCCTCAGATTATCAGGAAGAGATTAGCTTCTCTGCTTTGGAATCCCTTCAACATTGCAAATATACACTTATATACTCATTCTTAACATCTTTTTCTGACACATCAATCTGTGCCCAGTTTCTTATCGCCAATCCCAATTTAAAGTCGCTGTGTTATCAATTAATGCTAGATATAGTTGGATTTAGGGACTCATTCTTTCAGGTTCAATGTAAAAACAATTCACGGTATTCCATTTACTGTAAAACCTGTCCCATTTCCCTGTGAATGATGAGGTGAACATGACAGTAATGGACGAGGATCCATCCATTAGGTCAAATGTTGGCAGACATTAAATCAAGGGCTGCAATATAGTAGGACATTCGGTGGGCGTGTAGATTCAAGCGATAATTCTAACGATCAAAACAATGGTAATGATGCACTGTTATAATCCTGAAAAGTTAATGAAAGATTTGTAACATATTGCATATTGGAGGATATTTATAATGTCTGTGTGTGTGTGTGTGTGTGTCTGTGTGTTTGGGGGGCCAGTCCCTCTCCTACCCATCTCTCTGTCTCATCACCCCGTGACTGTGCTCTTCTTTGGCCCTTATCCATTCGATGAACATTCCCTCTCGGCACAACACTGTAACAGATCCAACGTGCACATCTGCCGTGTTTACCCCAGGTATCATCCTCTTCACAGGCCCACATGATGAAACTCATTTTAGCGTTCATAGCGTTCGGCACATCTGCCGCCAATGGCTGCTGAAGAAAATGACACTGTGGTTACCAGCCACCCGCTGTACCTCCTGAGCTACACACCCCAATCACCATCTGATAGCACGGCCTATCACGTTACATGTGCCATTTGACATTGGTTAGCTGCCCAGTGGCATAACGCTATTTGTATCGGCCGTCCATATTGTCAGCGGCAACTATTGTCATGCAGTAAGGAATATTGTGGGATCCCTTTTCATGGGTTCTGTTATGTCCTTCCGACACTTTGAATCCAAGGTTTCTTTGTGACAATGTGATATTGTATTGCCTTTTTTATTTTTACTTATATTTTCTACAATGTTGTTGGGTCCTGCCTTCACCTTTTTAAAGGCCCCCAGGTAACCGTAACCGTGGCCATCTCTGTAATTATACCCCACAGGGGCCATGTGTAGTGGGCCGCCCTGTATCGATGACAGCGGGCGATAGAGTGACACTGAAGGGCTCTTTTTGTTGTTGGTCTCGTCTGCCAATTCAGAGCCAAGGGACTCCTGAAAAACAACTATTGAGTACAACGCTACACAGTGTGGGGTTACTGGAACCAACAGAATCACTTTCTATTTCCAAGATGGAGTCCGACCTCCAATAGTTCTCTTCTTCTCAGCTGATGATAGATGATGAATGATAGATAGATGATGGATAGATAGATGATAGGTGTATGCTTTACTGATGCCCAGGGGATGCCCACCAAACACATCGCAGTAGTATGGCAGTGCTGTGTCCTCGCCCAGTTTAGATCCGGAACGCTGCTTTGCCTTGAGAGAAAGTATTACCGGCCCAAAATAAGTTTGCCCAATCAACTATTGTCGAGGGAAACGCCAACACAAAATATCATTGGTTGTCATTCAAGTATATTCAAGAATGGAAAGCAGCAGCTAGCTAAGCTATCCCCGCGTGCTAGGATATCAGGACTACAGTCCTCCTGGTGACTCCCTAGCTCTGCCTGGAGAGGCTCCGATCCAGGATGAGGTGCACACACTTCCCTCCAGACTGGAGCATGGATGCCCGTCCAGGGAAAACCCTGTGAGTGTTGTAGTTATTTAGACACAGACACCAACGTTACACCGTGGGCTCGGCTGGGCAGGTCGGCTCGGTTACTACGGCGATGGTTAATTAGAGCAGGGCAGTGGGACAGGAGGCAAGAGCCGTTTTTATCTCCCACAGTCGGGATCAGGAGTGTTTCGGTCATGGGAAGGGGGTCGGAATGCTGGAAAACCACAGACCAAAAAAGAGCTGAGAAAAAAAATCTTTCTTTTATGTTTTATTATTTTATACATATATATATATATATACATAAATAATTTACAGAGAGATAAAAGCAAGACAAAAAGTATACAAAATGAATTGCCAAGAAGTGAACTTGAATCTATACGTGGAATTGATACGTTTTGCACAATTTCAGTAAAAACCCCAAAAAAAAAAAAAAAAAATAATATATATATATATATATATATATATATATATATCACTATATGTTATGAATAAATATCAAACTTAATACCTAAAGACAAGCAGCGGCACTGCAGGGAGAACACGACGGCACCACAATGACCATTAAAGGGCCAATCAGGACCCCCCCCCCCCCCCCCCCCCCCCGGCTACAGCGGGCTGAGTGTTGCAGCGACATGGAGGAGATCGCTCCCCCGACGCAGCGATGCTCAGAAGGAGACAATAACCCAGGTGGGGGGGGGGGGCACGCTGTAGGGAAGAATAACACAGCGCCGATCAGAGGAAACGATTAAATGGAGGCTCCTCTTGAGAATGCTTCCCCCTCACCCCTCTCTCTCCTCCCTAAAAACCCTGAAGGGGTGAGGGAAGGAGGGGGGAGAGTGAGGGGAGGAGGGAGAGGGAGGAGGGGAGAGAGAGGAGGGAGGTGACCAGAGAGGGAGGGGAGGGGATGCAGAGGGGAGGGAGATTGGTGGAGAGAGGGGGGAGAGAGAGAGAGAGAGAGAGAGAGAGAGAGAGAGAGAGAGAGGGAGAGATGGGGAGAGAAAAGAGGCTGTGCAAAAGAGTGTGAGAAAAAGAGTGAGTGAGAGTGATAGAGAGATTACTGCCGAGAATGGCCCTGTTATCTTAATTAAATGGTTGTGTGCCCTCCCCCCCATCCTTTCTCCTATTGATTTGTGCCAGAGGCTGTGTGTGTGTGTGTGTGTGTGTGTGTGCAATCCTGTATCAAAGATTTTTGACTTTTAGTCAAAATACACCCTTCCACATTATTTATTCAATTAAACGTTTTAATGTATATACTGACAAAGGAAGTGCCTCCTAATATCAACACCTACACAAGCTACGCAAATGTACACATACCTTTTTAAGCATGTATAGTGTTTGAACACACACACACACACACACACACACACACACACACACACACACACACACACACACACACACACACACACACACCCACC
>NC_136948.1:637189-656263 GCF_949987615.1 Pollachius pollachius | reverse complement strand
AAACAGAAGACGGCAAATTCAAATAAGCTGCCCATGAAATTGCCTGCACTGGATCGGCGCTTAGCGGAAGATTCCCAAACATGCCTTCTGCAGCCTTCCCACAAAATGAATATTTAACTTGGAGGGGGGAGGCAGCGAGAGGGGTGAGGCAGAGAGAGGGGTGAGGATGAGAGAGATGGGGGGGTGAGGGAGAGAGAGAGGGGTGAGGCAGAGAGAGAGAGAGGGGTGAGATAGAGAGAGAGGGGGGTGAGACAGAGAGAGAGGGTTGAGGCGGAGAGAGAGGGGTGAGGCAGAGAGAGAGGGGGGTGAGATAGAGAGAGAGGGGGGGTGAGACAGAGTGAGAGGGGGGTGAGACAGAGAGAGAAGGGTGAGGCGGAGAGAGAGGGGTGAGACAGAGAGAGGGGTGAGACAGAGAGAGAGAGGGGTGAGATAGAGAGGGGGGTGAGGCGGAGAGAGAGGGGTGAGGCGGAGAGAGAGGGGGGTGAGACAGAGAGAGAGGGGGGTGAGGCAGAGAGAGAGGGGGGTGAGACAGAGAGAGAGGGGTGAGACAGAGAGAGGGGTGAGACACAGGGAGAGGGGAGGGGCAGAGGGAGAGAGAGGTGAGACAGAGAGAGAGGGGGGTGAGACAGAGAGAGGGGTGAGGCAGAGAGAGAGGGGTGAGACAGAGAGAGGGGTGAGACAGAGAGAGGGGTGAGGCAGAGAGAGAGGGGTGAGATAGAGAGAGAGAGGGGTGAGACAATGAGTGAGTGAGACAGAGAAATAGGAGCTTGCAGGAGAACCAATGTTACTTTGAATGAATTTAAAAAAAACTTTGTTTTGAGAAACATGTTTCTCATGTCTTCCTGTCCCTTCCCCGCTCCATTTTGTTCCTCCTCTCCCTCTCGCGGTGTCGTGGTGCGTTGATCTTCTCTCTCGGCTCCGTTCACATCCGGGCGCGAAAAAAGAGAAAAAACAAGGGAGCGCCATTTTGTGCCTTTCGGGCTCCAATCACACCTCTCACTCCAGCCCTCCTCTGTGTGTGTGTGTGTGTGTGTGTGTGTGTGTGTGTGTGTGTGTGTGTGATGGAGAGAGTCTGGGGGGGCACTCCTGTTCGGATACGCTTGCCTGCCAGTGCGCCGTTACATTACAGGATGCAAATTAGAAACTGGCGTATCTTCCCCCTCTCTCTCTCCCCCTCTCTCTCTCCCCCTCTCTCCCCCTCTCTCCCCCTCTCTGCCTCCTTCTCATTGATATTTAACAGAGAGAAAAAATACTGCTTCTCTCAATCTCATTTTCTCTTCCTCTCTCTCGATACATATACATACATACATGCACACACATACACACATATATCTCTCTGTTTCTCTCTCCCTCTCTCAGCATGTGAGCAAATACTTTCCCCAGATTATGGAATAGGAATAGTGCCTCGTGATTAACAATATGGGAGATAGGCACAACTGCTGCCTTTGTGAGGGGTTTGGCCCTGGTAGGCTGACACTCAAACGTCTGGGAGGGTATTGGCTCACACTCTCTCTCTCTCTCTCTCTCTCTCTCTCTCTCTCTGATATGTTTCCTCTGATCCTCACTTCCTCCCCGACTGACGCGGGGGTCGGTCTTGAAGTGGTTACTACTCATAGTCGACAGTCGCAGCCTACGAGCTGTTCATGACGTCACCATGTGGCTCCTTCTGAACCAATGAAAGAGCAAGACAGATAGAGCTGAAACCCAGGACAAGGTTGTCATTGGCTGTCAGCAGTGTCACTCACAGAGATGTAGGTGTAGTTCCGCCAGTCATGGCTGAACTACACCTACTGTCACACCGTGCGTCTGTTCCTCTAGTACAACCTTTGAACCCTGATTGGTGATGCACGCATTTCAATCCTATAATATTAGATAATGAGGTAGTGCACAGGATAGGGTTGAGTTCATCAAACTCTCTCTCTCCCTCTCTCCGTCTCTCTCTCTCTCTGTCTCTGTCTCTCTCTCTCTCTCTCTCCCTGTCTCTCTCTCTCTGTCTCTGTCTCTGTCTCTCTCTCTCTGTCTCTCTCTCTCTCTCTCTGTCTCTCTCTCTCTCTGTCTCTCTGTCTCTGTCTCTGTCTCTGTCTCTCTCTCTCTCCCTGTCTCTCTCTCCCTGTCTTTCTCTCTCTCCCTGTCTATAAATAAGGGAGACAGATGGTGTGTTCCCCTGCTCTGTGCTTGGGCCAGTTGACCATGTGGGTTTGGTGTTGCCTCGGTGTATGTGGGCGGGCTATATGGACTATACAGTCTCAGAGAGAGGATGCCGCAGTCCACCTAAATCACATATCCCCTCAGATTCATTCACATACTAATAGCTGACGGATGGTTAAGTCATTTCAAACAAATGACGCTCAAATAATAGCTCTTAGCTTCCCTACATCACCTCTAATAAAAGGTTAAAGGAGCAAGAGGTTTCTGCAGGTGGTTGACGGACCCAGCTCCATAGTACTGGAGTCGGGCTGTACTCACTCATGCTACTCTGTTGCTAGCTGTCTCCAGGCTGGAAGAGCTAAACTAGTTGGAGATTAGGTAGAAAGGTCGGGGAGGTGGAAGTCAATGAAGGTGTGTTGTACCATACCATCATCCTGTTACAGTGTTAATAGCCACTAACAATAAAACACAATTAATCTGCGAATTCAATTAAAACAACAATGTGTGATTCTCTTGCCATGATTACAACACGGATCGATGTGTTTCACCACAACACGCACATCGGAGCAAAAAACGCTCATCACAATAATGAGAAGCCACATATACACAATGCAGTGTGGGGAAGGTGTGTGTGTGTGTGTGTGTGTGTGTGTGTGTGTGTGTGTGTGTGTGTGTGTCGATGGTCACAAGTTGACCTTCAGACCACTGTGCTGTAACAGCATGCTTTAGGGAACTCCCAAAGGTCACGACCCTCAGAGTCCAACTTTTCCCTCTTCCAGCCCCAGACATGAATTCATCAACCAATCAAAACAAAGTGTAAATCCAAACAATGAAACTGCACATCATAAATCATAATGCCACTAAATTATGTCCGGAGCATTGACTTATTCATCTGCCGTTCAGAAGTTACCATAGCCTTTTGCAAACTATTAATGATTCATACAATGCAATCCATATTATTAATTTATCACTGCTTTTACCCTCATTCATCAGAGCAAAATACTGAACTGTCACATCGTATCTTTTCAGATTTGATTCAACTTTGGGATATTTGGGTTTGGTGAGGTAAACTTTTTCAAGAGTGAATACATACCGGTTGGTATGGTTTTGTGACTTTGCTGCGATCCAAAATTCTTCAACCATGATAATTCAAATGAATCTGGTTGTCTTGAGTCAAACTGTTAAGGCACTCTCCTTGACTATTATGTTTCAGTGTTAGACACGCGTCTTACACATATGATTCACCTCGTCAAGTAAATCTACATTGAATAGACACTCTATTCATTATAAATCCATAGATAATCAAAGCTACTTTAACTTCATATGGGAACAGCCTTTTTATGTTTGTCTATTTTTTGTGTTGACAAACGTTGACTTTATTTCTTTAAATCCTGAAATATACTGGCTAGTGACTTTGTGCACGATCCCATCGAACTTAACCGTTTACAATATATTCACTTGGAATAATGTCATATTACGGAAATAAGACATAAGCTAAATGTCATTCCATGATGTGTGCAACCTTGAGATGGCAGAAAACTCCTAAAGCGTCCTACTGTGTTTCTATTCTTCGTTGTTTACACTGAAGGATCTGAGCGCTTGTATCGAGCCTCAACCAGCTCATAGTTTATGGCGTTCTGAGCCGTTTGAATAGCGCCCATCGCAGCCTTCCCTACATAAGGGAGAGATTTAGTGAGGCCATATCTTATATTTTCTACCTCCTCTTTCTTTGTGACACTTTTATGGATGACCCCGAGAGCGACTCATTCAGGGGTCGTCCATCACGTTGAAGCCCGGAATTGAACGGCTTACGGACGCCATTAAAACCATTATGAGCCGATAACAATCTCTTCGCCCGTCCTCTCTTTGGTCATAAAGAACTTTCACTCATTTTCCACTCATTACAATTCCATATTTCGAGGAAATTGGAAAGGGCCATGATTGCTTTGCCCAAACGATAGCAATCAAGAGCTGAACTTTTCTGTGGCCTATTTTGGGACGAATATCGCCCTCTTAACAAAGCTGCAACAAAAACCATGTCAGCATGATTTGACGGTTTCCTCACACAAACAATAGAAAATAAAAGAAACACACAACGAGAATCTGGTCATCGTGGGCCTCAGACGATGGAACGCCTCTTGAGACTCAGCAGGACTGATGTTAGGGGCGGCATGCTGCCGACCGTCGGATGTTTTCTGTCACACACTCCTGTGTGTGCTCCTTAAATGGGACAGAGGGGGGCGGGGGGGCATTTCCTCAAGTGCAAAAGAGCGTGATTCCCTTTTGTTGGCCCCCAAGGGCCCTCGCATCAACAGTGGACTGAGATAGGTCTGGTTTGGCCTGGATTGCAGATGTCAAGAGAAAGGAGAATTAACGCACGTCAGTGAAAGAGAGAAATGGGCGTTGCTGAGAGAGGAAAACAGACACAAGCTGTAGTATGACTTTGACCTAACTTTAGTTATCTCTTATAGAAAGTTTTAGGTAAGGATCCGGGTGTAGAGCGCGTTTTTGTATTCTCTGCTGCATCGTGGGGTGCCCTGATGACAGGTTCAGTCTTTGACCGATGCCCGGAGGAGCTCTCCTCAGTGAACTGTTCACTGGGCAGTTGATGTGGACGAGTTGTGGATCTTCCATTGTGCCGAGTTCCCTCACAAGCCTGCAGTCACAGCTAGGTCTCAGCTCCTTAGGCTGAAGATGCATGGCGCCTTTTTATCAACCATGCCAAACGTGAACTTTGTTAGCAATGTGTACCTGCTTTCATACATTCTTATACGTTGCTTGTTTCCCTACCAACCACAACATACAAACTAGAGCTTGAGTGCATTGTTGTGGGAAAGCCCTTGGTTCAAACTATAGCCTTGCTAATGAATCATTGATCCCAAGCCTTGTGATTGGAGGTTGGTTGAGGGAGTCAAAGCTATCTGCAGTGTCAGGTTGAGGTGCCAACATCAACAGATCAGATATGGGGGCAGCGGATTAAGGAGTGTGGCGGCTCCTCTCTGACTGGGGTGTCAGGGTCTGGTTCTGGAGATAGCAGCTGATTGGATCTCATGTCTGGAGCTCTAAACAATCCTTCCACCTTTTGGCGACGGCAAAAAAATAAATATTGCATCTACTGTATAACATGCAGTACATACTGGTCATACCAACGCCAAAAATATTATATAGACCTAATTTTAGTACAGCGATTTGTCAACGTGTGTGTGTGTGTGTGTGTGTTTGTCTCATGTAAAGTATATTTGTGTATTTATGTTGTAAGGGTGACCTGGCTTGGCCATTGTGAAGCTGATCATTTTGACTACAGATCACATTTGAAACTGTTCAATATGATAACTTCAAAATAAACCGGATAATTAGAATCATAAAAAATGCCAAATGAAGTCACTTCAAATGAAGTGCCTTTCCTTTCTGTGCTTTGTCCTCTGTGTTTGAATTGATCTTGTTTCCCCTCACCCTATCAGCAGAGCAAACCCAGCATGGTTTCATCTGTTGATAAGCCCCACCCGCTCAGAGTCTCTCCCTGAGTAGTCATCATTTGCATATATGTATTTTTTCAAATGCGCTAACAGTAACCATAAGACACACATAAGACATTAGCAAATGAAATATACATCCTATTAACAACAATCAAACCAGAGCTCCTTAGACGCAGTAACATTCAAAGACACTCTTCAGACACCTCTTGAGTCGGTTGGACAGCTCTCCCTCGGGGCTTATGAAACGGCTAGATGTTGCGTGGGAAGAGCTTCTCTTAAAAGAACAGAATGCATGAGGGGTATCGACACATGAGAGGCTGCCATTTTGTTTTGAATTGCCTTTTTCTCTCTTTTTGTTTTGTTCAGCATGCAGAGCACACAACTGCTCCCCTTGGCTGGAGCAGCGTAGCGTTAGCTGCAGCGCTAGCATTAGCAGCACCGTAGCATTAGCAGCAGTAAGGCGGCACTATCATTTCACAGATAAGCTGCATAGGTACGAAAGACTCTATTTCCTTACATGTTATCTATTTCCTCTACCTTTATTTATTTATCTTTTTTCTCTGGTTCTCTTGTTACTTATTCATCATACTCCAGCCTTCCGGAAGCTTCTCGATGCTTCAGCTTCATGTCCCTGTCTGTCTGTCCTCGCCTTCCTTCAGCGTTGTGGCGTACGGCTCAGGCTCTCTGACAGGATACGGGCAATATGACTCGCCAGATTAGGCCTTTGGATGGCGGCTGCTGATTGCTATCAACACTCCCAATTTGCTGCTGCTGTATCTGGGGGCTGGCCCTCCGCTTGTGAGAGCAGTTCTCCTGTTGGACAGACATGGCTCTATTGGCTGAGGGAAGGACCGTCAGTGTATGATGGAATGGACAGGGATGCCTTTGATTGATCCTGATGCATACATTAATAACATTATCATATTGTCGGTATTGTGGTTTTCTTTGCCTATTTTAAAATGCTGAAGTAATGTACACATGGTTACTCAAACATGTGAATATAAAATACATAAAAAATAAATAATTATTAATACGTTTTACTAATATTTATTTTACAGTGTCCTTGTTGCGCTGTTATTAAACATGTATCCGCATGTAACCGACGGTAACAGCATCCGTACGATGTGCTAACGTTATGATCTGCGTTAAGACCGCCTGTTCCTAACCTCCTGACCACACACATTGTGAAGTGTGCGTAACGTTATCCTATCCACACTGAGTACGTGTGACAGGACACTAAAGGACGCAAACCTAAGTGCGACCGTACCGTCCATGTCCTCCGCTTTGACCTTTAGTAACGGTGACCCTTGTTGTCTGTGTCTCTCCTCTCCTCCTCCCCCTGACCCCTGACCCCTGACCTGACAGCGAGGGAGGAGAACGTGGCCACGTTCCGCGGCTCCGAGTACTTCTGCTACGACCTGTCCCAGAACCCCATCCAGAGCAGCAGCGACGAGATCACGCTGTCCTTCAAGACCTGGCAGCGCAACGGCCTCATCCTCCACACGGGCAAGTCAGCGGACTACGTGAACCTGGCGCTGAAGGACGGCGCCGTGTCGCTGGTCATCAACCTGGGCTCCGGCGCCTTCGAGGCCATCGTCGAGCCCGTAAACGGCAAGTTCAACGACAACGCCTGGCACGACGTCAAGGTCACCCGCAACCTCCGACAGGTAAGCCCCCCCGACCGACAGGTGAGCCCCCCCGACCGACAGTTGAGCCCCCCCGACCGACAGGTGAGCCCCCCCGACCGACAGGTGAGCCCCCCCGACCGACAGGTAAGCCCCCCCGACCGACAGGTGAGCCCCCCCGACCGACAGGTGAGCCCCCCCAACCGACAGGTGAGCCCCCCCGACCGGCCCCTCCCCCTGGCCAGGAGGGGGGGGGGGGGGGGCCAGTGTCTGTAAGGGACGGTTTGGGATTTATATAAGATCGTAAAAAAAGATAAAAACAAATTCCCATTTGCGAGCTTTGTACAAGTTGTCACTCTCTTTAGTCTCCTATACTGTTATTTTAGTCTTTCTTTAGTGTTTTATGTTTGTTTCGGTTTTTAACTCACATGTATCTTAACTTGTTTCCAGTGTCGGCCCTCTGCCTTTCTATCTGCCATGTATGTCTGAGCTCAGACGATTCATGGCAGCAGGAAGATAATTCCTTTCTTCGTGACCTGACTTTGTTTCTAATGCTTTATGACACTTGTGCACACGGTAATCTAACAAAGGCTGTTGTTATTAGCTTTTTTTCTGATTGGTTCAGATGACAGTTGATATCACTTCACTTTAGTTTCTAATGTCATGTGACATCACCTGGGATCCATTTGAGCCAATCAGGACGAGGAATGGCATGGCCTGTGTTCCACCTTTGATGCTGTGGTTTAAGTGAGAGAACATGAGCTATACCAGAGTGGTACGACCCACTGAAGACAGGGCTCACGGAGGAAGCTTTTATTTTAGACGTTTGTAATCATTTATTATTACACATTTCAACTGACATCGGGCTCCTATACTATTATTTTATCCTTGCTTTGCATTTCACAAGTTTTATGTCTTCTGTTATTGTTTTTTGTTTTGTACAAAGATATATTTCACTCAATATAATAACAGTTTTTATGTTTTTATTCATTAATCTCAATTATTTAGGGGACCCATTGCTCATTGTTTTACATTTGTCTCTTCCTTTCCTTTTTTTTTTAACAAAGCAATCAGGCATGGGATTCGCTATGGTAAACAAACTCCATTGTCTGGTAGATATAATTCATTTTGTTACACCTTCGGTTTGCTGTGTTTGCATGTTCTCCACCTCTTTATCACGTCATCCACCAGCTCCTCCCTTTGGTGAGCCACTCACCACCTCCTCCCTTTGGTCGGTCATCCACCAGCTCCTACACCCTTTGGTCGGCCACTCACCACCTCCTCCCTTTGGTCGGTCATCCACCAGCTCCTACACCCTTTGGTCGGTCATCCACCAGCTCCTACACCCTCTCAACTCCTTCCTGGGTTTCTCCTGCTTCTGTTCTCCTTTCACTCAGCTCTCGCTCGCAGCTTGAGGCTCCCGGCCTCATTGTTCTCCTTTCTTCTGGTTCATCCAGAGCTTTATACTTCTACCGGTGTCTGGAAAGTCTTTTATTCTCTAGAGGTATCTCTTCTCTTCTAGTTGTGTTTGTTTGGTGGTTTGTTTACCGCCATGAGGAATACCCGTGAGCCTTTTTTACCATGGCCTGAAGCCATGACTTGAACCCTTAACCACCTTTCAATTTCCAACCTTCCACATCTTTCTTCTCCCAAACACAAGGACATGGTATTAACAAAGGCATCTCACTCACTCAGTTTGGGCAAAATGGCAAGGCAGACATTTCTACCACTCCAGTGCTGTCATGGCAACAACTGGATACCTGATCCATACCTGATACAGCATTCAAAGTGGAAGTTTAATATCACAGGACATAAAACTAGGGCTGGCCAAAAAATATCATTTCAAGCTTTGGATGATTGTTAGGTTTCCCAACCAATATTAAAATATTTAAAAACCTATATATAGACATTGATAGATCGTTGTGTGTAGCTTTTCCTTTCTGAATCGGACCCGCGAGAACCACCGCTGTCGATTACCGTCTTTCCTTTTAATTTCTACGGTGTATTTTAATTTGGCAAAAAGCAACCCTATAATATCACGTAATATTACTGTGTGCACGTGAATAGCTTTCAGATTCACCCGTTGGTCAGAGTAACTAAGCTACTTCATGGTGCTTCATGGTGCCTTAAGGTTTCAGAAGACAAACCAGATCATTTAATAAATATTAGATTATTAGTTTAATGTCTCTGTCGTTCTTACCAATTCTCCCCCTGGACGGCAGGTGTCAAGGTGCTACCGAAATATTTTAATAATGTTATAATATAATATCTCGAAATAAAGCTAACTAAGATAATTGGTTCTTCCCATTTTCGGCCGTTTTGGTGAAGGCTACCGTACCTCAACTGAAGCTTTGGCATGAAGCGTTCTCGGACTGAGAGATGGCTCACTCCCATAGATATATACATTATTTTGCCCTGGGATAATTGGACGATATTTATCCTAACCTTCTACCTGTGGTTTCATTTCATTGTATAAAAATGTAGCAGTCAAATCCTGAATTTAAATTTGATACTTAACCTAAAGAACACATATCAGCATCAGGCTGAGCATGATCCGGCTGAGATAGAGTCACTGTGGCCCTCCTACAAACAGCGGCAAATACCACATCTACATCCACCCTCTCTGTTTGTGGTGCCTTCAGCTTTGTCTGCTCTGTGTGTGTGTGTGTGTGTGTGTGTGTGTGTGTGTGCGTGTGTGTGTGTCCCTAACCCTGATTGAATGATTGATTGATTCAATTGACAAAAAGTTGATTTGCAATAATCAAAATAAACAATTGAGGTTAAATATTTATATATATATGAACATATGAATCCCTCATATCCATAGCAACCATTCCAGTCATCAGATTCTCTTCATTGTTGTCGGGATGCTGTGGGACCTGACCAATCGAAGGAACTTGATCGGAATCAAATTACTTTATTAGCAAGGAGGAAAAACGAATCCAGGAAACGCCATCGGCGACTGAAAATAAGATTGATTGATATCGTGTTAGTTCTGCAAGACGTCTATTCCTGCTTGAAGACAGCAAACAACCAAACAATCAAGCAATCAATCAAGCAATCAATCAATCAATCAATCAACCAAACAACAAAACAACCAACCAATCAATCAATCAATCAATCAATCAATCATTCAATCAATCAACCAACCAATCAATTATTCAATCAATCAGTCAACCGAACAACCAAACAACCAACCAATCAACTAATCAATTAATTGAAGGTCATGGGGTCATTGGCCGACTCTAAGGTCATGGGGTCATTGTCTGACTCTAAGGTCATGGGGTCATTGGCTGACTCTAAGGTCATGGGGTCATTGGCCTGCTCTAAGGTCATGGGGTCATTGGCCCACTCTAAGGTCATGGGGTCATTGGCCTGCTCTAAGTTCATTGGCCCACTCTAAGGTCATGGGGTCATTGGCCCACTCTAAGGTCATGGGGTCATTGGCCTGCTCTAAGGTCATTGGCCCACTCTAAGGTCATGGGGTCATTGGCCTGCTCTAAGGTCATGGGGTCATTGGCCTGCTCTAAGGTGATGGGGTCATTGGCCTGCTCTAAGGTCATTGGCCCACTCTAAGGTCATGGGGTCATGGACTCTTCCCCTGTTGCCAGGTGACGATCTCGGTGGACGGGATCCTGACCACCACGGGGTACACCCAGGAGGACTACACCATGCTGGGCTCCGACGACTTCTTTTACGTGGGGGGCAGCCCCAGCACCGCTGACCTGCCCGGCTCCCCGGTCAGCAACAACTTCATGGGCTGTCTGAAGGAGGTACTGTGTTAACCCTAACCCTAACCTGGTGACCCGTCATGGTAACCCTAACCCTAACCTGTTGACTCGGTTAGGTTAACCCTAACCCTAACCTGGTGACCCGTCATGGTAACCCTAACCTGTTGACCCGGTCACGGTAACCCTAACCCTAACCTGGTGACCCGGTTAGGTTAACCCTAACCCTAACCTGGTGACCCCGTCATGGTAACCCTAACCCTAACCTGTTCACCCGGTCATGTTAACCCTAACCTGTTGACCCGGTCATGGTAACCCTAACCCTAACCTGTTGACCCGGTCATGGTTACCCTAACCCTAACCCGTTGACCCGGTTATTTGCAGT
Organism: Pollachius pollachius; assembly: GCF_949987615.1. Lineage (NCBI taxonomy): Eukaryota > Metazoa > Chordata > Actinopteri > Gadiformes > Gadidae > Pollachius > Pollachius pollachius. The sequence continues at coordinate 644,901 of NC_136948.1, read as the reverse complement.
TGATTTGCACAAAACAAATAGAAAGTTGCCATGTTTGGATTGGCTGTTGAACTGCTCTAAACGCTGCGGTTTACACAGGGTAAATAAAGTCATTTTGAATTTTGAGGCCCTTAGTTTTGTAACTTGGGAGTGTTTGCTTTGTGGTCGTAAAGAGATCACTATTCACAGTAAGATTTTCACCATGTTGTTTAGGGCCTAGCTTCCCCTGTTGGGCTGGCGTCGGAGGGCTGCAGGTACTCAAGCCTCAGGCTAACCCTGCCCAATCTTGGAAAGCTTTAATTCACACTATAGGACCCAATAGCCTGTTATTACTACGGGCAGATGCGTAAAGTCGCTATGATGAAACAGAATCAGAGCTTGAGGGACCAACATTGCCCGAAACTTCCAATAAATCTGGACTCAATTCTACAATAGGGATATATTTCACTTGGGTGTCTGAGTTACTGTCTGATATGAATGCTCCTCCCTCTACTGAAATAGAGGGAGTACTGACCCTAATGTCAGTACTGCCTCTATTGATATAGAGGCAGTACTGACATTAGGGTCAGTACTCCCTCTATTGATATAGAGGGAGTACTGACCCTAATGTCAGTACTCCCTCTATTGATATAGCGGGAGTACTGACCCTAAGGCCAGTCCTCTATTGATATAGAGGTAGTACTGACCCTAATGTCAGTACTACCTCTATTGATATAGAGGGAGTACTGAGCCTAATGTCAGTACTACCTCTATTGATATAGAGGGAGTACTGACCCTAATGTCAGTACTACCTCTATTGATATAGAGGGAGTACTGAGCCTAATGTCAGTACTCCCTCTATATCAATAGAGGGAGGAGCATTAGGCTCAGTACTCCCTCTATATCAATAGAGGGAGTACTGACATGAGGCTCTCTCTCACCCTGATGGTGGGGATGTGTGTTGGCCAGGCCCGCATCGGTCTCTCATCAGAGATTGATGGCGTCTCTGGCGCTTATTTGGCAGCGTGTTTTTCTGGGTCTTAGATTCATGTCTCATGAGGGAGTTGTGTTGTGTTTGTTTGATTAGGCCAATTGTGTCATCATCTTCGGGAATTGCGATGTGGTCGTCCTTACGATCCACTGGGAGTTTAGTCTCTGACATGACGTGAAGGAAGAGGAACTGCAGATTGGTTGAGAGTAACGGCAAAACGTGGATGATCTATTCTTGGTTTTCGTATTTGTTTGATATTTTTCTTGGTATGAGTCAATTTTGACTTTAACATTGATATGCTTGCACAGACATGCATTAACTCACATGCATATAGAGTCACACACACACATGTACACACACACACACACACACACACACACACACACACACACACACACACACACACACACACACACACACACAAGTTATATGGGTGTACACACCCGTACACTGTCCCCTCAAGCTGCTGATGTCATTTCTTGGTGCTTGGCTTATGGCTGGTACTGCAGTGTAGCAGCAGGGATCTGGCTGTTACTGTCACACACACACAAACACACACACACAGACACACACACACACACAGACACACACACACACACACAGACACACACACAGACACAGACACACACACACACACGCACACACAGGGACACACACAGGCACACACACACACACACACACACACAAACAGACATTGTCACACGCACATGCACTGAACCGTTGAGGAAGATTAGAGATAGATTCAACATATGGAGGCTTCCAATTCTGTGATGCACAAATTAGCACACACACATACGCACACGCACACACGCACACGCACGCACGCACACGCACGCACACGCACATAAACATGAATTTGCTGGCGTCACATGGATCCCAGCCAGAGAGCAGGAAGAGGTACAGACGCCATTTTAATCCCCCTTTGGCCTACTTCCTGTTTGGGACCACGCGCCACTGGCACACACACACACACACACCACACACACACACACACACACACACACACACACACACACACACACACAAACACACACACACACACACACACACAAGCATATGTATTTATTTGTGTATACATCCGAGTCATTCATAGGCTGCTGGCAACAAAAAGCATGTGGATGTGTGCAGTGGCCGGAGGTTGTTCAATGCATCGAGAGGAAACTGGACCAGAGAATGAGAGACACAGAGGGCACAGCAGTAGCACCCATCGAGGTCCTGGTGGACCGTGAGTGGGGCTGACACCATGAGGCTCCCGCTGGGCTGCTGGCGCTCACTGGGCCTGGATCACAGAGCTCCTATTGGCTGAGGCTACGCAGGCCTCCACCAGTCACGCTCCCCTGCCCTGGGTGGAGTGGAGGGAGGGGACTCACGGCTTTTCTATCGGGGTTTTGTTTATTTTTTATTGATTGAGATTGAGCTAACATGAGCGCCTAAGGCTGCCTTTGCAATGCAGTGGGTTCCCTTGTTCTTGTGGTCCAAAGGTGAGACTATAGTGCGAACACCATTGACATACATTGTGTGGTTGTAACTTGTACCTGTGTGTACCTTACTTACCAACAAACTGTCTGAGGAAATGATAGATGCTTAGCTCATCACCCTCACTATTCCACACTACTCCTCTATCTATGTGGAAAAGTGAAAACATATATTATGTACACACATCTTATATAAAAGGCATGTATGTCAGTAATGAATCACTAAACTGTCTCTGCTTGAGACTAAAGTGGTTTTAAAAGGCCCTTCTAGACCGCTGGTGTCTGTCCTCGTCCAGATTTGATAAAAGGAACCTTTGGTAATGAGCCCAGCCCTAACTCCTAAAGTCAGCGTCCTTCTCACCCAGATGAACTTTGACTTTGTGGACTTTGAGTCTTTCTGTGCCTGAAGTCGAACTCCCTGTGGAGTCAGAGGAACGTCGGCCTGCCACTGGTTCTTTCTCCACTTTCTGATGATTGCCTTGCATTCACAACATAACACAGTGGATAGCACACAATGCATGCCCAGCTACACACACACACACACACACACACACACACACACACACACACACACACACACACACACACACACACATGCACGCATGTACACACATACACACAGACAAACACATACACGCACACACACACACACACACACACACACACATGCACGCATGTACACACATACACACAGACAAACACATACACACGCACACACACACACACACACACACACACACACACACACACACCCTCTCTTTTCTCTCTGCCATTATAGCTAATTTGCCGGCTGCCAATGCTCTTGTCCCTGCCATCCAGTGCGCAGCATTCTAGATAAACGTTTTGTTGCCATGGCGCCGGCTGTGGTCACCCCAGTCGTTGGCTGCTGGGAGGCCCTGTGATTATGCCTTACATAAGCCATCAATTATGAAGAGCCTACATCTCAGGGCCTACAAAGGACATAATGGCCTGCATAGTACAAAATTGGCATAATTATCATTGTCATTAAGTGCCCATCCCCCAACCCTGTCCCCTTCCCAAAAGATATTTAAAGTCACACCTGCCCGTTGCACACATCGTCCTCCGACGCAGAAGGACGGTTGACCTGGGTCGGAGAGGTACGACAAATTCACGCAGGTCAGGTTTGGTTAAAATCACATCTATAGTATTACAATTTTTCACTTGAAGGGATACGATTCTTGTTGTCAACATAAAAATTGTTACAAATTGCAACAAAACAAAGCACTGGCAGTAATTTTCAGAGCATGGGAGAGGCAGAAATTCAGTGGGGCAGAACTTTGATATTTTAAGCTCCAATGCCCCCCGTTGGAAGGAATATTATATTATGAAACATCTATAGAGACACAAGGCCAAAATGTTCAGAAACACATAGTTAGATGAGCGGATAATCACATTTAATACAGGCTCACACACCTCTTTCATTAGGAGTTGAGCATTTATTGGATTTTACTGCCAATGTCTTTCTTGAGTATTGCACTTGACGCCTGAGGGAAGTCTGACACCCTGTGGTCAATACTGTTCACTGCAACACTTGCTTTTCCGGTTCTCCAGACAATATATACAAACATAGATACAAACAGGGAATACACTAATATGCACCATTTTATTTTATTTGAATATCTGTAAACATAAAGGTGTGTGTGTGTGTGTGTGTGCGTTTTTGTGTGTGTCTGTGAGGGGTTAAGTGTCTGGCCTGCGCTCTGCAGTGGCCTGGCAACCAATCCTTCTTGGAGAGACACAGTGGTCACACACACACACACACACACACACACACACACACACACACACACACACACACACACACACACACACACACACACACACACACACACACACCAGAGAGCAGTGGGCAGTAGAGATTTATGGGTGAAGAAGCGGACAGCCAGAGATGATTAATGTGTGCAGCCAAGTTCCTACGCACACACACACACACACACACACACACACACACACACACACACACAAACACACACCAAGCAACATACACACACACAAACACACAAACACACACACACCAATCAACACACACACACACCAAGCAACACACACACACACACACACCAAGCAACACATACACACACACACACACACACACACACACACACACACACACAAAGACGCACACAAACCAAGCAACACACACACACACACAGACACACACACACACAGACACACACAGACACACACACCAAGCAACACACACACACACACCAAGCAAAACACACACACACACACACCAAGCAACACACACACACGCACACACCAAGCAACACACACACTCACGCACCAAGCAACACACAGACACACACACACCAAGCAACACACGCACACACACATATGCACACTAGACATGTTTAATCCAGGTATCTATACGGGGACAAGACAATATTTACTCTTTTAGCAACGCGCACGCACAGATGCACGCAATCACGCACATACATTCATACAGACACCCATATATAACATGTGACGGTCGACATGCGAACGTGTGTATTGAACGATGATGAAATCACTAATTGCAACACAGAACTTCAGTCTTGTCAGAGTCCTTTGGTGTTGATTAAAGGCTGTTGTGTTGTTCTGCTGTGGGCTGTTGTGTTGTTCTGCTGTGGGCTGTTGTGTTGTTCTGCTGTGGGCTGTTGTGTTGTTCTGCTGTGGGCTGTTGTGTTGCTCTGCTGTGGGCTGTTGTGTTGTTCTGCTGTGGGCTGTTGTGTTGTTCTGCTGTGGGCTGTGGTGTTGTTCTGCTGTGGGCTGTTGTGTTGTTCTGCTGTGGGCTGTTGTGTTGTTCTGCTGTGGGCTGTTGTGTTGCTCTGCTGTGGGCTGTTGTTTTGTTCTGCTGTGGGCTGTTGTGTTGTTCTGCTGTGGGCTGTTGTGTTGTTCTGCTGTGGGCTGTTGTGTTGTTCTGCTGTGGGCTGTTGTGCTGTTCTGCTGTGGGCTGTTGTGTTGTTCTGCTGTGGGCTGTGGTGTTGTTCTGCTGTAGGCTGTGGTGTTGTTCTGCTGTAGGCTGTTGTGTTGTTCTGCTGTGAGCTGTTGTGTTGTGTTGTTGCGTTGTTGCATTATGTTGTTGTGTTGTTCTTAAAGCTTGAGAACGATACTCAAGACTTGGATGATTGTTGATTTGTATTCAGACTTGGGAATCAGCACAAACAATGATATTTATTGTAAGCATACAATGCATGCTGTTTTATAGAATCTCATGTTTACACAAAGAGACACACAAACAGACACACAAACAAGTGACCTTATGGGGTCCTTGGGACCTTGGGAATTAATTTGGGAGCTTTCTCAGCGGCGCAAGTTCAGGTGCATTACCTGAGTGTTACCTATACACACACACGCACGCACATGCACACGCACGCACACACACACACACACACACACACACACACACACACACACACACACACACTCTCTCTCGCTCTCTCTCCCTGTCTCTCTCCCTCTCTCTCCCTGTCTCTCTCTCTCTGTGTTCTCTCTCTCTCTCTGTCTGTTCTCTCTCTCTCTCTCTCTCTCTCTCTCTCTCTCTCTCTCTCTCTCTCTCTCTCTCTCTCGCTCTCTCTCTCTCTCTCTGCCGGTTTCCGTATCGATGGTTGAGGAATCTGATCCGATTGTTTATTCACAAATACATGGAAGATTGCGGACCAGAACTCTTACTCCAGATTTGATGATATGGTGTTGTCTTTTCCCACCATATGACACCTTATGGCACAAAATGGTGAAATAAATTATATTCAAACCCTACATTTTAAAAGATCAAAAGGCTTCAGTCTTTGGTAACATAAATCTATATGTCATAAATCTATGTATCTGTAGGAGAGTGTGATGGGGTTCAGTAGAAGTGCACAGTGATCTGGAGGGGATGAGTGAGATGGGGTTCAGTAGAAGTGCACAGTGATCTGGAGGGGATGAGTGTGATGGGGTTCAGTAGAAGTGCACAGTGATCTGGAGGGGATGAGTGAGATGGGGTTCAGTAGAAGTGCACAGTGATCTGGAGGGGATGAGTGTGATGGGGTTCAGTAGAAGTGCACAGTGATCTGGAGGGGATGAGTGTGATGGGGTTCAGTAGAAGTGCACAGTGATCTGGAGGGGATGAGTGTGATGGGGTTCAGTAGAAGTGCACAGTGATCTGGAGGGGATGAGTGTGATGGGGTTCAGTAGAAGTGCACAGTGATCTGGAGGGGATGAGTGTGATGGGGTTCAGTAGAAGAGGCTGGAGATAAGGACGCGGGGTCTACATGGAGGTGATGAGAAAGCAGGATTTTGACGCCTCCACAAGTTTAAAATAATGCAATGACCAAAGAAAAGACCCACTCATTTCAAACTTCTGAGGTCCATATAGCTTGTTCAACAAGAATACACACACTCCAAACACCTACTCGTACCATCCTCTTCTAAGTAGCAGGTTTTCACAGCCTCTCTCCAAGTGCACTCACCGCAGAGCGAGACTGCCAGGCGACAAATCGTTTTCTCATGTGCTCATGAAGACGAAATTAACTCAACATGATCAAACACCACCCATATACCGTTGAACATGCTGTTAAGTCCTCTATGAACAGGCTGCATCGTTAACCATCTGTTCAGTGCATTCAAAACATCAGAGCAGATGAACAAACCAAGACCTCTGAAAAGATGTGTCTGTGTACACGTACATGCGTGCATTTATGTGTATCTGCAAATGCCTGTGTGTGTGTGTGTGTGTGTGTGTGTGTGTGTGTGTGTGTGTGTGTGTGCATGCTCCGTTACAGCAGAAGACACTAAAGTAAGGTTCTGTGCTCAGTTTGTCAGAGCAGGAAGACATTAAGGAGGTCATGTTGGCGCGTCTCGTGGAGTCTGAAGGTCCTCCACACAGACTCCATTAAGCTCTGCCTGAGCGTCGACAGCACGCCGCTGTGCTGCTCTCCTTCTTCACGAATGCAAGACGTGCACGTGGTGGCAGTGGTGATGGTGCGATGGTTACGGGTGTGTGTGTGTGTGTGTGTGTGTGTGTGTGGCTGTGTTTATTTTGATCAAGTCTTAGTGCTTGTAGGAACACGATGTCGGTAAAGCATGGTGTTAAATTCCCAGCAAGCTTTTTTAAATTGAAATTAGACGATTTAGGATCAGTGTCACACATGCACACGCAGGCCAGAACACACGCGGACACATTCTGATCATTAATCACAGACGTCATTCTGATCATTAATCACAGACGTCATTCTGATCATTAATCACAGACCTCTGCTGCCTGCATTGAGCTTTAAGAGCAGTAAAAGTAAACACAATTATTG